>NW_017729025.1:69190405-69212016 GCF_001723915.1 Gavialis gangeticus
GACACTCCCACATGCCATGCAGCCCCTGCTGTCAGTATCAGCAGCAGGAAGGAGCACTTGGGGCACTTGTGCCTTGTGTAGGCACTGGCACCCAGTGGTGCATAGCTACAGCCAGTGCTGCACATGGGGGTGAGAGCAGAGCCTGCCTGGCCTGCCTCTATTGAGAAAGTTCTGCATGGCATGTGAGCAGCTCCCACACTCATGCAGCACCAGGGAAAGCTCTGATCTGGAGCCAGCTGCCTTCTCTGCACCCTGGCATACAGGTTTATAGTTTCATAGTTTCTAGGGTCGGAAGGGACCTGAGAAGATCATCTAGTCCGACCCCCTGCCATGGCAGGAAAGAGTACTGGGGTTAAACGAACCCAGCAAGGTGTTCATCTAACCTCTTCTTAAAAACCCCCAGGGTAGGAGCCTGCACCACCTCCCTTGGAAGTTGGTTCCAGACCCTAGCCGCCCTGACCGTGAAATAGCGCCTTCTGATGTCTAACCTAAACCTACCCTCTGCTAGCTTGTGACCGTTGTTCCTGGTCACTCCTGGCTGTGGTCAGGGGAACAGTGACTCCCCCAATGCCTTCTGATCCCCCCTGACCAGTTTGTAACAGGCCACAAGATCCCCCCTCAGCCTTCTCTTGTGGAGGCTGAACAGGTTCAGGTCCCGTAGTCTCTCCTCATAGGGCCTGCCCTGCAGTCCCCTGATCATGCGAGTGGCCCTCCTCTGGACCCTCTCCATGCTGTCCACATCCCTCTTGAAGTGCGGCGCCCAGAACTGGACGCAGTACTCCAACTGCGGCCTGACCAGTGCCGCATAGAGGGGGAGGATCACCTCTCTGGACCTGCTCGAGATGCATCTGTGGATGCATGACAAGGTACAGTTGGCCTTCCTAACTGCCTCCCCACACTGCCGACCCATGTTCATCTTGGAGTCAATGATGACTCCAAGATCCTTTTCCGCCTCCGTGCTGACAAGAGGGGAGTTCCCTAACCTGTAGGTATGGTGCTGGTTGTTCCTCCCCAGGTGCATCACCTTGCACTTGTCTGTGTTGAAACCCATCCTATTCTCATCCGCCCACCCTTGTAACCTGTCTAGGTCCGATTGTAGCCTGCTTCTTCCTTCTAGTGTGCCCACGTCCCCCCACATCTTAGTGTCATCAGCAAATTTGAACAGGGTGCTTTTCACCCCCTCGTCCAAATCACTGATGAAGATGTTGAACAGTGCGGGCCCGAGGACCGAGCCCTGCGGAACCCCACTGCCCACGTCCTTCCAGGTTGAGAAGGACCCATCCACTACCACCCTCTGGGTGCGGCCCTCCAGCCAGTTGGCGACCCATTTGACTGTGTGGGTGTCGACACCACAGCCCCCCAGTTTCTTAATGAGAACGGGGTGAGAGACAGTGTCAAAAGCCTTCCGGAAGTCCAGGAAGACTATGTCCACTGCTACCCCTGCATCTAATGATCTGGTGATCTGATCATAAAAAGCCACCAGGTTGGTCTGACAGGACCTGCCACTGATGAACCCGTGCTGATTGCCCCTAAGCATGCAGTCCCCTGCTGGCCCCTCCTGGATGTGTGCCAGAATTATTTTCTCAAACAGCTTGCCTAGGATCGAGGTAAGACTAACTGGCCTATAGTTTCCCGGGTCCTCCTTCCTCCCTTTTTTGAAGATTGGAACCACATTGGCCCTCTTCCAGTCCTCCGGCACCTCTCCAGTGCACCACGAGTGCTCGTAAAGCCGTGCCAGGGGACCTGCAATGACCTCGGCCAGTTCCTTTAGAACTCTAGGGTGGAGATCATCCGGACCGGCTGACTTGAATACGTCCAGCCCCTCCAGAAGCTCCCTTACTAAGTCCTCGCTAACCCTTGGCCCAGGTGTGCCTCCCCCGGGGCCCGAAGGGGGCCCAGCTGGGAGGTTGCTGTTCTGGTCCCTACTTAGGAAGACGGAGGCAAAGAAATCGTTAAACATGTTAGCTTTGTCATCTGGTGTGACGACCAAGTTTCCCAACGCATCCTGGAAGGGCCCCACATTACCTGGGACCTTCTTTTTACCCCCTATGTATTTAAAAAAAGACTTCTTATTGTCCTTAATCTGGGAAGCTAGCCCCAGTTCCATCTCTGCCTTGGCCTTCCTAACTACCCCCCTACATCCCTGAGGTCCTGGGACTCTTTGGGAAACCAGGGGGCAGGGCTTCCTCCACTCCTGGCAGAGTCCTGGGAGCTACATGGCAGGGGCAGGGAAGGTAGCTGGCTCTAGCATGGGGGTTCCCCCAGTGCTGCCATATGGAGCCCCTACAATAGAGGCAGGCTGAGCAGGCTGCACTTCTCACCTCCACATACAGTGCTGACTTGAGCCATGTGCTACCAGCACCTATATGGGGAATGAGCACCCTGAGTGCCTGTGCCTGCTGCTGCCGCTGCTGGCAGTGAGGGCTGTGTGCCATGTGGGGGAGTGTCTGGCGGGTCCCCATACCTCCCACTGTCCCTCAAACCCCACAAACTTCACACACCCATACCCTGCCCTTACAAGCCCCCACATATATACCGCCAACCTACCCTATGCCCCCCACACACAGCCACAACCCTCACAACCTGTCCACACACACACACACACACACACGCACACCCCACCATACACACACATCCCCCCACACACCATACACAATACACAAGAGTAAGACTTTATTTTTGAGTTATTATGCAATCCCCTCTATATACAGTATGCAAACACAAATCATGATAAATACTTTTTGAAATAATGTTATAGCAGGTGTTTGACTTTTAGTGTATGATTTTTTTTTCTGGTTCCAAGATGGCAACCCTCACCCCCCAAAAGGAGTATTTTTGGGGGGCAAGGGAGGAACTTCCAGTGACAAAGATCGGGGTTATATATGGGACCCTATATGGTAACCAGAGGGGAGGGCAACTGTCAAGGGGCAGTACTACCCATGCAGCCCTCAACAACTCACCAAAACTTGTTAAGGAGCTCTCCAGCCAAAATAATTGCCTGCCTCTGTTCTATATGCTATATTCCATATAATTTCTCACTACTATTATAGCCAAGTTTTCCCTCTAAAGGTTCCCAGACCAATTACTGATCTTAGAGAGGATGTCTGTGTTATGAATTTTCTGGTGTCAAACCAGTAACATTTTTCTGAAGGAAACAGAAAATAAGCATTTCAAGCATGTAATAAACATTGAAGAATTTTGAGTAGTGAATTAACTTGTATTTAATGGCAATTATGTATTTTCTTTATGCCCATTATCTCTCATTTTATTGTTTCATATTTACTTGAAGATTTCTATTAGAACAGGATCCTTCATTTTAAAATTTCCCATGTAACTTTAGCTATTCTATAAGGGCAAAATTAGGAAGAACAGTTGAGGAAATCAAAGTGAAGAATAACATTCATTTTTGTCATGTGATGATTTAGAAATCCAATCTAGGAAAACAGAAAAAAATTGTTTTAGGTCACTTGTTTCTGTTTCTCTTTTTGTTTCTTTTTCTTTTTTCTGAAAGAGTTTCTGGTAATGAGGAAATATCAATGGCCTAGAAGAAATGAAATTGGAATTAAGACAATTAATTGATTTTGAAAAATCACAGTCAAAGCGATATTAAATGCTTTCTCCTCTAAAAATATTAATCCCATTGTAAAGAATGAATGGATTTCCTTCTTAAACAGATATTTTTAATTAGATATTAATTAGTCTGAATAACAATTTCATAGTAAAATATTAAACTCATTTCTGGGACAATAATGAGAATTCTCTTCACAAACACTTCTTTTTTCCAGGTTTTTTATTAGTTAATATTAGAATGTTTTTGCTCTTTTGGATTCCATGAACTACCTTTACTTTGGGATTTGGATAATTAGGCTCAGGTTCTATAATTCAAACCTGCCCCTTTTGTAGCACTGAAGAAGCAGAAAGGCTATGAGTCACTGTCAGAAATGTTGCAGTGGTGTGTTGTAAGGGCAATTTAGGCCCTTCATCTCCTTTCATTTTTTTAGCAAAGGGTTGTGATATGAGAATGGCAGGAGGGAGAGGGTACAGCAAAGTTCTACTCAACTGTGCCTACATCCCAAATAAAACAATACTTCAGACTATCAATTAGAACTTCCTGGAAGGATTACGCATTCAGTCTGGCCAGGAATGATCCTGGGAATCAAGAACGAGGGCTGTGCAAAGCTTTGGTTGCTGATCTGATTCGGTAGAGATTCAGCCCGATTCAGTGGCCAAATCTCCAACTCCACGTTGAATCAGAGGACCCTCTAATCCCTCTGATTCAAATCAAAACACTCCAAATCTATTTGGAGAGATTTGGAAAGATTCAGAGATTCAGACATACAGACAGTTTAAAATGTTTTTTCTACATACCTCTTGGTAGCAGGGATTTGTGAGTGCCTCAGCATCACATCACATGAAGTGTCCCACAGGAGAGAGGAGGCTCCCCAGTATGCTCGGCAGCAGACCTAGAAGTGAATCAGAAGCACTTCCAGTCCACTTCTGGGTCTACCAGGGAATGTTCTGCCCCCCTCCACATGCTCCCACAGCTCAGCAATTGTTGCCTACTGGGTCTGGGGGGGACACCTGGAGTACATCTGGTCCACTTCTGGGTTCGCCGCCAAGCACGTGGAGGGCCACCCCCCCCCACACACACACACACACTCCTCTGGGATGCTCCAAGCACCCCAGCATCACAACAATCATGAGCCATGCCTGCTACCTCAAGATATGTAGAAAAAACTTTTAAAGCTGTCTGTCTGAATTGCTGGTTCTCTGAATCAACATCAAATCTTCAGATTTGGATTCAGCCAAATCAAATCAGAGACAGTGATGCAAATCAACTAATTGAATTACTGTCCCTGATTCCGGCTGAATCTGAATCGAATAGGACCCGCTTCACACACCCCTGTCAAGAAGACAGTTCTGTCTTGTTCGTTAATCTATTCCTTCCCCCTTTCCTGTGCCTAACAGAGATCATGTTTGGGAAAAAGTGTGTTCTATATCATATTGGGAAAAATACAATGTTTACAGCAAGTAACAAGCTATTTTCTGGACCAGACTATGCTTTCCCTAAGTGAGGAAGTATATATAGCTGTTTAGCTGTACAATCAAGAAACATATACCATTCGCCTTGTCAGAAAATTAAACAGTTTCTTGCAGCTCTTCATTGTTCCTAAAGAAATTTAGATGAGATGTGGCTATGTAGTTGTGTTTGATATTTCATTGAAAAAACAAATCTTTAAACAGCTTATTTAGAAAAATAGCGGGTACTGTATAGATTGACTCTAAGAAAGTGTTATTGAATTTCATAGATTTATCATTTAAAGGCCAAGAGTACATGGTAGAAAAAACTGCAGACATTAATAAAGTCCCTGGAAGCTTGATAAGGATATGTTCAAAACTGAAAGAGAAAACTATTTAGATAAGGCCGTATTCTATGAAACTCAAATGTGATTATTTGGCTGCTATTCAGTGGCGTTACAAAATTATGCATAATGCCTCCTGCACAACTGGCCTTTTGGCTGAATGATCAGATTGAATAAAAAAGCAAGCTTTTGCTCATACAATCTCTCTCCCCCTCTTTGCAGATTTATAAAGTATTCACTATAAATACTTTCCATCAGAAAGGAGCAATATAAAAATGTAAAAAAAGTATTGTACCCAAGCCTTCAACCTATTACAGCAGATTATAAGAAACTATAGAGTGAACAGAGTTAAAGTAATTGCTACTCACAGACACTGCAGAATGGTGAAAGAATAATGGGCAAGCTCTGCAGTCCTTTAGGCTGCATACAGACATTCAAAAAGTATGAGGAGGAATTGATCTAATTTACATGATTTTCTGCAGGCAGCCTAGTTTAGGTTGGGATCAAACAGTATACACATTTGCCTGTGGAGGGTGGGAAGCGGGTGTAAGCTTTCTGCACTGGTCAAGGCCTGCAGATTTAGGGTGCTCCTGCATGGCTTCCAGGATGCCCCATGGGCTCCCTAGTCTGCCAGAGACTGCCAAGCACAGCCAATCACCTGAGTCATCCAAGCATTGGCTGCTGGGCATGAGCAAGCCCCTACTCTGTCACTGTGGACCCTGCCCCATGTCCAGCCCTAGGCTTCCAGAAAACCCCCAGAAAGAGTGCCCTCCATTGTGAATTTAACATACCTCCATATCCCAGCCTGCCTACACTCTGCCATGGCATAAACACAGACATCCAGGAGCTGTAGTGTATCCTGCTCATCTCCTTATGTGGCTCTCACGGGAGTCTGTGGGACATCACACATGAGCACCCAGACATGACGGGGCAGTGGGATGTGGCTTCATGCTCCCAAGCCAGAAGCTGTATGTCCCATACAGGGCCACCTACCTCACACTGCACTTGCCAAGCATCCTGGACTAGGCTACTGACCTTCACATAGCTGCTGAGGATGAGGCCACCTAGCATGCCATGTATGCTGAGGTGCTCTGGCACTACCTCCAAACCATTAAGTGCTGGTTCTGGGCCCACAGCACCAGCAGCAACTGGTGGCAGTGGATCATTCTGGGCACTGGGATGACAAAAAGTGGGTCTAGTCTTTCCACATGTGCTGGGCAACCTTCCTGGACATCATTCCTTAGCTGATCCCCAACACTGTGTGGCAGGATGTCAGCATATGGCCACCCCTAATTTCAGAGAAGTTGGTGGCCATTACTGTTGTGAAGCTGGCTATCCCCTACAGTCTGTGATGTTACCAACCAGTTCAGTGTGGGGAAATCCATGGCTGAAGAAGCCAATGGGGAGGTGTGCTTGGTCATCTAGAATGTCCTGTCTGACCACTTCATCTTCCCCATCAATGTACAGGAAGCCATCACTGTGTTCCACTGCATGGGCTTCCCCAACTGCATGGGGGCTGTGGACGGCACCCACATCCCCATCCTCCTCCTGCCCAAAAGCACATTCATCAGCCGGAAGAGTTACTTCTCCATCATTCAGCAGGTTATCATCGATCACCAGGGCTGCTTCATCCACATTTTGGCAGGCTAGATGTTCAAAGGCTGCTTCATTCCTCTGCAGTTAGACCCAGGCCAAGAAGGGGTCACAGGGAGTAGAAAAGCCTCATGGGCCTCCTGCCTGTCAGGTGGATTATCTGGAGCTGGCAGGCTCTGCTGCTAGCTGCAGTCCCAGCAGTATCCTGGCCAGTAGTCTGATGGGCTGTACTCCACCCCACCCCTAGTTCTGAGTCCCTTTGGGACTTTTATGGAACTACTTGGGAGGCCTGAGTACACAGGGCAACTGCCAGGGCTGGGGAGGAGTGGTTTGGCTCTGGGGAAGGGGCAGTGTCCCTAACAGCCCTGGCCTAGACATGCCAGTTCTGCTCCCCTCACTCACTGGTGCCTGCTGGGTCTTTCTGCTTTCCTAGAACTTGGGTAACCAGCTCCTCATGCCACTCCTCCTATCCCAGGTTCCCCTCCCACTCCAGTAGCAATTGGTGAGGGTGCAGTAGGGACCTTGCCCCCTGAGTGAGCATACAGGGATCTTTCCCATAGGACCCCTTCCTGTCACCCCTAGCAAGAGTCTTTGGAGTGGGGCACATCATACCATGGAAAGTGGGGTCACAGCCTCTCTTGCCACTCACAGTTGGGAGGGTAACAGGCTCTCCTTGGGAGGCATCACTGGTGCCAGCCAGAGGAGTCATAGGTGGATGCAAAGCAGCCCTGGACCCTGCCCAAAAATTGCCTTTTCTGGGGCTGTGACTTTGCCAGCACCACAAAGCCATGGGTTGCCTCCTTGAAACAGCAGGTAGCCACTCAAGCCCTTATTCCTGCACCTTGGTAGCATGGGTATAAATATTAGGGCTGTGTGAAACAGCACTGTTTCATTTCAACTTCTGTTTCACTGCTTCAACGGAACAGTGTTTTGTTTTGAATTTCGTTTCATTTTGTCAAAACGGTTTCACTATTTTGACACTGTTTCAACAATTCACCCATAGGCTATAATGAGGAAGCATGAAACTGTCTATAAGTTTGCCATTTTTTTGGTGGATTTGTATGAAAATATCCAGGATGGTAGCTCCTTCTGAGGGCATGAAGTCTGCCAAGTTTCAAGGAGATGGATGTAGGGGTTTCTGGGAAACTGCATCTCAAAGTCTTGAAAGCAAAACTGGTGTAACTTGTAAATGTTACAGCATGGGGGGTGGTGGTGAAAACATCAGGCATGGCCATGAAGTCTGCCAAGTTTCAAGTAGATAGGTAGAGGAGTTTCTGGGAAACTGCACCTCAGGGTGCTGACAAGCAAAACTCGTGACATGTGTGACTCTGTGTGTGCGTGTGTGTTAAGACTGGCACTAAGGCCTCTACATGAGACGGTAGTGTGCCCCAATGAGGTCTCCTCCTCACTTACAGCCTCAGCCCAGTCTACCACTTTAAATGACAACAGGTAATAACTTAGTAAGCAGCACAGTAGCATCAGCAGCACCTCAGGCAGCCAAACAGCCACAGTCAGTATCAGAGCAGTTCTTCCCCCTTCTTCTCCCTCCCCCTGCTTGCTTTCTGTTTACCTGCAGGCAAGCCCAGCTTTAGCTCCTAGCAGTCACCTTGGTAACTCATGTGTAGATAGCAAGGTAGGTATGGTAAGTCTTCTGCATGGACTATTTCCCCACCTGGGGCTGAGAGCCACACTGCTACTCTCCACCCAGCACAGAGGAGATTGGGGTCTGGATTGTGTTGTGGGTGGGCAGCAGGCCCTGTAGGGGTGCTGGGACGTGTAGTCAGGGAAGGAAAGGCTGGGTCCCTCTCCAGGCACTGCAGCAGGCACCTGCTCTGCTCCCTCAGTGGGTCCAAGGACTCAGGGTCCTGTGGGGACTCAGACCATTCCCAGAGCAGGCAGGGACTGACTACTCCTAGGAACGCTGGCTGAGATCTTACACCACCCCTTTTCCCCTATCCTTCCCTTACAGGAGAGGCATTTCAGCATTGTGTCGATGTAGGAATAGTACTTCATTCATGACATTTCCCTGGTGAGAATCACACAGACCAGGAGGCATGAGCTTTACCACTAGTCCAGGGGGAACACCAGCTAATAAGCCCTGCTCCTGCTGCAAGACATGGTCTCTTGGGAGGTGCTTGACAGCTAGAGGACGCTATCTATTTTGATGGCATGCCAGAGAAACCTGAGTTGCTATTCAAAGTGAGAATCTGCTTCATATGATAGCTGTGACTCCGCTATGATGAGCGGACACCCACGGATGAGTTCACAATCACTACTGCTATTTACATAATGCTGAGCCCATGACCAGGAGAAGTTCCCCAGGCTCCAGATGCCTAAGAATAGTCCTGCTTTGTGCTTCCATTGATTTTCCAATACTGTTATTCTACTCTGAATGCTCCAAGAGGGGCTAGGGGATCAGAGGGAAAGAGGGAAGGGACTGGAGTGCCACTTGCAAGCCTCTCCAGGTGCACAACTTGGGAGTCACCCAGGCAGTAGGAGTGGATTATTTGAAATAACAGTTCCCATGCAGAACTCCTGCTAAACCATCTGTGCCTTTCTTGGACTGAGAGGAAGGGAGGGAGAGGGTTGTTTGGCAAGGGGGAACTGTTTTCATGTGTGCTATACTGAAACTCCGGTAGTTGTCATAGATAGCGGTGCATTTTCACCTGCCCCTGACATTAGTGTCCTCTCTCCCACCCAGGCTCATGGTACTGCTAACTGGGGTGGGACAATAAATGCCATCCCTTGTACCTTTTCTTTACACTTTGTCTGCAGAACTCAATAAACTCTTTCAGTGTCTGTCTATGAGTGTAGGGAGGGGGGAGGAGAGGGAGCTGTTTCAGTACCAATACTCTGGCTACCTGCGAGGAGGCTCTGTTTCTCCCAGTAGCTGAGCATCACCCTAAAGATAGGATAGGGAGGTGAGAATGAGGTAGATTTTGTCAAGGAAAATTTTGATTGAATGCTGCCAATGCAGAGAGAATTAAAGCTGACATGCGCAAGACAGGCTCATGGAATTTTCCATTGGGCTCACCCAGCATGTGTCCCCTGGGCGACCCCAAGAGCTGTCAGTCAGGCTGACCTACTTTTCAGCCCTGCGCATGCTTGGTAACAGTGGAGAGCTCAGGCTCACACATGCTCAGTCAGCTAAGAGCATGATGTCATTCGGCTAGAAAGTTCTTTGAGGGACACATTCTAATTGGCCACCAAATTGTTATAAAAGGTTAAGGAGCCCCTCCCTCGGGGGGGGGTCCGTTCAACTGAGGACAGAGGCTACTCCGTAGGGACTGTCCCTCAGTTAGGTCTCCTCCAGCGTGGGCTCTCGCTGCTTTTCGTACCTCGGTCTGTTTGCATTGATTGATTCTCTGGTTACTGGACTGTTCTGGCTTGGACTCTGACTTCGCTTTCGGATCACCCTCAAAACACTGACGACGACTTACCTGGCTTTCGACCTCGGAAATCACCTCAGCTATCCGATCGTCCTTTGGGACTGGCGTCACACCTGACTATCTTCAACGAGTTACAGTTCGTTGTACTGTATGTTAGTTCACTCCTTTTATGAGCCGTTGACCAGTCCTAGGACTATTGAGCCAGGCAGCCGCCCCTAGCCTCCGGGTTAGATAGCAAGGGCTTGGCTCAAGAACCCTGTGGACCAACGGACCCCTGTGTTGTTGTTCGTTCGTCACACCACTGTAACTGAAGAATTATGTTGCCTACGCCTCAAAAGCGTAAGTTGAATAAACCCTCTTATTTAAGAAACCATCACGCTTCCGTGCCGCTCAGTACTCCATTGCCAAAAACTCCCGCCTGTCCGCTCCAATTGCCACCACCCGGCCGCCCCACCGTGACCACGACCGTGAGCTTGGCTCGCCAGCTCCAGGGCCGTGACAGATTTATGTTCCCATAGAATGAGGGTTGGGCTGCTAACTGCCGAAGACCAGGGGCAGGGGGCCTAAGGCCTCAGCTGCAGTCCAGGATAGGGGTTGGGGGAGTGTGTAATCTTCCCAGTGCTGGAACACAGAAACCTCTTAAGCATTTAGTGGCCTGGAGTCCTGCTCTTTGAGCAGTTAGAGTGGGGCAAATAACCATCTCTCAATGCCCCTCCATCCCTGCACTGCAGCCCCCAGCCCCTTTTGGGCTTCTTGGCCTCAATTGTTTGAGAGTGGCTATGACCATGGGAATGGCCTGTAGTGAATGTGGGTCCACCACTTCCTCATCTTCCCTCCGTCTCCCCAGGGGTTTTGGATTTCCCCCTCATTACCTGTGTCCCTTTCACAGCTATGTGGAGCAGGGTGAATGATACCATCCCAAACTGTATGGTGTGTTTGATCGGTGCCTAATTAGTCAGTAGAGGGGAGAGGGGGGCTACCCATAGAGCCTGCTGGTTGTGCTACAGCAGCAATCTTTACGCCGGTAGTGGGGGTTGTGGGGAGGAGGCTCTCCGCATGTCTGGATGGGGAGCAGTGAAGTGTTGGAGAAGTGGGAGTGGAACACCCATGGCAGCTGTGTGTGTACTGGTGTCCCAGGGCCTGCATGCTCATCCACAGCCTGTGGTGTTGAGGACCGGTGTGATGGGGGCTCCCGCAAGGTGGAAGGCATGGGCTCAGGCTCCAGGTCCTGGGTCTCACTTTCTGTAGTGTTTTAACTTCCCCTCTGCTCCTGTGTGCCATATTGCCTGCTCTCAGACATACCTGATAATATGTCAAAGGAGCTCAGGTCCACCTGCAATTCAGCTCCCACTTCTTGTGATGATGCAGGGAGCAGCACCAATGAGGTAGACTCCTTGGGTGCCATTGCCATCAGGTGACCTCTTGCCCTGGGGCACCCAGGCACCTGAACCTGGGAACCCAGTTGTCCTATTGTCCCAGGGGGAGGGGGAGGGAGAGGGGCTGCTTTTCCCACGTGCCAAGCAACAGTTTCTGTCTAGGTGCCGTTGCTGCTGGTGCTGCTGCTGGTGGTGGTGCTGGTGCTGTTGTTGCTGCTGCTCAGCAAGGGTGAGCAAGTCTGGAGCAGGTACGGGGTGGACCAGGTTGGGGCTGTGTGCACAGGTCCCCCTGGTACCACTGGTCTGGGGCCAGCAATGGCAGCCACTGCCTGGACTGCCCAGAAAGGCAGTTAAGCCATGGAGCCACCCCAGCCTCACTGTGTGTCCAGTGGGTGGCAGGATGCACAATGGGCTGAATGGTGCTTGGACCAGGCAGGACCGAGGGACCCACCGTGGGCCAGACAAAGCCCCTCTGTGGGCCACATCCAGCCCACCTGCCATAAATAGAGGGAACATCAAATCTTTCTAATAATGTTTATAGTAACCATTGGAATCTGTCACTCCTTCACTTCCCTGTGCACATACCCACTTCCATTCTTGTATGGCTTCCATGACTATAATGTCTGAGTACTTGCCAGAGTTAAAAAAGGTTTAGGGCTTATGCCAGGCACATTTGGGTGTTTAGGGCACATATGAGATATAATATTATGCAAAACAGATACTTAACATAATAGTTTTGAGGTAAATCCTATCAAATTCACTATAGGACTCTAAAATCATGAAGATACCTCAAAATGTTGAAAGTAATACATTTATCAGTTATGTAGGAAAGCAATTAAGAGGCATTTCTGCAAGCCTTGATTAAATCAGAAAAAGACTACACTACAATAGCTGGAAGCATGTTCATAGAGCTGAATTAATAATTCATAGTGAATAATTTGTTTATTGAAAATCACCTTTTCCTGTTCATTAAATGTTCATAAATTGATAGTCAAATTCTCAGATGGATTTGTTATTGAGAATTATTCACAAACTTGTTTGTGTTTTCCCCCCCTGCATTTAATTAAGAATATTAAATCTCAGAAGCTGTGGCTTGCTGGCTGTCTATATGTTATGCAGTATTGTTTCTATTTGATGACTGAATAACTTATGAAGCCCACCCATATTATGCATGGTTTTGTATTACTATCAGGCATACCTGTTCACTTTTGATGCATATTTGAACTTCAACAAATTAAATTTTTGTGGTTGCTGAAAAGTCAACACCTCAATGTTTGCAGAAAGAAATCTTGAAAGTCGCAAATATGGTTAAATCAAAATTCATTTTAAATAAATATTCCTGGACATGTATTTTCAAATAAGATAGAAACACATTTTGCAACTCACTGTAAAAACCCAATTAAAAGAGTTTTCTCCTATATTTTGTCTGGTTTAAAACATATTATAAAAGTCCAGATTCAGAAAGATACTTAAGACATGGGGGAACATAAGTCCATAGCCCAATGAGAAGGATTGCAAGAGGGGAAGGGAGTCTTGTGTCCAAATCTCTGGTTCTAGGACTGTTTAAACATTTTAAACTATATAAAAAGGAAGCCAGAGGCTCCTGTTACTTTAAAAGAGAAAGCATAGCAGACTTAACTTGCTGTGGGGAACTAGCTGCACTGCAAGAAGCAGCCAAAGGGCAACCCCCGAGCAGGGCAGAAGTAAAGACTGCAAGCAGCTGGGCCAAGTTATAGCAAAGAAGAGCAGGCTGGCTATCAAGCCAAAGTGAAACCCTTGTATGTAGCTGGGGAGGAGCACCTGACAGGAAGGACTGGAGCTTTGGGGTTCATAAGATCAGCTCCTGAGAGCAAGTGGGTGGGGTGGTCTTATATGCTGTAGAGACATACAGTATGTATCTGCTAGAGACATACTGCCATGTACTTCAGCTGTCTCACAGAGCTTGAAGGAACAAGCTATGGTCAATGGTAAGACAATGGCATAGAGCAGGTTAGATTTCACTTGTGAAGCAGGTTGCTTATATTTAGGTCATGATTAAGCTTAACCAGAGGACTGGGATGTGGCTATGGAGACAGTACGGAAGTACCTAAGAGGCACCCCACATAAAGTCCTGTAAGGGTCAGGGACCATAATGGGGCTGAGTAGCACAAGAGCAGCCTGGCTTGGGTCAGGGAGCCCAGGAGGCCGAGTGGCATGTGAGCAGCCTTGCTTGGGTCTGTGACCCTAGGGGCAGAGAAGCCCAAAAAAGTTGAAGTCTGAGCAGGGTGAGATGGATCTGGGAAGAGTGAGATGGGGCTGGGGCCCAGAAGCTGAGGTATGAGTCAGTAGACTTAAACTGAGGGCTCACAGCCAGAGAAAAATGCCTGAAGCTGGGAAGGCTGAAGCCCCAACAAAAGCTTGAAGCCTGAGGGGCTGAGTGTTGTGTTGGCACCAGGGGGTCCTTCCAAAGTGACCAAATACCACCTGCAAGGCAAGGCAAGTCACAGCTACAGGGGAGTCCACAAATAGCCCATAAGGTAACTGGTGATCTGAGGGACTGACAGCTCCACGGGGGCCACAACTTAGTGCCCAAGAGGCAGGACTTGGTCATTTGGGTACAGAAGGGACTCACTTAAAGTGAGTTGCATGACTGTATGTTGGGTCTTGGGATCATCTACGTGTGGCCTAGATGACCATAAGAGACAACAGGAAAGAACAGAATGACTTTTATTAGTAGATGTTTAGGATTACCCTAAATGATTGACCAACTTAGATTCACTATCTAGAAAGTCTGAGAACTTAATCTTGTTGATTAGGATAACCCTTAGGTAAATTATACCTAAATCTTGGACAATGCCTAAATGGAGGCACCTTCAAGGCCAATTAGGTCAGTAGGGCCCAGGCACTCAAAGGTATTTAGGCAACTACTTAAATTAAAATTACATGTGAGTTAAGCACCCACAAACCTTGGAGGACCTATAGCTAAGTTTGATAATGTAAATTATGTGCCTAAATCTTCAAGGAACTTGTGAAAATAGTATCCCAAATCTAAGATGTCTATAAATTAGCAGTTGCAAACTAGGGTGCTTAATGTGTGAAAAATATCATATTTAAGAGAATCAGAGTCAATGTGTATATTAAAAATTTAGGATGATGATTTGTCTATGTAGGTAGAAGCTGAAGTATTTGCATATTACAATATAATTCTTATTTTACCTTTTACAAAGGCCTGTATCCGTGATATGTTCACACCACCATGACTTACCACATCAGTGACAATCACACTGATCCAGAGCAGCTGTTATTTTAGGATAGCTACACCAAGATATGTTCAGTCAGGATGTGGCTATCACAGACAAGGTAGTTTTTTTACTTTAAGGAAACAGTTTCCTCAAGATAAGCTATGGACATAAAACATATCAACCAGTGTAGTTACATTGGTATAATTTTGCCCTGATTTTTCCGAGGGTAATTTTACACTCAGTTCAAATAGATCTTACCAGTATACAGCTATCCATCATGTGTCACTTCCTCTTTTATACTGGGATGAAGACTGATAACGACGTAAGCTTCTCTTGTATCCAGGCCCAAAGTGGTGATGCAAAATATGACCCATGACAATTTATTTTCTTAAAATATAGGAATTTAGGAAATCAGTTAAATATAGACTAAAGTTCATAAGTTTGTTTAAAAAAAATATCCTGTAGTAACCGTTGCAGACAGGATGAGCAAGGGCAAAAACATCCACTAATAATTAAGTGACAATTGATTATCTCACTATTAAGACCTTACTTTTTCTGTCCATGAAAAGACAAAAAATAGTTGCGCATACTTCACTGAAAAGATGAGAAAAAAATCAGAGACATCATTTCCAAATAATGTTGTTCTAGCTCTATCACAGTGTTATAAAAAGGGTATCTTGGCTTTAGGTCACTTCAGATAGAGAATTTTTATATGACATTGTGACCCACTGTTAAATGAGACAGGAATAAGTTTAGTCAAAGTATATTGATGGCCTCTTCCTTGTTACTGATTATACATCTATTTTGGTCCAATCTGACCTTTCAACAGGATTGGGTAATGGCTATCATGAGATCTTCCAGTAACCCACTGAGGACCCCTCTACATGTGTGGTTAAAAGTGTGGTAAGATCTAATACACAATTCACACAGTCACACTTCCTGCTATGCTACATGTTCATGGCAGAAGGCACAATTATGGGATTTCACATTAGATCCCATCATGCCTTATTGCTGGTACAGGGGGAGACCAATACTGGGCTTTCCCTGCACTGGCAAGAAGCAAGCTCCTGCATCTGGAAGCCCCTTCAGCTGAAGAGGCTCCCAGCCCCAGGGGTACATCATGCTCCCTATGGCTGGAAGAACATAGCAGCTGAGATCTCCCAGCCATGGGATGCATGAATCAAGGCCCATAGGCTGCATGGGAGATCAGAGCTATGATGGTCATCCAGCTGCAGGGGCGCACCATGCACCTCTGGGGCTGAGAGATCACAGCTGCACCCTGTGGCTGCTAGGACCCAAAGTCCCTCAGCTGCCAGGCGCTACTGATTCTAAGAGTCCTCATAGCAGCAGGACTCCCATCCTTTTGGATTGTTTTCTTCTTGTGAACTGAGTTTCTGGTATGAATTACTGGTTCTTATTCTTATGTTGTCAAGAGAAAAAAAAAAGCCTGATTTCCATAGTTCAAGGAATCATTCGGGAGATTATCTCATTATATATTTTTGTATTTCTTAAGTAAGCTGTAGTAATGCTATAACTGCAAAAAAGACATTAGAAAGCAGAATGTATGGTTGGCTAGAGTTTACGTGTTAAAAGTCTGTTTCCAAATAGCTAAAACAGAATTCTCAAAACAAATGCACAAAGACAAAAATATCAGGTTTTTATTTACTACCTGTGACATAAACTGCCCCCATTTGTGGTCAGGTGTGCCTTTAAGACACACCCCCAGGGTATTTTCATTGCTTCAGAGCTGCCCTTCAACCCCAAGCCCATCTCTGAATTTGCTGCTTAAATACTGAGAACAAACTGAGATGCTCCAAAGGTCACCTCATCTTTACCTGCCTCCTAAGAGCTGGCAAGCGGGGTTTGGCAGCTAAAAGAATCACACCCTTGTCTGGTCGTGTGCTCAGATAGGATAAATCCCTGCTTTCTTGGAAGAGGCTTGCCTGTATGGCCAAGGGCTCTAAAAAAAAACACACTTACCATTGAAAATGTTATAAAAACAGGATCAAACATAAGAAATCAGTGAACATATGCTGAGATACAGACAGACATATATGAATCAAAAATGAAAGAAAATATCAGAACAATAATCTGAATTTACCCTGAAATTTAAACTAAGTACAAAGCTCCTATTCAGCTCAACAGGTTAGAAAACAGCTCCTGATCCTGACCTTCAAGCTAGGACATCCTGCAAATACTCTTATCAACCTATTTTACTCAGCTTGCTGGCCTCAAATAATTCCTTATACCCAGGAATACTAATGTCCAACATTTGTTCTTTTGGCAAAGCTTAAATTTAGTTTCTTATTTGGCTATTTAAATGTGTTAACCATTGAAATCTTGGTCATCCCATAAAACCTGTCCTTCCCCTCAAGGCTGTTTACCAGATTAAAAGTTTTTTTCTGATCTAATTATGACCAGGAAAATATTTACATCCTTTCAAAAATGAAGATTACTAATCCCATATCCTAAGGATACCTCCTCTCACTTAAATTTCCCCACTTTGAGAAACATCCTTCCCTGAATAGCCTGTTTTTATGTATTATTCTTATGGGTCTCTTCCTTTAAAATGTAAATTCATCATCATCTGGAAAGGCCTGGCTCATGTGCCTCAGAACACATCCACAAGGACCTATCTGATTGACCATTATACATACTGATGTTGGATGCTAATTCTCAGTGATTGCTTCTCTTAACCAATTAGGCTTTGAACCTCTCCCAGGGGTGAAACTTATTGTTTAGGAAGTTACACCTGAGAATCATTATCCTGTTATGTAATCCTGGCCTTATTATAATTTATAAGAAATACACTTATACCAAATGCTTCAATTCATATAAAGATAGGATGATATGGCCAAACACAGCTTGATACTACCTATATCTAGAGACTACATAAGCCCTACCCGTAAGATGAACTCAAGAAAACATGCATGACATTGCACAAATGCCTCAAAATATTGTAGGTTTGTGACACTACCCTTGCTGTATAAACAATTAATTTCACACTAAATAAAGCAAAGCCAAAAAGGAGACATCTGACATTAATATGATCAGTTAATAAATGGAATTGGTTTAATTAGTTATTATTAGAATAATGATCTAAATGATTAGACACTTAATTTTGATACCATTAAAATAGCTGTGGTTTTGTTTGTGTGTTTTCTTCTTTTTGATGAATGGTTGGACCTGTCAAGAGAGAACATCTCAATGCTAGTGCCACTTCCCAACAGATATAGCTAGCTTCCTGCATTCATTTCATCTCACTTCCTATGAGGCTGCTGAAGAACATCCTTATTTTTTCAATGCATCTTCCTTCCTCCAGTACACTAGTGATGGATGTTTGGTAGTTTTAATGAAATTCAATCAAAAGTCCTATCCTGATATGGACATTAATATTTTTAGAAAGAATTGTCAGAATTAATCTTTATTTCTGATAAATATCTTCTGGTAATGAGAGCACCTGGGTTTGGCGCACTAGCTAAAGCTCTACTTTGTTATGTTTCCTTAAGTCCAATCAGTCTTTTGAAATAAAATACAATTACTTTAATTAGACCAGAAAAACAGACAGCAATATAAACTATGAGCAAATAGCACAATGGATGGGTAATTATTAATCAGGAAACACCACATTCTTCAGTTTGCTCTCTAACCCAGCATGAGATGCTAAGTGGACTGATTACTGGAAAGTCTTATAAACTGTGCATCCCATAATGTCCCTGAAGTTAAAGTTGCAGTAGGTACATACAACCATCACATTTCTCTATAAATTGCATGCAGTTTTTCTGAGTTTTTATTATGTTAGGCTTAACAAAACTTTAAATAAAGCACTAGCTCTGAAATATCTTCTTTTTTATTTTTGCTATTAGTTATTCTTACATTAGCCATTTCATTCTGCCACCAGGCACATCAAAATTCGCCTTTTTTCATACAGTGCACTCACCACAGACTTTATACATGTGGGTTCTGTCTCAAAGGCAGGAAGAAGGGTTTGGGGCTCCTGTCTTTCCACAAAGTTGTGAAAAGCCAGAAGGGCATGTCCACTAGCAGAAAGACCGGCTGACAGAAAATAAGACAAAATAAGGGGTAGGAATGGTATTGACTGATTGACCTTCTCTACCAGTCAAGACCATCCCTAATAACTGAACACGAGTTGCAATCCCAACCTTGGGTTCAGTCGGACAAGGTTTTAAGCTCTATTATGGCCTTACCTGTAGTCAGCATGTTTCCTTACTGCCAGTTGGCCAACTCTCTGGCATCATTGCATCTTCCTAATAACATGTAGGGGACTTGGTTGCACAAGCAGAAATGTTAGGTTCAAGCTGTTGCAATTTAGCACATGGCAGATGTCTACAGTAGGCATTCATTCAATAAGCGATCCAATTCCCTAATAAATGAAGTTAGAAGTGGACTCAAGGGATGATTCTCTAAAGTATATAGGAATAAATTACTGGGTTTCTAGAATATAAGTGAGAGATCTGCTTTCACGAGTACCCCTTGACTCATACAAGAAAATGACAATGGGATCCCACTAATGGAGTGCTCCACATTTAAAAGAGAGAGAACTGACACTAGTCTTCTCAAAATAAGTTGGAAAGATCAAAGAAAGAATAATGGCCCTCACTTTAAAACATATTTCCTGGTAGTGTTTTAAATTGTTTTTAAAAAGTGTAGCTAATTAAACTACATAATGTACATCCCATCTTCTAAATTCCTTTTTGGCTATGATGATATGGAAGGTTGGTTATTTTGGACATCAGCCTTACAATTACAAGAAAAAAAAAGACAAGTCCCATGATGAAACAGGGTCTGTACACATTGTGCCAGAAATCCTTAATATTTGGCAGGGTATTCATAAAAGTTGGGACTGGCTATTCTAAACAGACTTTTTTCCATTTAACATTTTTGCCATGGTGTCTGATAACATTGTAGAAATATGATGTGACAACTTGCCCTAAAGCCCCTCTTTCTCTCTTTAAAAAAAAAGCTATCTTTTAGTATTTCATAAACTCAGGGTGTGTCTATGCGTGCATTTACTTTGGCTTAAATTTTACTGTGCAGTAAATTACTGCGTAGTAAGTGAGAATAGGCCAGTGTCTACATGAGCAGGCATTAAAGTGCATTAACACTGTGTGTGGACTGACTTGGGACTAAAGGTAGTCCCAAGTCAGTCCACACACACGGAGTTACTGCACAATAAGGCATCTACATGTGCATTACTGTGCAGTGACAAATCAGGTGTACATTTGATAACTGCATGATGCTGTAGCAAAACCCCCAGTTTCTTCTTCTTTTTTTTTTTTTTTTAATTTATCTTAAAATGCATTCCCTCCCCTTCCCCAACCATTTCTGACTTTTCTCTCCTTCTCTATTCCCTATAGTTAAGTATAAGTGAGCTCAAACTTAGGATAAGCTTTAAACATTTTTATTTTTTTAGCAAGTTTTTGGTTTTGGATATCCATTGTTTTATAATTAATATGTTTGTATTAATTTTACTGGCATATTATATAATATCATATAGTGATATTATTATCACTTTTGTATTGATTTTTATTGTTTCATATGTATATTGTATGGTTTAGGCCTGTGTTTGTAAGTGAACAAAAGTCATGTCAAGTTTCCATTTTATATATCAAGCCTCCATCTTCTGTCCTCTGCCTGGGCATCCCATGTTGCAACAATATGATTCATTGTACCCCTCCCATGTAAACTGGTTCCCAGATGAATGACAGTGATTGGGAAAGATTGAAATACAATGGTAGCAGGCTTCTCCTGAATGGCCTGTAATTTCTGGGCCATCACCTCACATTGATTCATCCAGGAACCATGGACCTCACCCAAGAACAGATACAAGACTAGCATTTGAAAGACCAAAGACCCTGCAGAACCAGCAACTCAACCATTCTACACCACCATTACAGACACCCAAAACTTCACATCTCTGCATGGAGCACACATGCTCAGTATGCCAGGGTCTGATCCTTGCCTGGGCATGCCTCCTGTCACTAGGGTTTCACACGGTCTGCCCCTATAACGAGGGGCAGTGAAGACAGACCTAGGGGGAACGTCATTTCCATCCGGACCAGACCAGGTTCACGTTACCTGCAGGCAACCCCTTCTGGACAACACCAAGCTGAAGGAGACTCTGACTGGCCATCAAGGATCAACTTCCAGCCTGGGATAGGTAGATATTACCTGTACACCTCCTCGTACAATTTGGACTCTCTTTTTTCTCCTGGACTTCAGTGGACTTCAGCCCCTGCACCAAGTCTCTTTAACCCCTGCTGCCATTGTGTGTGCGTGTATGTGTGTGTGGGTACAAGGGAACCAATTTGGCATTGTGTCACCATCTCCCCTGTCCAATAAAACTACTGTCATTTGCAACCCTGAGTTGGGTCATGTTATACTGAATCCCAGTCCCTTCCCTATCTTAAATTCCAGACTCGTTCTCTCTCTCTCTCTCTCTCTCAGCTCCAGTTCCCACCCTCTCTGCTAGTTTCCCCATCTCCTCCCAGTTCCATCTCCCCTTTTCTGCCACCTCTAAGCCTCTCCATGCTTTCCTGCTGTCCCTGCTGCCTGCTGCTCTTCCTGTGATTTTCTGCTGCCCGTCTCTCTGTTTTCAGGTCCCGCCCCACCCCCGCAGCTTCTCAGCTCCTATTAGATGTCCTGCAG
>NW_017729025.1:69217016-69218288 GCF_001723915.1 Gavialis gangeticus
GCTCCTCACACCCAGAGCCCCTCTTTAACACCCATACTTTCCCTTAGTCCCATTTTTCCCTCTCCCTACCTTTTCAGCTCCCCCGTAGCTGTGCTGGCATTGCTTCCCTGTTCTGCAGGCTTTGGGCATTGTCTTTTAATCAATTAAGATCAATTAACCTGAAGTTACCCCTGCACCTCAGTTCTTCAGCCCAGGCCCCTCTAGTCTACTGTTTCTAATCCTGGTCTTGGTAACTTTAACTTCCTACACTTCTACTTTCTTACCTTAACCTTTCCCCACATATCCCAAGTACACCAAGCACATACATACATACATACATGCATAAATATCACAATACCCAACTTAGGAACTCACTTGTGTGTATGTATAGGTGGGTGGTATGTGTGTAAATTAGTGAATACACACACACTATATATGGCATTGTGTGCATGATATACAAATTAGTGATCTGTGTCTAACTTTTGGGGTGTATAGTGTATGTGCCTGAGCTGGTAGTGTGAGCGTGTATGCCTAATAGGGGTGTATGCACCTAGTGAGTGTGTGCTTAATTGATTTTTTTGTGTGCATGTGCAGTTGTACACCACGCCCTCCTCTCTAACAGTGCAATATTGAGATCCTGAGCATTGGCCTGGCCCCTTAGGACAACAATGCAGGTATCAAATTTACACTCAAGTTGGCATAAATCACCATATTTACTGTGTAGTACAGGTTTGCACATGTAGACACACACCCATACTGTGCAGTAACTTCACTTACTGTGCAGTAAATGTGCACATGGAGGTGTGCCCTCTGTTATAGTCTTGCGCAAAAGTGGGCAACATGTGGCATGGGTGCCCTAAATGGCACAGGCAATCTCTGTTGTGTGGCACATGACAGACTGGGGAGGGATCAAGGATCACAGTGGCAAATAGAGCAGAGAACAAAGTAGCAGATTGGGCAGGAAGCACAGGGAAAGAAGCAGAAAGCAGAGCAGAATATCAGAATGAGGAAGGGGATTGGAGTAGCCCTTGGGAAGGATGTGGGGCTAATTTGTGGCCAGAAAACTTGACTCCCTCTGGTCTAATGAATGAATAGTATATCTGTGATAAAGCAACTGTGCACAGAGCATGTGGTTTGCAATTATGCAATGAATCTCATTCATCATGCATTTCTAATAATGCTAGTCTGGTTTTTGTCATTTTAACTGAGAGAAACATGCTGGCATTTTAAATGGAACACTGGGATTAAGGCCACTATTCAACAGAATAATGATCTAAAACCAGCATCCAGCAA
>NW_017729025.1:69223288-69243498 GCF_001723915.1 Gavialis gangeticus
CCTTGGGAAGGATGTGGGGCTAATTTGTGGCCAGAAAACTTGACTCCCTCTGGTCTAATGAATGAATAGTATATCTGTGATAAAGCAACTGTGCACAGAGCATGTGGTTTGCAATTATGCAATGAATCTCATTCATCATGCATTTCTAATAATGCTAGTCTGGTTTTTGTCATTTTAACTGAGAGAAACATGCTGGCATTTTAAATGGAACACTGGGATTAAGGCCACTATTCAACAGAATAATGATCTAAAACCAGCATCCAGCAATCTTTATCACATACCACAATTACTACATTGGGACATCAGCATGAGAGAGCATTCTATGATCCTTGGCTTGTAAATATTAAAGATTAGAAATATGAAACTTCTGAAGTTAAGATGTTTTTAGTTTATATGTGATGATGCTGATCATTCTACAAATTATAAATGTAACACATAAAACTAATTCTCAGATGTATTTTCTTAGAACAGGCAATGTGTGTTTGTGTGCCTGCTGAAGCTAGAATGCATTGAAAAAGTCCCCTGAAAGAGACACATTGCAAGCTTCATACTTAATGGGCACGCCTACACAAGACATTTACTGTGGAGCTCACTAATTAGCTCTGCAGTAAGCATCTCAGCATCTATACATGCACCCCTATTAGGACACCAGAAACTAATAAACTCTGCAGACATTCTGAAGTACAACTCTGTACTTGTAAATACAAGTACTACCCTGCTCCAGAGTTCTTTTGTGCACAGCTGCACACATATAGACATTGATTTGGCTCGCTGGGGCACAAAGGTGCTTCTGTGTAGGGGCTGCCCGCTGACTAGCCCCATGCTGAAGTACCATCATACCCCACAGCCCCTCTGCAGCACATTGAGCCCAGTTAGAGCAGCACCAGGTTGGCAGGCTGATTGCTGGGGCCCCCTGCTAGCCAGGACTGCTTTGATCAGGCTCCACATGTTGTGCATGAATAAACTCCTGAACTGATTGCTCTGGAGCTAATTTCCTCAAGCACATGTTAAAATGGCACACCTGGGAGCAAAAAAGCAATAAGCTCCAAGGTAATACACTTCAGAGTTTATTCATGTGAACTAATTGCATGTGTAGATGCACCAAATTAGTATGAAACATGCTAAACACTTGCAAAAATCTTCCTTATAAATCAGTGAAAAGAAAAGAAAAGAAAAAACAGCTCTGTAAACATGTTGAACATAATTCTTGTAAAAAGGTAACTTAGGGTTCTGACTCAGGGGACATTTTGTCACATGATCAGCCCCCTGAAGCATCCTACAGCCATGACCTTACAGAATTGCACAACTGTGAAGTGCTTTAAAAGGGCCCAATCCCAAGAAAATCTGAATCCTCATTACAACTCTCTGATCCTGAGAAAATCTGAACCTACATTAACTTATGTCAATGCGGGCACAGGGGGGCTCCAATCTACCCTCCAGCACAGGCTGGGCAATCCCCAGACCAAATTCCCTCCACTCCCTTCCCCACCTCCCATTCTGAAGACAGCACCCGAGCTGGTATGGGGAAGGGGCAGAGCTAGGGGAGAGCGGCTGTAGCGGCTGTAGACTCACAACCACTCCAAATTTCAGGTCAGCCCCTGCAACCCTCTGGGACTCAACAGCAAACATCTGTTGGGTATTGGGGATCGCTGTAACTCACAGTATGCCACGAGTTACAGTGGAGAGTTGCATGCCTGTCAGCATCCATAGATACAGCAAATTTTGGTGCAGTATAAATATCATTGGCATGCATTTGGAATAACTGGCATAATAAAAATGATGTGTATGACTAAATGTAAATAATCCAAACTCATATTGTTAAGACCTTCAGTACTTATCAATGTGTTATGACTCACTTTGGGGTATTTCTCTCTGAAAAGCAGCATAGTATATATTTCAGTCATTATTACTTCATATATTTTTATTAGTAAAATGTCATGGGAGAATGCTCAAAATACAAATGCAGTTAAGACTTTTATTCTAAATTATTGTTTCTTGGCCCTATAATAAAATATATCAGACAGACAGACAGACAGACATTATTGAACAATACAGTTAGAACAATATGTTTACTTTCATATGCCAGAATATAGCAATGTATTCATGCCAATCTATCGAGTGTAAGGATCTGATTCTGAGCTGTTATTGCAGAGAAAATTGGGTAATAAAGCTTTCTAATCCTGCTGAAGTCAAGATTTGTTCTATATAAGTTGCGTACCAGTACAATAAGTTCTTGACCTATTAGTAGGTGTGACTAATTAAACCAACCTTTCCATCAAACTATGAAACTGCCTGCACTGAATTTTATCTGCCATTGTTTTCTTGCTCATTTAACTTCTTTTTTCTGAAGGTTTTTCATAACTCTCCCTAGTTTTGATGATCATAAATAATTTTATGTTGCCTGAAAAATGTATTAACCTATCATTAACCCCTGCTTCAGAAAAAGCAAAGATGGATTAAACTACTGAAAGTTTACTACTATCCCTGGGGTCCTCTGAAATTAATCACTTTATTACTATCCTTTATTTCCTGTCTCTTAACTAGTTCTTAATTCATAACAGAACTTTTTGCTCCCCCATGATTACCAAGTTCTTTGTTCCCTCTTTTTGTTTGCTAAAATCCTACTTGCATTAGTCACTCAGCTCTGTTTCAGAACCTTATTCACGCTGACTCATTAATATGACTTCATACTGAACTTATTTTCAATATTACCTCACTTTGTAGATGGTCTATCAAGCAGCATCTCTTAACAAAATGAGTCTGTTGGTAAGTGGGCAGAGACAGGAGGAGGTATCACCTACTGGATCAAACTGTATTTTTTATTTAGTTATATTTATTATTAACCTGTGAGAGAGTAATACTTGTTCTCGATTTGAGGTGTTTTCTATTTAATTGTAATGTGCAGAGACATAAAAGAAGAAAAACAGAAGTCCCACTTTCTTTGTTCAACAGAGAAGCAAACATCTAAGCAGAAAGCAAATATTTAAACAGAAGCCCAGAATTGCCTTATGCTGCCCAGAAATGAGAGCACTTGAACCCCCAAGTATAAGAGTAGAGTCATAGCATGCTCTGGCCGGGTGTGTTGTTTGGGGAGTAAATTCCAAAAAAAGAAGGCTATTCACACAGAATATCTTGCAGCAGTTCTCTGTAGCCCAGGATTCCAACTCAAAGATCTCTGCTGACTGTAGAACTCTAGCCTGCCTTTTACTTGACTTCAGACTAACACAGCTAACATTTCTCTGTAGCTATATGGCATGCACAAATCATGCCCCCGGAGGCTGGCTGGGGCATGGCAGCCACCCACAGGAGATGGCAGTGGCAGGGCCATGGCGTCAGTGAGCAGGGAGCTCCACCAGGCAGTCATGGTGTCGGTGGTAGGGGGAGGCGGGGGGGGGTAGTGAGCGCCGACCAGTGGACAGCAACCATCTGCAGGTGCCGCTGGCAACATCAGCATTGCTTCTTTCAGCAGGGTGCGCCACTGTTCTCGGGGGCTGCATATGAACTTGCATGCACTCCCTACACATCACCAATGCTGTACAGGACAGAGACAAGGGGTCTTCATTTACAATTCACATTTTTTTTTTTTTGCTGAAGATGTTACAGTGTTCATTCTCTGTTTTACTTCCCTTGATCTAAACTAAAAGACTTCCAGACTGAATAGACATGCTCGCCCCATTTATCCTCCAAAAATGTAATCTCTAAAGCTGCCCTTATTGACATTCTTCTCAACAGTTTTAGCAGAGGGAGTAAATACTGAATCAGCATGTACAGGCCTCTCTTAGAAAGTCACTACTAGGCTGCTACTACTACCTGTGGTTTTTTAGTTTGTGGAATAAATTAGGACTGTCCACCTGGCAGCACTCAATCCACTTTAAAGATAAAATAGTATGTGAATGATTTCCTTCTTATGCATGTTATTTACAATCTGTTTGTTAATTTGTTATTTGGAAATCAAAATATTTAAATATCACTCTCCTGTCCCAGCCCTTGTCACATAAGCCTTGACTTTGCTACATACATATGGCATGAGGTGGGGAGAAAGGAGAAGAGGGAGGGAGAAATGCAGTGGCCCTAGCTGTTTATACAATTCACAGCAACTCTAATTTGCAATATTTTTACTACAAGATACCAAAACATGGATTAATAATGTGAAAATTGCCTCTCTCAAGTGGACATCTATTTTCAAAACAAATTTGTGAAAACAAATTATTTGGGATCATTTTTTTCCTTTAACTTACTCTTCATGCAACCTCACTGAAGCCTGTTCTATTTTGTAAAATGTACGTGTGTGTGTGCGTGTGTGTGTGCGTGTGTGTGTGCGTGCGTGTGTGCGTACAGTTTAAGTAGAAACCAATTTTGTATATTGAACATCAGAATAATGAAATTGTGTACGTCAGGTAATCACCAAAGCCAGCGGACCGTGCAGGCGCTGCCTGCACGTCGCCTAGTGTATCCTCACCTTTAATTGAGGTGTCACACACATCTGCTTCTCCTGCCACGACTTTGATGTTAACGGAGTTGGTTCAGATGTCCGACGCACGCAGTCCAATTACGAGTCTCACCAGCGTCCTGTGAGTCCCCAGTTTCTGAGGGCTCCACCACCCCTACAACACCCTCACCTGTTCCACCGGGTTGGTGGCCGACTGTCTGGTCCAGCCACATATCCACATGTCCACTCAGATGATCCACAGAAGAAAAATAGAAATCAAAACAAACACTATGACCAAGAGGGTTCCCTTGATCGGAGCGGCTTCTCCAGCCATCTGCAGCCGTCTTCCAATACCCGCTTGCCCTCCGAGGGGTCGAATCCCCTTCTTGGCCTTCAAAGAGCCCCCCTTGGAGGGCTTCATCAGTTTCCCTTTGTCACAGTTTAAGCTCGCTGTTGAGCTGCACCCCTATTACAGAGAATACGGTTCCCAGAGTCCAATCCTACCCTTCTATTAGGGTCTTTACGGTACCCAGCTCCGGCCGAGTTCCGGCCGCTCCCGGGCGATAAACAAACAGTTTTATGCCCCACAAGGGCCAGCAGACTGTGTTCAAAACCCCCACTGGGGCTTTGCCCTTTTCCAGAGGTTCCCACCAGCACTTAGCGCTGCTTGCAGCGTCCTTCGCAGCGTGCGCCGGCGTGCTCCACCTCCTCCACGTCCTCCTTCCGGTTCTGCGTTGTTCCCGCTTGTCAGTCCTGGCCTCTCTTTTATGCTGGCGAAGGAAGTACCTGCCCCTCCCTTCTCCACACACCTGGGTAAGGGGGATTTCTGCCTGGCTCCTTGGGGCTGCGGACCTGGGGTCACTGGTCCTCCGCTCAGTCTGGGAGCCAAGGAGCCTGCTGGCTCCTTCTCTCCCTCATAGTGTACCAAATTAAAATTTTCAGTATGCATCATGCCAATTATAAGAATTTAATTTGAACAGAATTGTAATGGTACAAAGCGTAATTTCATAAGTGGTCACCCACTTAAAGGATAGAGGGAGCTCTTACAGTAAAAGCTAACTGCTGTAGATGAGAGAGCACTCAAGGAACACTACCTGGCCAACTCTATTAGCCCTATGGGAGTGTGAACCAGAATACCATTTATAATGGAATGTAAAGACCTACACTTTTACAGGTATTAACATGGTATTAATACCTAGATGACCTCCTGATGTCCCTTCCAACCCTAATTTTCTATGTTTCTATGCTTACACAAGAATATATTTTGTTATGATAGGGCGCTTTTACACAAAATGCATCACTGCACAGTCACATAATTTACTGTACAGTGTACTGTGCAGATGCTTACTGTGCATTTACTGTGCAGTTAAAACCCTTAGAAGAATCACATGTCTAATCTTTAATATTTGCAAGCAAAGGATCATAGAATATTCTCCCTCACTGTTGATTGGCAGAGGGACCTGCTGTTGACCAGTGGGGAGGCAAAAATCATGGCATATTTACGACTGTGGTTTTCAATTCCCCAGAAACAAGAGGCAAATGGCCCATTCAGCAGGGCCTCTCAGCTAATCGGGTGGGGGGGGTGACAAGTGGCAAAATGAAAAAAATTAAAGGATCAGCTGTATAGGGGTACTTCCACCATGATTTATAGAGTTCCCTAATAATATGTCATTTTTACTTGGTATATTTTATAGTCATAAGTGTTAACTCCCTTGCTGAGGGCTGATAGGATGACATCAACAGGAAGTTGTCAGCCATCTTTGTGTGTGTGTTAGCAGTTGCAATAAAGCCCTTTTGAGAACAAGCAGCCTCCTTTCCTTTTCCTTAGCTATGAGATAGTACATCTTTCATCTCAAAAGACTACAATTTTAAGAAATCATTTCACTTTTTTTTTAAATTTTGATCCAAACAACCATTTAAAAAAAGCAGATCATTGTCTGTTGTTTGTTGTGTACACATGGATTGTAAAGTTGGTTAGAAACTGGGATTTTTTTTTCCATGGAAAAATGTGACTAGTAGAATCATGATAACCAAAGGAGAAAGGATGCACATAAGTAAAGTATACAGGAGTAAAGTACTGTATGATAAAAACAAGTCAAAGAACTTTTGACATGTTTGACTGAATTTAAGCCAGCAGGACCTGACAGAATTCACCCCAGGGTGCTGAAGGAACTAACTTGGAGTCTTTGGCAGTAATATTTGCAAATGCACGTGTGACAGGTGATGTTCCAGAGACCTGGAGAAAAGCTAATGTACTTACCAACTTAAAAATAGGCTAATGGTAGGACCCATGGAATTAAAAACTGGCCAACCTGACTTTGACACCTGGGGACTTCCCAGAGATAAATTATAAAACATTAAGTTTGTAACTGTGGAGAATGAAAGGGGAGATCACTACATGGATTAGTTAAGAACAACTTATGCCAAACTAACATGGGTAAATGATTCAGTGGATGAGAGGAATGCAGTGAACATAACACACATGACGTTTAATAAGGGTTTTGACACAATCCCACATGACATTCTCGTGAGTAGGCTGGAAAAATGTGGGCCAGATAGCATTACCATTAGGAGTATTGCAGCATAATTTGTTGAAAAAATGCAAACAAAGAGAAACTAAAAATGGGTCAGTGTCCAACTGGCAGGTCTCCAGTGAGGTTTCTCAGGCACCTGTTCTGGGTCTAGTGCTGTTTACATTTTTTAATGCCTTTGATGCAAAGCAGAGAGTAGGCTGATCAAATTTGCAGACTACAGAAGGCTGGGGGGCTCCTGTAAACACTTTGGAGGAGAGCACTAGAATTCAAAGGGATTGTGATCAGTTTAATTGGGCTATAGGTAATGAAATGAAATTCAGCAAAGAAAAATATGAAGTGCTGCATAGCAAATAAAAAATGCAGAATTATAGAATAGTGGAATAACTGGTTTGTCAGCTGTGCTGCCAGGAAGGATCTGAGGATTATGATGGATCAGAAACTCAACATCAATCAGCAATGTCATGCAATTTCAATTTGGGGTTGCAGTAATCGCATATGTGAGTCGACAGAGGTGATAGTACCACTCTGTTCAGTGTTGGTAAGGCCTTAGCCAGAGTATTGTATCTGAAAGGTACAAAGCAATGATTCTCATCCAAGGTGCTGTGGTGGCACCCCAGGGTGCACTGAGATTCTTTCAAAGGTGCCTTGAAGAGCCACACAATTATAGCACTGTTAGGCATGAAAACATGATAATTTATAAAATAAATACACAGATATTTCAAGAAGTAATTTAGGCTGTTAAAAACATTCTGACCTGTTGTTATTTTTTTTTGCAAACAAAAAAGTGCTCCATTCTGTTTTTCATAGTCAAAAAACAAGTGAAAAGTAGGAGCAGGCATGTTCTGAGGGGTGCCCTGAGGCTAACAAAGTTGAGAACCACTGGGGGCTCAAGAAGACCACAACAAAGTTAATTAATAAATTGGAATGCAAGCACTATGGAGAAAGGTTGAAGGAACTAGGTTTATTTATTTTGGAGAAAAGAAGATAAAGGGAGAATTGTGACAGCTTATTTAAAATATCTGACAGTCTGCCATAAAGCAAAAGGGAAAAAATATTCCCCAACACCACAGAGGGCAGGACAAATGGCAACAGTTATAAACTAAAGCAAACCAGATCCAAGTTAAGTTCCAAAATAAATTTCTTAATTGTCTAACTGTTGTCTAGGGAAGTTGTGAAATCTCCTGAGGATTTTAACAGGAAGCTAGACAGAAATCTGCCCAGAGTGCTGTAGGAGCAACACTTCATGCTTCTCTGCAGGGAGTTCCAGTGGTTGACACTGAAAGTCCCTCCCACATTTCAGAATCTGTAATCTTCCATAAACATAAAGTGGTGGTAGGGTTTGTCCCTTAGTAAATAATAGCATCTCTAGGATCCATATGCTAATTATGGGATGGTTTATCTACAGGCTGGGTACAGACATTCAAAAAATCTGAGGTGGAATTGATCAAAGTGAAATAGTTTTCTGTAAGCATGTAGGCTAGATCAGTAGCAAACAAAACACACGTTCACTCTTTGTTGTGGGGCACACAGGTGCCTGTACTAGGCTGGCCATGCATCTTGATTAGGCTAGGATACTCCAGGATTCCTAAGCACAGTCCTGGCAGGTTGGCTATAAGTCCAAGGCCAGAGTCCAGGAGGGAGATGGAGTGGCATGGAGCACTGGGCAGGTGGCTGGGCAGGCACCACTGCTTCTGTACAAAAGCAAAGTCATGCCATGTGTAGGTGGAGGGGTGGTTCCTCTGGTCCACTCACCATGCTCCCACCTAAAAGCAATGGTGCTTGCTTGGCTGCCTGCCTGGTGCACCATGCCACTCCACCTCCCTTCTGGACTCCAGCCCAGGGCTCTTGACCAACTAGCTGGGACGAGGCTACAGAATCCTGGAGTGTCCCAAGCAAACCAGGACACATGGCCACCCTAGCTTGCATTGGCTGAGGCCAGGAGGTTAGGAGCCTTCCTGCACACTTCCCAGCATGTCCACAGGTTCCTTGGGTTGCCAGTGACTGCCAAGCACAGCTGAGCATCCAGGCCACCCCGATGGACTGCTGTACATTGTGGGATGCCTCATGATGGGGTGCAGTGCCACATCTCAGGGATGTGGGTGCCCAGGTGCCAGCATTCATGCATGGAAAAACAGATTCCTCCCTTCCCCAATCCTGCTGCTTGCTTGCAGTTGACAGATGCCTGAAGCAGGAAGTGAGGATGCAGAAAGGGTTTATGCTGGAAAGGGTCTGGATGACTTGCTTCTATGACAGCTCAGGGGCGGGACCCACTGGGCACCTGGTCAGAGCAGTCAAGCACAAGGCAAATGCTAGTGCACCTCCCTGTGAGCAGGGGATAGCAGGAAACCAAAAAGGAGCCTGGGATACTGTTGGACAGAGACCTAACTTGAATCTATTGGGGAACTGAAACTGAAGTTCTATGCATGGGTCTAACCTAAACTGAATAAGTCTGAGCGCACAATGATCCAGAACAATCTTAGATGAGGTTTTGCCATTTTTAGATACTCCATGTGGGCAAAACTTCTATTCTGTTATGGGTTTAGCATGGTTTCTGATCACATATCCCAGTAAAAGTGTACTATCTTTTCTTAGCCACAATGAAAACCAGCTAGGCATTGCCTCCAGTAGAAACTCACATAGAACAATGCGTTACACTAAAAGAGTAAGGGCATCACGAAGTGGCTACAATTTTATTTCTATTTCCTACATTGCCAGTTTGTTATTCAGATTCTAGTGTCAGTATACTGAACATGTGCTTCCAAGAGTAAAAGAGGACCCAAAGAATGAAGGTTACAAAATCGTAGCTGTGTTCTGTCTCCCTAGCTGTGTTCTGTCTCCAACTCATAAATATTTCAGGTTAACTGGTTTTAGTATAGTAGTTAACATCATAGATTTTCTCTGTCATTAAAATTAATAAATGATTTTTAAAAAGCTGTTTTCCTAATTATAAATGCCATCACGTGGCAACCATGAGAAACTATAATTTGCAGTTACGAAACACTATCCTATTAGCCTCCCTAGTGTTAACATTGTTCGGGTCACTTACTAACAACAAAACTATTTCAGTTTCAATACTTGGCTTTAGAAGTATAATTTATTCAACAAGTGAGCCAAATATAATTTATTCCTTCATATTTTAATCATTAATTTATTCTTTAACATCTAATAATTTCAGCTTTTCTTTCCCTGTGCTATGAACATTTTTCAGAATGCCCTATGGAAAGCTGTGATCCTGGGTTGAGACTTTAAAATAATAATTTGTTTTGTTAAGACATTTTTTTCCTTTCTATAATCCTCTATTTAAAAATGCAGTCACTAAGAATGGAGAGGCAGTGAGAAGAGCTGTGCAAATTTTTCCATTCAAACCTCAAAGTACTTGACATTAGCCTTTGTTCAAGTCAGACCTGTATTCACAAACGAACAGTGGCTCATTTTCTTACAAATGTTTTAGTTCACAAACTGCCTAGTGAAGGGTCTTGCAGTCTGTTTTGTTGTAGGTGAATGTCTCAGATAATATTGAGTCTGCTATGCAGGGAGCATGTGGAGTTTGACTGGATTCAGAAACACCATGTAAAGAAATTCATGCAGTTTCTCCCAAGACTGCAGTTCAGCTGACACTAGTTTATATAAACAGGAATATCAAGTCAGTTGAGCAGAAGCTCTCCTCACCCCTTTTGTTTCCTTGAGATTTCCCTTTAGTGAGTACCTCTGTTTCAGCTGGAAGTGCTGGATGTCTGCCATTTGGGAACCTGAGCCACTGCCCTACTCAGAAAAATAGGGGAGGAGGGGAACAGAATAAATTTATCTTAATGCAGATTCTACCAGCCACTTGCACTGGTTTATTTAACAGAATATCTGTTCCATGTATATCAAACTGCAGGGGGCTCCAACTGCATTTAAACACATGCTTGGTTGAATTTGCAATTAACTCTAACCTAGCTAGGCACCTATCATGAATTAATGAGCTTTTCCTTGCTATGTATATGTGTGTATTACATGTAGAAAACGACACTAAAAGAACATTTTTTTATGATCAACCATGAACATTATAAAATACCAGAATGATGGTGGCCTCTAAAACTTCAATTTATTCCCAAAGAGAATAGACGTTCTTATAACAATTTTTAGTGATATGATCAACAAATTATGTTTTTCCTACATGACACCTGCCTTGGTCAATGCACAATATAAGCACATCACATTTACTAAGTAGCTGTTTGATGCTTGTTTTTTCCCTAACTGTTCCTAATTGTTGCTGTTGTTGGTGCTGTGAATGGCTGCATATTATAAAACCTTAATCTAAAGACAGAATTAAGAATTCCTTGTGAACTTCACTATGGCACTCCTCAATGCAGTATCTAAGTGCTTCATAAACATGTTTTCCCTGGTGCCACACTCTCCCAAAACATGGTTAAAGAATTGGGATATAAAATATGCCTTGAAGGTCAACAATCTATTGTATCATTTCCTTTTATAATCTTCCCTTCTCACCCCACCTACTTACTAAAGACTGTCTTTTTATTAAAGTATTATATTTTGGCTTACATAATATTAACATTCCAGTTTTGCAAAGGGGAATTAGTTTCACTGAGTTCAAAATTCGAATCCTACTTCTGGTAAATCAGTGTTTATTGGCACACAGCCCAAATCTTAGCAAAAAAGGTTCAGAAGACTTGAAATGGAAAACATTTGGAACAGGAATGTTTAAAGATTAAATTTCTGCAAACAAACTAGTTTTGACCCCAAAATATATATAAACACATTTTATATTAACTGTAAAAAGTTTTTGCTAAACTGCAGATTTTAAAAGGCATAATAAAGTTTCCATGACAACATTAAATAGGATAGCTACATTTTTTAAAATACGTTAGGACTGCAAAAACAAGCATTCACAAGTTAGGAAGTCCCAAAACAATGTTATTTATGCAGAATAAAATTACGTGATTCTTTTGGTATCGTATTACAGCTGTGTGAACAAAACACACAGCATCCTTATAAACATATCCCGAACCTCAGTGTAAATTTATTCCTTTAAAATTCAATTTATTTTCTTTTAGAGACAAAAGGAGACAGAGCAAGAAGCAGCACAGTGCATTTAAAAATGACAAGGCACAATCACTGTCACAAAACTTCCATTGTGTTTTGGTTGGTTGGTTGGCTGATTGGGCATATTTACTTAAAATATTTTCCCTCCAGTCATAAAGACACCAGGAGTCCCCTGGATCTTGTAAAGCAAAACCTACCTAAATGGGGGGAAAAAGAACAGTAACACAGAGATAATATATAGACAGTTTGAATGATCGCCAGTTTTAGTTAAATATTACTTCCTCATGATAAAGGCTATTAAAGCTGAACAGGAATTGTTATGTGTTATCACTAGGAAATACACTTAATGCAAAATACACACACACATATATATATATATTAATTTCTTCCATCAGGAAACTAAATATATTTTGTCTTGTATGTATTCATCCAATATTTTATAGGTATCTAAACTATGTTCCTTTTCCAGTTCAAATTATTTCCAATCAATAACCAAATTCAATCAAGTCTATGTCTATCTTCCATGTCATTCACTTTCTATGTCTCATGATTTCTACTGGGCCAATATTTTACATGCAGCTTCCTAGCTAGAAGGCCTCAACATTCAGATGCACCTTCTACCTCACCTCTCCTCCCACCCCCACACTCCATGCTTTATCAGAGCCAGAAAAGCTGAGAAGCAATCCAGGTGTTTATCCAACATGCCAAACCAATCAATATGTGTTAATTTAAGATACCCCAGAATTTCATGCAAGTTAGATTGCAATCACCTTTTGCTTCTTTCTCCTCTATGGATTAGCATTATGGCTGTCTACAACTCACATAATGTACAGGTTACCCCCCAGAAAGACAATCATGGTGAGTTATGTAAATAACATGGGAATGTGTCTTGTTAGCAACCTCTCTCATAAAAACATAAGATAATAACAGGTGCCAACTGGGTCACATCTATGGTCCATATAGTCCAGTATTTTGTTTTTAACAATGGCAGAAATGGATGTTATACAGCCAGTGCATCTACATGAGACGTTACTGTACAGCAACAACTGCACAGTCTCCTGCTCATGTAGACAGGGCCAGTGAGAACATCAAGCTGGATATCTCTAGAGACATCTGTTCCCTACTTAATACCCTCCGTGGCATCCCCATTATTGGTTTAGATATTCCAGAGGAAACATCTCCAACTATTCTGTTCAACATGCACTAATAGATCTATCTTCCATTAATTTATCCAGTCCCTGTGTGAACTGGGCTATGCTTTCTGCCTCTGCCACCTTCTGTGGCAATGAATTCCACAAGTTAGCTATGTGTTACATAAAAAAGTAGTTCCACTTGTTATTTAAAAACCTGTCACCTACTAATTTCAGTGGGTGCCACTTAACGTAGTATTCTAGTACTCGGTGAATAGCAGTTCCCCATTCACTTGGTATACATCCTTTATGGTTTTATACACCTGTATCATATCCCCCGCTCAGCCTTCAACTTTCCAAACTGCAGAATCCTAGCATTTTTAGTTTCTCCTGGTACAGAATTTCTTCACGTCCCATATCATTTTAGTTGTCCTTTTCTGTAGCTTTCATCTCATTAAAGAAAACAGATGAATGAGAAAACTAAACTATATATCCCCTGAGATACTGTGACTGCTCAGGACACAGATTAATGATGAAGCAAGACAAAATGAAATCCCTTGTTTTAATTCAAAACTCAGAAATAAACCACTGTATTTTGGGAATATTAAAGCAGTTTATTAATCACAAATAAAATATTGCAGCTCTTTGTCATTAAACTTTTTCAGGAGATTCCATTATCTGAAAAAAATCCATATTTTAACTTTGCAATCCATTTGAGGAAGAAAACAATTTTTGAAAAATGTGACTAATCCTTAAGAAGAAAATTCTGAGTTTTGACAAGCTTTAATGGCCTGGATGGCCTGATCTTACAAATATTTATGTTAAGCTGTCTTTAAGTCCATATTATTGACTAAAAACTTTTAACCTGAAGTAAAAGACCTTTTAAAATTTTAGGGTGTCTAATAACATTTGACCTTTAAAGAACAAGAGAGAGAGAGCTGCTTTCCTCGTGTTTTGCACAGAATTGGTCAAACATTCTGTTGAAAAGATCCTAATTTCTCATTCTTTTAATATTCTTCTTGAGCAGTCCAGTATTGGACTTGGTGGGTACTATCTGCTTCTGTAAATCTTTTATCATCAACTAATATCCAGCTGTCAGCTATCAGCAGTTTGAATTTGAACCCTCTCAGTCTTCTGGAACAACAAAGCATTTCCAAGACATAAGAAAAATATTTTCATAGCTTGCATTCCCCCTCTTATTTCACAATAACTTAATGGAACTGTTCTTGAATTGAGATTATAATTATAAAAACAGTGGTATTTATTGTTGTTTTGGATAATGCATATATAATTCTCATTATGTTTAATGGAAAAAGTAATGTGTTTAGGGATGTAGTAAAATTCTGAAAAGTACATTATTTATGCATATTGCCTTTCACTAAAGGATCTCAAAAAGTTGTACAAACAAAAATTGGTTATTACAGACCTACTGATTACTTGTAGGACATTTACATAGAAATCTGACAACTTACATAAAGTTATTCTTTTATTCAAATGCCAAAATCCTACCCCCAAAGCCTGTAGAAATCTTGCCATTAATTTTGATGATAACAGGATCAGGTACACAGGTCAAGACACAAGAAAAAATGTAAGGGTGTAAAAGAAAATCCTTGAAAAGAAAAATGAAATAATTGAAAAAGGATAGGGAAAAAATGAAATAATTGTTTTGAATGGATCCTATAAAAATTAACAATAAAACTATTTTTGACCAGAAATATATTTTAACTTTGTTTTAACAAGAAAACAGTTCCCAGAAGATTCAGTTATTCGGACAGTTCCATTCTCTAGCACCCATCCTATGTACATGTACTTCTTTACTTCGGCTAAAGATTTTACCGTGTACATGCAATTCACACAAACATTTAACTTCCAGGTTGGAACTTACAAATGTTTGTGTGAGCACACCTGGATTTTCACACACACACACATAATTACTTTGAGAAAGTTTGTTACAGAAATTTATTAGGTTGAGCTCCCTTTTAAATATGTTGTTGCCCATGATGATGCTAATTTGGACATACGCTTTTGTCTGAAATATAAGCATAGATCTGTATTTATGCTGTACATCCCACAAAAGTGACTGGTATTTTTTACATCTTGCTTTTCCATGTGTCTGAGTTTGTGAGGGGGTTTATTACAGTTTGTCACTGCAGTTTATTACAGTTGAAACTGACCTACAGGTCAGAATAATTACAGCACTTCATTCCTAATTCTATTTTTGTATTATTTGCAGTGCATCTTGTAGAAATTTGGACAAGTGATGTGGATACTGCAGTCTGTAGACTTCTGAAAGGAATCTGAAGCTGTGTAAAAGACACTCTTTGAATTCAGTTAAAACAGTTTTCTCTAACTGTTCACTGAATCACTTTCACTGGTCATGATCTGTCTGTGGCAAACTGTTTCTCCCTGTGATTGTGAAGATTACTCCTGCCAATGCTCCTTCTGACAGTGCTTGCACTTATAAAGGTCAGGCAGCTCCAACAGTCATTAAAAGCAAGAACACTAACTCTCGCAGGTCTCTGTAAAGAATTTAACCTTCAAATTATAGAACACACTGCTCTGCAGAGCCAATGCTATAGCTAGCCTGAAATTTAAACCCATTCCTCTGCCAACTTAAATGTGGGCCTTGATGTTGCCATACCAAAAGAAAATAATCACACATCTAGGTGGACAAAGGACCTAAGAGATATCAATCTACAAGGCATTTTACTTTATCTTTTTTAAAAATTAGTTGTCTGTACAGAGAGTCAGTGCCTGGGTTTCTCAGCTTTCAAAACAAATGATAGCCCTTTCAGCTTCTAAGAACCATGTGCTGAAACAAACCATCCCAGTTGATTCCCAGTACAGCATTGTGACTTCTTCTTTTCCCTTTGAAAATTCCTTTGCCTCCCTCCAGAATTTGTCGTCATGTGAGTACAAGCTCAGAGCACAGCTGAGATAATTTAAGGTTTGCGGGAATTTGGCCTGTCTATGAATGGCTGTGTCCCATGGTATAATTCAAAAAGGATAGCAGTGCAAAAACCCGATCTGCAAATGAGATTGAAGGTTCACTTTTCATCTTGATGGAAAGTAAAAACCAATATTTTTAATTTTTAATAAAACACATTTATATTGTGGCAGTAGCAGCAGAAGGATCCTGCTGCATATAAATGAAGATGGCCCTCTGGTTTGTCTCACACAGCAGAAGAAGGAAGACATAATGATGAAGAGTGCCTTTTGCAAGTAATAAAGAGAAAGAAGAATAAGTCTTGAGTCTCTTGGAAAGGCAATGCCTTCTGGATTCAGGACCATTTGTTAGAAATGCACTATAATGTTCACAGTTTTAAGTTTGACATCAGCTAGATTTTAGATTGTGCTAAAATCATCCTTAATGGCCTTTCTGCCTCATCAGTAGTGCACCATTCAAGTAACAAAGTGCCAATCAGTGGCTCTTGTTCCTCTTTAGCTTGAAGATAATACTGGAGAGCTTTTTTTCCCCCAGAGATCATGATCTCTCTGCTTGATATGCCCTTTATTATAACTAGAGTTAAAGGTCTTCAGGTATATCCATTATAAACCCCTAATTTTCTTGACGGCAAAAAATGTGCTACAAGAAAAAGCTTAGCATACTAAGTCTTAGACCTCTGAGAGCACTAGTTTTATTCTACATGAGAGAAAGAGGGATAAAAAAAATGCTGTTTCTCAACTATAAAAGAAAAAAATTAATAAACAGTATAATTGTTTAAAATGCTTTATTGTACTGCTACATATGTAATTAAAACCATTCTTAATTAAAATAAAATTTCATGGACAATAGTTCAAAAGTGGAATAAATCACTTTTTGACAAAAATAAATTTTAAGCAACAGAGAAAGGAAATGATTCATATGCAGTTTTTAAAGTGAATGGCTTGTATGACTAAGGGTCTTTCTCTCCTTTAGCTATAGTTTAAACCATCTCTGTTGAGGCAGATTAGCCCCAATTTATAAAACTAATATTGATGAGCAATTGTGTAGATTTTGCAGTGCAGCAGGTTGCACAAATATGTGGTGATTTCAAATATGAACCCTTTAGAAAGGTATAATTTTTAACATTGGATACTTTTTTGGCTTTTTAATATATATGTATAATATAGCATGAGAATTATTACTTCATTAACTTACTTCATTATGCTGCCATAAAAGTCTTGTAAAAAAATTATATTCACATAATAGTGTCTGTACCAAAAGGAGCCATGAATTGACACATAAGCTGGATGTTTTCTAATCAGACGTTAATCTTTTTATTTAGCCCCTGTTTAGTTTAAGACAGACAACACTTATGCTCATGCCAAGACATGCGCATATGCCTTAATGCCATGTAATTTCCATGAGATTAAAGTGTGTGCTCTTAAGGCTCTATCTTGGTTATAGTCAAGGTTATAATCAAGTTTTATTGTTTTTGATTTTGCACACAATTTTCAGGACTAAGAAAACCTGTAAAGTTTCTGACATACGCTATCAAAAAATAAGTAACTAGAACTAGCATCTCACACTACTAGCCCCTAAAATAACATATTGAGCCTATCTGTCCTATTCCAGCATGGTAGTTTTGGACACACGTGCTTTTAGTTCTGATCTTCCTCTTCCTCGTTCTTGTTAGCAAAGGTGTAACTAATGAGTTTCCCCTGGTGGTGATAGGATAAGGGATGAATTAGATGACGTCATGAGGTGCATTCCATCCTTACTTTACATGATCCCATGTAAGTGTTCACATGCCTACTACTGGGTTTTTTGTTGTAGCCATGTTGGTCTAAGGCAGTGGTTCCCAATGTGGTGCCCATGAGTACCATGGCTCCTCCCAAGGTTTATTCAGGTGCCCACATGCATTTTCACAGTCAGTAAAAATCATTATTTCAACAAAAAATGCTAAATTTTAATGCAGAAGAGTGGGGAGAAGGAAGAAGGAAAGGTGGTCTTACGTGCCTAGGGTGTCCTGGCATGTGGCTCCTCCACCTGAGTGGATCTAGAATTTTGATAAGGGGGATGCACATGGTGAGGTACATCATCATATATAAAATGACACATATTTTTCTCCAGTTAAAAGTAAACTAGAAATTTTACTAATATGCTACAGGCCTAGAGATGACTTATTCAGTTTAAGATTGAAGTAAAATCAGGTCCTTTTTGCTCTGGAGAAAAGGATCTGGGGGTTACAGTGGACAACAAGATAAATATGAGCCAGCAGCATGCCCTATTGCCAAGAAGGATAGCAACATACTGGGCTGCATTAGTAAGAACATTGCCAGCAGATAAAGGAAAGTAAGTATTCTGTTCTATTCTACACTGGTGCAGCCACATCTGGAGTACTGTGTCCAGTTTTGGGCCCCCCACTATAGAAATGAAGTGGACAAGTTGGAGAGAGTCTATCAGAGAGCAATGAAAATGGGTCAGGGGATGGGGCACATGACTTCTGAGGAGAGGATGAAGGACCTGGGTTTATTTAGTCTGTGGAAGAGAAGACTGAGGGGGGATTTGATAGCAGCCCTTAATTACCTGAAGGTTAGTCAAAAAAGTTCAACTTTCTAGAAACTTCAAGATCAAAATCTCATAAAACAGATGCAGTGTTGAAACCAGCAGCCTATATCAGACATGATGAAAACTATGTTTTATGCCATTTTAAAATTCCTGTCTAAATCTCAAATGGAGATGGAAAATACAGCAATGGCCCAAATTAAAAAAAAAAAAGAGCGGGAAGGGGGAGGGGGAGAAGAATGGTCCCTCTCAATTGATCCCTCAAAATATTGAGCTTCATATAAATCAAGTTTATTTTGATCATTTATCTTTTAGCTTCCTAAACTGTTCCTTAGATCAACACAATAAATTGTTACTACTATGGACAAATTCTGCACTCTTGTGTCAGAAATACCTGTATTCTACAGGTTAATCATGATGACTGAAGTATCATTTCCTTCAGGCCAAAGATCCAGTAGCTTTAAAATCTCTAAATTGGTCTCAATTTAGGAAATTTAGGAATTATGTTTCACTTTAAGTGACCAAATGCCAAGTACCCAGCTGCTTTAGCTGTCCTTTTTTACACATACAGTTTCTGGGAAAATTATTGCCTGCATCCTCCTGAATCATCTTCTACCTCTTGCTGAGGAAGCCATGCCAGAATTTCACTGTGGTTTCAGACTATCCTATGGGACAATTGACATGAACTTTGTTGCCTGCCAGCTCCAAGAAAAGTGTCAAGAACAATACCAGGACTTGTATATGACCATCATTAACTTCACTAAGGCTTTTGATTCCATCAGTCAGGAAGCCTTGTTGAAAGTTCTGACTAGATTTGGATGTCTATAAAAGTACATGAAAATCCTGAGGCTTCTCTATGACCGGATGACTTTGACCATCCTATGCAGCAGATTGAAGACAAATCTGTTTGTCATCGGACCTGGGGTCAAGCAAGGATGTATCATCAGCCCAACTCTGTTCTCAATTTTTTGGCAGTCATCTTGGTTCTAGTGAAGGACTACCTTCGTTCTGGAATCAACATAGAACACTGAATGGATAGAGGTACATTTTCAATTAAGGACCAAAGTACTCAAAACATCCTTCCTTGATTTTAATATGCAAATGACTGCACTATCTTTGTGCATACTGAGAAAAACCTCCAGACCAAGCTGGATTTTTGGGAAAGCCTACTTTGGAATTTTGAGCCTCTATGTTAACATCAAGAAAATCAAAGTACTCTGTCATCCTGCCCTTAGCCATGAATGTGACTTCCTTCCCCAAATTCCCATTGAGGAAAAGGCCTTGGAAGTAGTTGAGCACTCTTTCTACCTTGGTAGCCACCTTTCTCAGAGACTGAACATTGATGAGGAGATCCAGCATAGGCTCTAGTGTGCAAGTGCCTCCTTTGAGAAACTGGTTCAGCATGTCTTTCTTCATCACTATTTCCAAAAAGACACCAAGATCCAGGTCTACAATGCAGTCATCACCCCCACTTTCCTCTACAGATGTGAAACATGGGTGAAACTTGGGTCTCCCTTATGTACCTTTGGCTTTTTTTTACCCCTCATTCCCCCCCTCCCTTCCCTGCTCTACTCTTCTAT
>NW_017729025.1:69248498-69250808 GCF_001723915.1 Gavialis gangeticus
GATTTCCATCTCTCAGGATTCTAGCCTCTTTTACTTTGGCTTAAACTGCAGGCCTATACCACTTAATCAGTCTTCCACTTTCCATGCTCTTGATGCTTGAAGGTATCAATGGTTCTGAAAGTGATCTGTCTCTAACATGACATAACAGTTAATATTTTAGATCTGCTTCATAGAATCAAACACTGAATTTGCTTTACACTGATATCTGCTAATATTACAGGTTAATATTTTTCCTGACTGACTACAGAATGCAAAGGACCAAGCTCATATGTCATAATGAAATATATAGTCTGAAAGTATGTCAATAGAGCTGTCAAAATTATTTTCACAGTGGAAAATTTCAATATTTCTGAAAAAAAGAAAACAGATACTGATTTTTTTGTGGAAAAAGTTTGCCTGAAATCTTCAGTTAATAAACATTACAGCAATGCCACTTTAAAGCTGTACTCCAGGCATTTCATACTCACATTCTTCTTTCTAGAACCTGGTTCCATATCCAGGTCTATTAAAGGATAATGAACCATGATGCCTCATGGTCATGAGTCATTGATGTATATAGAGTCATTGAGTAGTAGGGTTGGAAGGGATCTCCAACCCCCTGCCTAACGCAGGATCATCCCTATCCCAATTATCCCATACAAGCCATGATCTAAACTCTACATAAGATTATTATAAACCCTGACACAAGACAGATCTAATACCCTAAGTTGTCACAGGTAAAGCAGAGGAACTATAGCAGTCAATGTCCTTCTTATATCAAATGTTGTCTATATCTGCTCAAGTGGTCCTTGGTAGAGGGCCACGTCCCCCACTACAGAGAAAAGCAATAGCTTCCACAGTCCACACCTATCTGACCATGGGGTAAAATTACTTCCTGACCCTAAATGTGGTGATTGGTCTGATCCTGCATGAAGGGACAAGACCCTCTAGCTAGAAATGTCCAACTTTGGTCCCAGCAGAAGCATTGCCACACCTCAGTCAAAGTCTCTAGCCTTAGCTGTAGCCAACACCCAATGTTTCCAAAAAAGCCTAAAGACACCCTGACACAAAGCATAAAAGTTGTGGGAGAGGCGCAACTAGCAAAGCTCAGAAACATGGGAAATACCCATGGTAAAATAAAGGCAAAGCTATGCCTAGATTACCCTGGCCAGTGACTGCCTAACCTCTTCTTGAATACCTCCAGTGATGGAGAATCCACAACTTCCCTGAGCAGTCTATTCCAATGCCTCAGTACTCTAACAGTGAAGAAGTTTTCCCAGATATCCAATCCAAATTTATTTGCTACAACTTCAAGCCATAGGGCCACACCCTACTCTCTGCAGCAAGGGAGAGTGGAACCCAGAACTGCACACAGTACTCCAGATGAGTCCTAACCAGTACTGAGTAGAGAGGAAATAACACCTCGTATGTCTTGTACCTAATGGTTCTATTGATACAGTCCAAAACCACATTTGCCTTTGTATGCTGTATCACACTGTAGACTCATATGGAGTCCGTGGTCTACTAAGACTCCCAAGTCCTTCTCTATAGTACAGCCATCCAGACAGATGTCATCCATTTTGTAATTCTGTTTTTGAATATTCCTCCTAAGGCACAAAACCTTGCATTTGTCCACATTAAACTTCATTCTATTAGCTCTAGCCCAATTTTCCAATCTGTTGAGATCTTTCTGAATTGCACTTCCATCCTCCAACATGTTCACAGTCCTTCTCAGTTTTTTTTCATCTTCAGACTTGTTCAAGAAGCTTATTATACCAGTATACAAATAATTAATATACATGTTGAACAACACTAGGCCCAAGACAGACCCCTGTGGGACCCCAGTTGAAATCTCCTGCCATTCTGACATGGACCCATTAATAATTACCGTTTGTTTGTATCTACTGATCCAGTAATCTATCCACCTTATAGTTTCATAGTTTCATAGTTCTAGGGTCGGAAGGGACCTGAGCACATCATCAAGTCTGACCCCCTGCCATGGCAGAAAAGAGTACTGGGGTTAAACGACCCCAGCAAGGTGTTCATCTAGCCTTCTCTTAAAGGGAGGAGGACTGGCTGACTTGAATATGTCCAGCCCCTCCAGAAGTTCCCTAACTAGTTCTTCACTAACCCTTGGCCTAGGTGCATCTCCCCTGGGGTCTGTATCATGGGAGTCTTCTGTACATGTGCCTTGTGAGATTTGTTGTCAAGCCAAGGCACCTAGTAAATAAAGGAGAATGGAGCATGAAGTACCCCCGAAAGGAGAATGGCGCATGAGGTCTTCAACTATAACTTCTATAGGTATTTCCAATCTGATGACAAAGCTAACAT
>NW_017729025.1:69255808-69258209 GCF_001723915.1 Gavialis gangeticus
TGTGAACACTTACATGGGATCATGTAAAGTAAGGATGGAATGTATCTCATGCTATCATCTAATTCTTCCCCTGCTCAAGGCAGGAACATACCTGACAACTAAACCATCACAGTCTGTCTAACTTGTTCATGAAAATTTCCAGGAATGGAGATTCCACAGCCCCTGAGTAACCTCTTTGATACTTGACCACCCTCCTAATGAGAAATATTTTCCTAATCTCCAACCTAAACTTCTCCGGCTGCAGTTCTGAAAGAAACTGAACTTCATTTTGTCAGTGCCCTGACTGAAGGGCCTGGTGGCAAAGTATTGGGGACACTTGTGGCAGGGTAGCTCCTATAAAATACTGAAATGTTGCAACCTCCAAAATAAAGTGAGTATTGGGTGCTCAAAACCTTAGCCTGCACTGCTTTGTGGGCACTCCTTGGCTGGAGAAAGACTAAGAAACATCACCCTGACAGAAATACACCTTCACTGAGACATTATGCAGTCAGCAGCAGTTCTTATCTGTTGCCCTCAAAAAGAAGCTACAGCCATTGAGGAAGTGAACATCTGGACTTGGTCTGGCTTTTGGATTGTGTCTCAATGAAGTAAAGGAGAGATGTTATGTCTTCAACAGCCTCCACTCCCCCATACTCCTGCTTAGGCATACACATTGGAAGGTCTTGGTGTCATGGTCACAGGACCCTGTACAAGCAAATTCATCAGGCACCCATCTAGACCTCTTATGTGTACACCATGATCCAGAGGGTAGGCAGTTACTTACAACAAAATGCATTTATACTAATAAGACTTAAGTATACAGAATCCAGTATTAATTTCAATTCAAAATATTATAATTCTCTTAAATGACATTAAATAAGGTATTAAAAATATTCTATTGTATAGCTTAATAATCTATACTTTTCTCCTTGCCCAGCTATAGATGTAATTGCACGCATATTCTTTGTCATGAAACATCCTAAATACGTTTTAGAGGCACTATTGTAAAAAAAAAAAATTTTTTCACCATATGAAAAACTCACAGCCCCAGCAATTTTAAAGCCACTGGGATCCACTGCGTGTTTATTGGTAACATATTCCATATTGAAGTCTTTAGGAGGTGTTATTTCTGGCTGTAACATCAGGGCATCAGCTGTTCAGAGAAGTTTAACACTGCAATATTGTCTCCAAATGAACCATGTTTTGATGTGGTATTTGTAGGATTTCCATCTCTCAGGATTCTAGCCTCTTTTACTTTGGCTTAAACTGCAGGCCTATACCACTTAATCAGTCTTCCACTTTCCATGCTCTTGATGCTTGAAGGTATCAATGGTTCTGAAAGTGATCTGTCTCTAACATGACATAACAGTTAATATTTTAGATCTGCTTCATAGAATCAAACACTGAATTTGCTTTACACTGATATCTGCTAATATTACAGGTTAATATTTTTCCTGACTGACTACAGAATGCAAAGGACCAAGCTCATATGTCATAATGAAATATATAGTCTGAAAGTATGTCAATAGAGCTGTCAAAATTATTTTCACAGTGGAAAATTTCAATATTTCTGAAAAAAAGAAAACAGATACTGATTTTTTTGTGGAAAAAGTTTGCCTGAAATCTTCAGTTAATAAACATTACAGCAATGCCACTTTAAAGCTGTACTCCAGGCATTTCATACTCACATTCTTCTTTCTAGAACCTGGTTCCATATCCAGGTCTATTAAAGGATAATGAACCATGATGCCTCATGGTCATGAGTCATTGATGTATATAGAGTCATTGAGTAGTAGGGTTGGAAGGGATCTCCAACCCCCTGCCTAACGCAGGATCATCCCTATCCCAATTATCCCATACAAGCCATGATCTAAACTCTACATAAGATTATTATAAACCCTGACACAAGACAGATCTAATACCCTAAGTTGTCACAGGTAAAGCAGAGGAACTATAGCAGTCAATGTCCTTCTTATATCAAATGTTGTCTATATCTGCTCAAGTGGTCCTTGGTAGAGGGCCACGTCCCCCACTACAGAGAAAAGCAATAGCTTCCACAGTCCACACCTATCTGACCATGGGGTAAAATTACTTCCTGACCCTAAATGTGGTGATTGGTCTGATCCTGCATGAAGGGACAAGACCCTCTAGCTAGAAATGTCCAACTTTGGTCCCAGCAGAAGCATTGCCACACCTCAGTCAAAGTCTCTAGCCTTAGCTGTAGCCAACACCCAATGTTTCCAAAAAAGCCTAAAGACACCCTGACACAAAGCATAAAAGTTGTGGGAGAGGCGCAACTAGCAAAGCTCAGAAACATGGGAAATACCCATGGTAAAATAAAGGCAAAGCTATGCCTAGATTACCCTGGCCAGTGACTGCCTAACCTCTTCTTGAATACCTCCAGTGATGGAGAATCCACAAC
>NW_017729025.1:69258220-69270488 GCF_001723915.1 Gavialis gangeticus
TCAGGTCCCTTCCGACCCTAGAAACTATGAAACTATACATATATATATATAGAGAGAGAGAGAGAGAGAGAGAGAAGGAGAGAGATCTGAAAATCTTTTAGTTTTTAGCAGTTTAATATTTTGATACAAAGTAGATATTTCCAATAGGAAACAGGTATCTTTTAAATGATATTTAATTTCGTTGAAAATCCTTTTTTTCAGGGAAAAAAGTTTAAATATAAAATTTAACCAGTCCTAATGCTTAACCATGCATTTTAGTCCTGATGGCTAGGGACAGACATTACACATAAACTGGTTTAAGTGATCAGAAACTGGTTTAAACCTGTAACAGAACAGATGTGTTTGGTGAACATAAACCAGTTTGAAAATGGCTGCAACCGGTCTGAGATAAACCGGGTTGAATGTAGTATCATACTTAACTGATTTGGGTCAAACCATTTTATGCAATGTGTGTCCCAGACCCCTTCCTGGTTTAACTTAAACTAGAGTCCCCCAGCATATGCTCCCAGGTGCTTTGCAGTCCTGGGAGGGGCTGTCTTCTCCAGAGAAGAGCTGGCCCCGCCCCTCTGCCTAGCTTACCCCCACCCCATCACCACTTCCTGCTCAAGCAGGGATTCTCCCCTCTCCCACAACACAGACCATAACTAGCATGTGGTGTGACAGCTAATGCTGAGAGGTATCTGTGTAAAGCAGAGAAGACAAAGGCAGACAGGACAATGTCCACTTAGGGCTTTTTGCTGCTAAGCAATAGATTTTCTGGTAATGTCCCTCTATTCCTTTCTTGGAAAAAGTTGTTTAAGAGCTTGGACTAATGAGAGAGATTTTTGTTTTCTTGATAGGGAGCTAAATGCTGTATTATCAACTTGCTGGTCAGGAGCAGTGAGGTGGGAGGCACCCCCTGGCTTCTAGCCTGTGCCTCTGCAGACATGTACCTGCATTTCTTCAGTTCAGAGAGAATGTCTGTAATGTTCCAAACCAGTTTGGCCTAGCCAGGTTAGTCTAACCTGCAAAGATTGAATCAATTCAGGCATGGGTGTTTTGAAACCTGTCCCTAGCCGAAGTGTTAAAACCTTTGTAAATCCAGAGCCATTTTTGGTTTTTTTTAATTCTATTACTAACCTTATAGACTGAATAAATAATGGATTAGTTCATGGTATCTATTATATTAAAAATTTTAACATTTTATTTTTCAAGATATTGTTTTACAATCTATATATTGTTGCACTGAGCTTCATGCTACCTTCAAGATGGTTTTCTCTATCCTTGATTCTTCTTTGTCCATCATTCTGTGAGCTTTTAAAAGGAGAAAAAATTCCCTATATCCTTGTTTGTCCTTTGCTTTCAAGGAGACAAACTGTTTCTCCCAATTGCAGCAATACATCTTTTTTTTTGGAAGGGTTGGGGGGCGGGCAAAAACAGCCCTCTACTAGAGCTGTTTTGTAAATTGTTTAGTAGGAGTGTAATGGCTTGAAATGCATTACTAGTTTTGTTATCTTGCAGATCCTGTATGCTCAAGAGAGAATGATGATCATGTTGTGACACTGCCAGCTGGAAGCAATGTCATACACAGGGTTTAAGCAGCTTCCTAAAGCCCCAAATCATGAGCTTGAGGAGGGAAGATTTTTATCTATGGGAATTCTCAAAAAACGCAATTACCAAACGTTCAAACTTTCTTGCTGTTCCCTTAGGCCTGCATTCTAATATGGCCCAGCTGCTGAAGTTGAGAGAAAGAGAATTGTAGCAAAGATATAACTGCCAGGAGTAGAAAAATAACATCAGCTAGGAAGTACTGAAAGGTGATTAAAGTTAAACTGTGCAAGGATTACCTTCAGCCAGTTGATGTCTCACTCGGCATAATTCTATTGTCTTACAAGACAGACATATGCCTACTTCTAGACATCTCGCAAGACAAAAAGATGCCTTGTTTCTGAAATTGTGGGATGGAGAAATCTGCTTCCTGGACTACCACATGTATATATGTGTGTATGTATGTGCGCGTGTGTGTGTCTGCTTTCTGGAGAAATTATATTATTTCTGATAAGGTTTTAGGGACCTTTGGAGGTTATCTTGAGAAGAAAACTGAATACTATAGGAAGAACTGTGAAAAAAATATCCCTCAGGCCAAGAGGAATGAATAAACCTTACTTCACATTGTGTTTCCTATTGTGGATGTGGTTTTGTTTGTACATGCTGGATTTCATAAAAGGAATAAATATCTGGTTTCTCACCAGTCATGACTTATTTCTGGCAAAAAGGCCTTAGACAAAAGAGCAGTTTCCCTTTCTATATCTTTTCTACTTCTAGCCAACTGACAAGTACCCTTTTTGTAGGTCAAGACCTATTTAAATACAAATAATAAAGTGCTCAGTCCCTAAGAGAGTATGTCCATTTTATCTGCACATCATGTTTCTACTCTGCCTTGTAATGCACTGTAGCTTCAGAGGTCAATAAATTCAAACAAGCCAGTATTTAATTCTGTATTGTTGGTTCACAGAGAACCTTTGCACAGAAACCACTGATTGATGCATTATTACATTCATTTTATAAAATAATCCCATTAAAAAATGTTCTTATGGTCTAGATTGCTGCATGGTCTATAGGACAGCACAGGAGTCAGTGAACCAGTCTATTCCAGGCTTACTGCAAATTAAGCATGTGGCTTTATGTAAATCAGTTAATGTCTGTGCCTCTGTAGTCATCATTGCAGTATATATGTGTACATATGTGGGTTTAGTGTTTGTACTGCATGCAAATATTGGGAGCTTACAGAGGGAGTTCCCCTTCTGTGTGCATGTGTAGAAGAAAAGAGAGGCGTGTGTGCACAACACTTTAAAGTGGGCTAAATTCTTTTGCACTGCTTTAATGGTGTCAGTGTTTGCACACGTCAGTGGTGTATCGCACATTAATTCCAGCTGCTGTAGGAAATTCAGTGATGTAATGCACCTTAAATGACTTGGGGTACAGCAAACTAAAACTCCTTCAAAGGGTTGCTGCCCCTACAGCCATGGAGTGATGCAACGGGCTCCGTGAAGCTCCATGGCTCTGCAGGAAGCCCTGCAGGCAGCCTGGCAGCAGCCTGGGAAAGCAGGCTCCACTCAAGAAAAGCAGCAAGCCTGATCTTCCTCCCCACCTCAGCCTGTCCCGGAGCCTGCCTGCCTGCCTGAGATGCACAGGGGCCCAGTGCTTCCCTTGGTGACTGTGGTGTCCCCTGGGACCGCCCAAGCCAGATGCCTGCAGCTGGGTGCCACCTGGGAGGGGGGGGCACCACTGCCATGGGGTGAAGCACCCCCCACATAGCCCAGAGACTGCTCTGCATGCTAGTAGCTCAACCTCCCCCTTCCCACCAGAGAGGCATTTAAGTCAGTGGGGTGTGTGCACAACACAGGGATTTAATCAGTGCTAAATTGAAGGAGTGTTTTTTAAAACCCACAGCTTCAATTTAGGGCCCTCTTTTCATCTACACATGCCCTGTATTTCAGCCTCTGATTTTCAATCCTTCCACCCAGGTGTAGGGAATGTAGCTTACACTTCCCCACTAAAGACAGCCAGGTAGACGAGTGTGAGATGTGCTTACTGGTAGATTCCAAGAGGAAATAGGTAAGGAAACTGCAGAATGAGCTGGCTAGGCTAAGCAACATCCATGAATATGAGTACTTTCCAATGTATAAAGAGTGTCAGAGAATGGGCCAGCAGGAGGTATCAGGAAATAAACAAGAACTGGATGATCAGATGGTGGCTGGCAGCTTGTCACTTCTGGCAACAGAGTACTCTGCCTCTGAAACCACAGCCACTAAGTTCAAGAATTCATTCTAATGCCTTGCATCAGAGGAGAAGGAGCCTACTTTATTGGCAGAAGAAGTCAAGCCATGCAGCTCCAATTTTGGGAGAACTGAGGCCCCCTTTCTGGGAGGAAATGAGGTCTGATGCTGTTGGTGACCCCTTTTTCATGGGATCTGCGAAGTGGATTTATTGTCTTGGGAGCTCTTCTGCTTTTAAGGAACCCACATCTAAGATGTTAATGAAAGTTTGCTAAAACTCATCCAACCCTCTGATGACTACCCATACTAGTCATTCATATGACTAATGATACCACCAGGGGAGACCTTGCTCAGACTACAGGACCCTGGGAACAAAATTAAGGGTCTCAGGTTGTGCTCTCATCAATCCTTCTAGTCAAGGGTAAAGGATCAGGCAGGACCAGATGTTTTGTGGAGATCAACACATAGCTTAGCAGATCATATTGCTTGCAGGGCTTTGTTTTGACTATGGGATAGTGCTTCTGAAAGAAGGTCGGTTGGGTCTACCTAATGAAACAGGGGAAGCATATTTTGGTATGTAGACTAGATTATCTAGTCAGAAGGGATTTAGACTGTGTTCAATAGATCATGGAAATAAAATCCCACAGGTAAGCAGAAATCAAAGTCATTTGGATAAAGGGTAAGAAAGGGAAGACAGTATGGGGAGTTTAAACAAGGCTGTAAGAGAGAAATTAATTAGTCATTTAAGACAGGGTTTTCCAACTTCTGAGCAGCTGTGGGCTGCATGCTATGGGGGCAATGAGCCCCTGGGCTACATGCCCTGCAGGCTGAGCAGACCTTTGCAGTGCATGGGCTCTCTCAGCAGCACTGTACTTCAAAAAAAGCATATTTTAACAAACTCACACAATTGGTAGGCAAGATCCCATGAGAAGCAAGTCTGAGGGGAAATGTGTGTATAGGAAGGAGGCAATATCAGGAGCACAAAAGCATGCTATTCTTATGTGAAAAAAGGATAGGATGCAGAGTAAAACGCCAGCTTGGTTAAACAGTGAACTCTTCAATTACCTAAAATTTAAAAAGCAACTTCAGAAAAAAATGAAAATTTAACACATTACTAGGGATAGATATTGGGAGAAAACCAGGAACATACAATTTGAAATACATATAGCAGGGGCCTAAAAACACAAAAACCACTCTCTATAAGTATGTTTGAAATCAGAGGAAGACCAAGGAAAGGTTAAGTCCCTTACTGAAAAATGAAGAGACTCTAAAACTGGGTGATACAGAAAAGCATAAAATATTTAATGTATTTTTTACTTCAGTCTTCACAAAAAGGTCAGCCATCAGATAATACACACAGTTAACAGCAAGGCTAGGGATCCAAGTAGGGAAAGAACAAGTTAGAGCTTATTTAAGTAACCTGTTTTTAAATCAGCTGGAATAGATGAGATTCATTGTAGAGTACTCAAGAATCTGGCTGAGGTAATTGCAGATCTATCAACTATTACCTTTGAGAACTCATGAAGGTCATGGGAGATGACTGGAAAAGTGAACATCTTTGGAGAGGAAACAAGATGTATCCAGGAAATTACAAACTGGTCAGTCTGACTTTAATACATGGAAAGATAATGAAGCATTTCATCAAGAGAATAATAAAGTCATAAGGAACGGCCAACATGAATTTGTGAAAAGCAAGCCATACAAAACCTAATCAACCTGATATCCTATTATATCATGGTGACAGACTTCCTGGATCAAGGAAGAGCAATAGCGATGATATACTTTGACTTTTGGAAAGCTTTTGACATTCCCATAAGTACGCTACAGGAGTACAGTCTAGATGATTAGATAATTATACTCAAAAAATATCTTATGTTTTACCAGAAGGTGGTATCAAGTGAGGTTAACCAAGGGTCTGTTCTAGGCCTTCATTGTTTAGTATTTGTGAAGACTGAAGTAAAAAACACATTAAACATGTCAGATTTCTACACATCATCAGTAACTAAATTGCATTTTGCATTCTATAAGAGACCTGTGTTTTCTTTGGTTTTCCTCTTACTTTTAACGTAATTGTAAAATTCCTATTTATTGTGTTTTATGTCCATTGCTAGTTGCATCACAAATCATTCCTAGGCTTTCCTAATTTTATCCCTGAATACCCATGTGATACTCTCATACTCTTCTCTATTCATCTGACCAAGTTTCCAATTTTTATAGGTTTGCTTTTTTGAGTTCCAACTTATTGAAAAGTCAGCTGCCTAGCCAAGCTGGCCTCCTCTTGTACTTCATCCATCACCTTGGAATAGCTTGCTGTGACCTTAAAAGGCCTTCCTTAAAAAGCAGACATCTCTCCTGGACTTCTTTTCCCCTCAGATTTGCTTCTCAGGGAACCCTAATCAACAGTCCCCTGAGTTTGATGAAGTCTTCTTTTCTTCCTTATTTTCCTGCTCCCCTTCCTTAGGATCTTGAACACTGCCATTTCTTGCTCAGTGGGTGCATCTACACAAAATGCTTTTCTTCACAGTAGAGCAGTTTACTGCACAGTAAGCATGTGCATCTATTTGTGTTATCTGCTCTAGTCACAAGTACATTTCCTATTTGCAAACAGAAGTAGCAAATTATTTGTGAGTAGTTACTGTGCAGTAGCAAAAGTGTAGACACTGATTGGGAGCAAACTTGCTCCCAGTCAGCTCTGCCGCTAGCAGGCCAGCCTCATCACAGCCCCAGGTCCCAGGGCTGGGAGCCTGTCCTGTCCCAGGGTTGGACCAGCTCTGTGGCAGCTCCAGCCCCAGACCCTTAAAAGCCTTCAGGCACTGTGGAGCCCGGGAGCACATGCAGGCAGCCTGTGGTCACACAGAAGATTCCCTCTAAGGTGTGCGGCTGTGCACAACTAAAAGTGTGGCCACGCACAGCCTTTTCAAGGCTGCACACCAAGAGAGGTGGGGGCAGGAGCCTGGCATGTGCTCCGATGGCTCTGGGGAAGTGCTCTGCTCCCCCGCATCAGGGCTGGGGAGTGAAGCACTTCCCCAGAGCTGGAAAAGCCTGTGCCAGCCTCCATCCATGTCTTGCCTCACCTCAGGGAAGATCCACTGCCTTCCGCGAGTGAGGCTCCGCCAGCTCCAGGACACCACCACAGGGGGCATGCACACAGAGCACTGTGTGCCCCATCACGTCATGGAGGGCACCATACACTTCCAGGAAAGCCTCCCCAGTGGTGGCCTTGCCCATGCCAAAGAGGTGGCTGATATAGCAGAGGCTGGTGGGCGTGGCCAGTTTCACCAGAGCGATAGCCAGCTAGGTGTCCACTGGGAAGAGCTGCTACGTGGTGGTGTTCTGCCACACTAGGTGCAGGCAGAGCTTCTCCAGGAGGTCCAGGGGTGTGGCCCAAGTCATATGGAATGTCTCCAACCACTTTTCACCATTCCAGGTTGCCTGGACAACGTGCACCCACCAGTCCTGACTGATCAGGTGGGCCCAGAGGTGGCAGGGCTGGAGGCCCCAGAAGAACATGGACATCCCTGGTGGTAGTGTCCAGAAGCATGTCGTCACTGCTCCTTCTGGGGTCCAGCCAGCAGGATAGGGTCTAGGTGGCAGCAGCATGGTGGTGGGGGACCTGAGGTGGCATGGTGATGCCAGCCAGTTGGTCAGAAGGAACCAGACTGCTGTGGGACAGACAGAAGTTGCTGCATCTAGCCAACCAGCCAGGAGGGCCAGCATTGTGGTCAGAAGGAACCCAGGGCACTGATCAGCACTGCCAGGGGCAGGGGCTGAAGCAACCAAGGTATAAGGAGGTAGAGGCTATGGTGACCGAGCTGCTGCATGCTGCTCCCATGCTCTGCACACTGGTCCTGGCCAGAAAAATAGCTAGCCAGAGAGCAGGGAGCTGGCTGTCTTTTAAAGACAGCCTCCAGCCACAGGCAGCTGCAGCTGGAGACTTCAGCTCCCCATGGTGGCAGCAGGGACCCATTGCAGGGCCCCAGAAAGCAGGAGCAGTTTGTTGCTAGGAGCATCAAATCTGCTCCTACTTCTCTACATGTGCAGATGCCTGTCTGGGAGTGCTTACTCTCATGTTGTTTACTCTACAGTAAACTGCTCCTGGATCAAATGCATGTGTAGATGCACCCACTGTCATCCACTGTCATAAGGACTGCTTACGCACTGCTAGGTTTCTCTCCCAGTAGATGTACTGAAAATTAAATTTCTACATGAGAACCAAGTCCTGTGTTCTATCAGTTGTTTAAATAAGGCCTCATCCATCTTCTCTTCTTGGTTTGGTGGCCAGTAGCTGATCCCCAGCATGACATCTCCCCTGCTACCTTTCACCTTTATCCAGAGGCTTTCCACAGGCATATCTTCTACTTTATACTGTACCTCAGAGCATGTGTATATCACTTTTAAATATATAGCAACACCTCCTCATTTTATCCTTGCCTATATTTCCTGAACAAGCTATAGTCAACCATTACCATAGGTTGTTTATCCCAATTACATTATAATTCTATTATTGTACTAGGACCTCCAGTTCCTCATGTTTCTTGCATTAGTATATAAGCATTTCAGGTATCTAACTGATTCTCCTATCTTCTCCCTGAGAAAATTGCTAAGGCTTCTGCTATTGCTCCCCCTTACAAAGTTTTTATCCATATCCTCTGGCTCTTTTCTTACCTCTGGGCTTTCTTCTCCATACTACAGTGAATCTAGTTTAAAGCCCTCTTCACTTACTTAGCACACATGTATGCAAAGATCCCTCTCTTCATCAGGTGGACTCTATCTCCTCCCAGCAGTTCATCCCATAGTTGACAATACCATAGGTATAATGGCAACACCATATAGACAGTCACTTGTATCTTGTTCTTCAGGTGTTAAGAACTATGAGCAAACCATAGAGTGGGTCAGAGGCAGGTATCATCATCATCATCATCTTTGGCAGCCATCAGTCTCAGGAGACAATGGAGATTGTGCCTTTGATGGCTTACCAGGTACCACCACAGCTTCTTCAGTGGCTGAGTCTGATGCATGACAAGCAGACGCTCTGGCAAGTTGCACATACAGACTTGGTTGAGCTTGCACTGGCATGCCAAGTACCATTTTGTCTTGGCTGCCTCTGACATCTCTTCTTTAGCTCATCATTGATCCTCTCTGTCTTGAAACTGTATAGGCCTTACTTTACAGAGAACTTCCACTTGCAGAGGTCTGAAGTGATTGATTCCTAGCATTGGCCACTGATGCACAACTCATGACGGTTCTTCTTGCAGACATCAACAAATGAAGTTTGGGCCATCCAAGTTGACAATTGCCAGTGGCCAGCTCACCATAAGAATATATCCTTGGGGATTCAGCCATCACTTATATGATCCACATATCCTAACCAACAGAGGTGTCTCTATTTAAGAACCATAAACATACTGAGTATCTTGGCCCATTCCAGAACAGTGAAGCTGAGATTTGTCACACCATGTTATGCCCAGGATATGGCAGAAAAATCGAAGATGAAAACTGTTCAGCTTTCTTTCTTCTTTAGCATAAGGTGTTCATGTTTCACTGCAGTATAATAGAGAGTTAAGTATGTAAGCACTGTAGATGGACGTCTTTGTCAACAGTGTCCAATCTATTTTTCCAAACTCTCTTATGAAGTTTAGTCATGGTAGTGCATACCTTTCCAAAGCAAGCATTAATTCTGGCTTTCAACCTAAGATTTTGTGAAATGGTGAAGCCTAAGTAAGTGAATTTTTCAACCTCTCCCAGGTTCTCATTATTTATTCTAACTTTGAGAGGGTGATCACCTTGTTGACCCATGGCTACTGTCATCTTTAGGCTAATGGTCAGACTGAAATTGTCACAAGCATGAGAAAGGCAATCCATGAGACTTTGCAGTTCTGATTCTGAATGACTAACAATGACTGTGTCATTGGCAAAGAGAATTTTATGGACAAGAACTTCTTGTGGTTTTGTTTTTACTTTGAGATGAGAAAGATTAAAGGGTTTCCGATTGGATCTAGTTTGAAAATAATTCCTTCTGAACAGTCATTGAATGCATATTTGGGTAGGATAGCAAAGAAAATCCCAAAAAGCATTGGACCTAGGACACAGCCCTATTTGACACAGCTCTTCATTTCAAATTCTTTTGAACATGACCCATCAAACTGCACCATTCCATGCATGCCAATGTGGAAGGACTTGATGATGTTCAGGAGCTTAGGAGGGCAGCCAATCTTCTTCAGGTTTTGAAACAAACCATCTCTGCTGTCAAGATGAAAAGATATAGCATGGTTAAAATTAGGTAACATTTGCATAAATAATGAATTCCTGGTAATATCTGGGATTCCTCATATATTTGAATTAATTTGACATGATTTACTTAGATTTTGGACTATACCAGTGACCTAAGTCTGGAACATTTCCAATTTTCTTAAGTAAAAATGTATTTGCTCCTGACTTGTAGTATTAGATGAAATCAGTATTCTATCACGGGCAATAAAAAAATATTTTATTTATAAGACTGAGAATTTTAAAATATAGCTGAAACTTTAATGTATCCCTTTTCCTATTTCAGTGACATTCTTTCAGATTCATATAGGATGCTGCCATTTTAAAATGACATATTTAAAGGAGACTAATTATTCTTGAGAAAATAATTATTTTATTATATAAGCCTCAATCTTTTCCCAATGTGCTCTGCAAATTGATTTTTTGTAATAAATCTCAGTCAATTAAATCTATTCATTGGAAGACTTGCAAGTCCCACCATTTAGCTCATAAGGAACACTGGAAAGCTCACTTATTGGCATGGGAATAACTGAGGTGTCCATGAATAGCTGAGCATCAGAAAGCAACAGAATTGCTGTTTGACCTAGTGCTTTAGAATAGTGAAATGAATCAGTACTGGTGGAATGAATCATCTACACAAAATGCTTTACTGCACAGTAGAGCAGTTTACTGCACAGTAAGTGTGTGCATCTATTTGTGTTATCTGCTCTACTTGCAAGTAAATTTGCTACCTGCAAATAGAAGTAGCATGATTTGCTAGCCCACTGCCACTCCAGGTGTCTTGACCCTAGAAAAAACATTTTGACTGGAGATAGAAACTTCAACTAAAAAACCTTGCTAGAAGTAGGACCGAATATATGGAGAGTGACCACCAAAAAACTTTCTGGAGAGGAAATGAGCTGCATTCTTGCCCTTTTCTCCCCATAGCTAAGCCCACAAGAAGACTATAGCTTAGTTAGATGATAAACATACTTTTTCAGAAAGGACAATTTAGGAACCTGTGAGATAAGAGACAGGACCCAGGGCTGGTAAAATAATGGAGAACACTCTGGGTTTAAAGTTCGGAGGATACAAATAGATCTCTCCATGTAAACAGATAAATCCTTCTCACTTGTACTAAAGGAAACTGATGTAGTAAAATGTGTTGTGATTTTGGTGGTTATATCTCTTGGGAAGCCACTAGAGGACAACTCAACTGTGTACATTTAAACAGGTCTTATATTCCATCCCAGGTGAACAGTAAATTCATCCTTACCACCCATTGCTTCTCACATTCCTCCCATTAGATGAAGCTCACCCTTGAACAGCTGGTATTTATTGTTCAAATCTGACATTTAGATGTATCAAATATACAGGCAAACAACAGCTCCATGTGCAAAAGCCTATCACCTCAACCCACATGCTTTGATCTCAGAACAAGATCTAAAATTGGTAGGTTTTGCCAGCCCCTCTAAAGAGGAAGATCAGGAAAGCTTACCATGAGTGAAAAAGAAGGAATTGGCAGGGGGAGAGCCACTGTGGTCATTTTGAAGAATATAGAACAATAGGAATTTGACTATAGGCAGGGAATTTGCAAAGAGCTTATTGCATTACAGTCATTTAAATATATATAGATATATGATCACTGGTTCATAGAACTAGTACTCTTATAGGAGTTCCAAGAGTCCCCAGAAACTGAGGCCTCATTGCAATAACCCACAGTGCAAACATCAACTAAGAGATGGTCCTTTCCTGAAACATCTTACCATCTAAATAGAGACAGCCAAATATTCAAAAGAGGGTGAGGGAAAACAGAAAGTTCAAAAAGGAAACCCATGTGAGAAGCTGAAACAGAATCCCTATACACTTCATCCTCATTGCTAGGGTTTCTCCCTCTAATGCTACTGTGTTTTTGGAAATTCACTAGCCAATAATAGACAACTGATTGTTATACTATATGATTGCTCTCCTTGAATGATTTTTTTAAATAAAGAAACCTTCTCAGTCCCATGGTGCAGTTGCTTTGTTCTAATTGTAGTTCACTGTAGTCTTCCGTGTTTCATTGAGGAGGGTGAATGTTTGTTTATTTGTTTTACTGAAGTTTTTCCTAGTAAAAGTCTCCTTGCTGATAGTGTCTTACTTCCAGTTATGTCACAAATTACAGGACGCAGTCTGAAGATTTTCTTCTCCCCGTCCCTGTCACCACCCATTTTTAACAGTCTCTCCTCTGAAGTAACTCTCATTACAATCAGTTTCCCTCTGCC
>NW_017729025.1:69275488-69303763 GCF_001723915.1 Gavialis gangeticus
TGTTTCATTGAGGAGGGTGAATGTTTGTTTATTTGTTTTACTGAAGTTTTTCCTAGTAAAAGTCTCCTTGCTGATAGTGTCTTACTTCCAGTTATGTCACAAATTACAGGACGCAGTCTGAAGATTTTCTTCTCCCCGTCCCTGTCACCACCCATTTTTAACAGTCTCTCCTCTGAAGTAACTCTCATTACAATCAGTTTCCCTCTGCCTATGGTTTGCCCAATGAAAGGACCCCCTGAAGACCTGTTCATCACTGGGATCTGCAAAAGGTTCACATGTTGGGCTCATTTTACATTGCATTAGCTTTTGCATCAGCAAATCATGACTGCTGGCCCTTCAAGGGTTAGCAATTGGATGCATACTCAAGGCTCACAGGTGGGAGCTGCAGAAGCACAAAGCATTAAGTCAGAACAGTTAACAGGGAAACAATGTCAGTACAAGGACAATAATCGCTGTTATTCTTGGTGCTCCAGGAATAACAGTGATTATTGTTCTTGTTTTAACATCATCAACATGTTGTTTTCACAATTTCTCTGGACAAGAACATAGTGTAAGAGGAAACTCTAAGGTGACCTAGCAGGACATTTTAAAATAATCAAGTGGGAGGAAGGGAAAAACATATTTTTCTATGATAAAGAATTCAGAAATGGCCATTAGGAAATATGAAGAGATAGGTAAGTTTTGAAGAATTAAAGATTTCTTTACAAAGGTAGCTAATCTACAAAGGCACTTCCCTCTCTCACTGTTGCCCTAGTGATTCCCCTCTTCACCTTAAACTAACTCTTACTCTGTGTGCTACTCCCTTTTTCTACATGTCCTTGACAAGGTTGTAAAAAACAAACAGCTATCTTTAAATTCCTAGGCTTGTTTGAAAATTCTGAATGCAACTGAAAAACCATCAGAACCTTATGCCACCTGTAATTGGCAGCACGTAAGTTACTGGTGAAAATGAATTTTTGTTCATTTAGTCAAGATAGACTGGATTTATATAGCTTGAGGTCTATATTTATACAGACCAGGGCTAAGTACAGATGTTTGAAAAGCTCCTGGTGGAAGCACTCCAGCTTATTGCATTTTACTCAAAGTACAATAAGTTAGAACAGAAGTTAATCAAACAGATGTTCACTGTTTGGAATGGAGGGCTCCTAGGAGACTGACAGAGCAACCCCTCTCCCCAGCCCAGCTCCCCCACCAGCTGGTGACTCTCAGCAGTGGCTGGAGGGTGAGAGGTGGGGAATAGAGACCCCCCAGCATGATGCCTTTGTCTGGCGGGGCAGGCTAGGTCTGTATGGGGCGGTCTCCCTTCCCCTCCCAAGCCTCTTGCTAGGTGCAGGCAGCAACTACAGTGTAGTCTGGCCAGGGCTGTTGTGGGGTAAGGACTCTAGAGTCTGTGTCCCTGCAGCAGCCCTGGCCAGGAAGTGACACAGTGATTCCTGGCCAGGGCTGCTAAAGAGAGACAGACCCCAGAGCCCTTCCCCTGCAACCCGCTCCCCTTAACCAAACAGTGGTTTGCTACTGCCTGAATGAGATGGCTTCTGGGAAAGGGAGCCTGAGCTACTTCCCCCACAACCTTCCCCTGCTGGGATGCAGCATGGCATGGGGCTGGGGTGGTTGTGGGGAGAGAAACCTCCCTTCCCCCACTTTACTGCTTTCCCACCAGGCAACACATGGAGCTAAGATCAGAGGCTGTCACTGACTTTGTCCCTTGAGACCCCACAGAAAAAAAAAATATATATATATATATAAATCTATATACCTCCCAAAGGAAAAATGAATGACTCAATCCATATATAACAGAAATACCATATATTATATATACAATATATAATTATATATATAATATATATTTCTGTTATATCTAACTAGATATATGGATTAATTCATTCATTTTTCCTTTGAGAGGTTTATGAAAAACACAAAGCACAATTATAAAATAACTATTAACAACACAAACCTCTCCCCTAAGTCATTGCTTTATCAAGAACTGCTATGTCTGAAATTCCCATGCTCCTGACATTTAAAAGGGAAAAAAAAGAACATTGTTATTTATATGGTATAAAGTAAAGCTATCATGCTCCTGAACATGCACTCCACCAAACAAATACCTTTACCACACCAGAATCATAGAATCATAGAAAAGTAGGGTTAGAAAGGATGTGGAAGGTCATCTAGTTTACCCTCTGCTCCAGGAAGCATCACCTTTATATAAACCATCCTAAATAAGCTTTGGTCTAGCCTATTTAAAAAAAAATGGTACAACTTTGTGAACATCACTATGGTCTCAAGTTGCAGCAAGGGAAGTTTACTTTAGATATTAGGCAAAATTTTCTCACTAGGAGGTTGTTAATGCACTGGAATACATTACCTAGGGAAACTGTGGAATCTCCATTCTTGGTTTTTAAGAAAAGACCCAGCTAGATTAAAATTTGGCTGAGATCATATTGTTGGGGATAGTCCCACTTTGAGCAGGGGGTTGGTCTAGATGACCTTCTGAGGTCCCTTCTAACCCTAATTTTTAATCATTCTAGGATTCTATGATACAACTATCAGGAACAATACCGGAAACATCAAAAAAACCTAAAAACCCTAATTTGCCACAGGTAAAGCAGAGGGATGAGGACCACTGCAAGGACAGGAAGTAGTTGTTAAAATATGTTCACTGAATCTAAGGAAGAAGATAATGCATCCTACTGGGGAGGAATGCAAAGGGTACAGACAGAAGTGACAATTTTTGCCTGATCTGGCCACAGAAACTGATCTATAGCAGTGACCAAACACAAGTTCTCGGCTGCAGACCACTTAAAAAATGGCCAATCAGATGAAAATCTGCAACCTCTTTGCATGAGGGTTCAGATGAAGACATTTCAAAACATAGCATCTTCTGTAACTTGTGTCTGGTTGCCTGCCTGCCAGCCTTGAAGATTTTTTCAGAATGGGAGGGGGGGAAGGGAGTGGATAAAGTTTAGAGTATGTTTTTTTCATCCCCTGCTGAAGGGTAGAGTGGGTATATTGGAGCCTACCTGAGGTAGGGGTCTCCAATTCACCCCACCTTCAAGCACTAGCTGGGGAATACCAAAAACAACCTCCTTCTGCTCCCTTTCCCCACTGCCATTCTGAAAACAGGGACATGCTGGGAGGAAGGAGAGACCATTGCTAGGGGAAACCAGCAGCAGGCTAGCACCCAACAGCTAGATTCCCTCCCCCTAGAACCACCAGTAAACTTCTGTTTGGTCCAGGAGATTAGTTTTTCCAAAGTGTTCTGAGTCGGTGGGGACCTGCACTTCTGTTTGCACCTAAAAAAACTCCACAGTCTATGTCAATATGACAATGGGGAAAATTCCTTCCTGCTCCCATATGTAGTAATAGGTCTGATTCTGAGTGGAAGAGTAAGGCTTTCTATCCGGGAACTTCTTTGACAGCTAGTCCCAGCAGGAGCACGGACACATTCCAGTCAAAACCCCAGCCTTGGCTGCAGCTATCATTCAATACTCTGGCAGAAGAAGAAAAAAAATCTCTTGACACCCTTGATGTTCTACAAGCATGCAGGACAAATCCAGCCTGTGGAGCTTTAGCATCTGGCTCATGGAGATCCCCACAAGTCAGAACATTTGGCATCAGAGAATGGTGGAAGCTTCACATAGCATGACCCAAACCTGTCTGGGGCCATTGCCATTCACCAGGTCCAGGGCTGGGCCGACTCCCCATGCATCTGGATCAGGTCAGCTTGCTCTCTTTCTCCTTCCTCTCCTGCACATTGGGTAGGGATTGCCCCCCCACCCCCCGGCACATCTGGATTGGGCTAGGCTGCTCCCACACAGTCCCAGATTGTGGCTGCTCCACCCCATCCCCATCATGCATCTGGATCGGGGCTGGGCTAACCCTGGACCTCAGGGGAGGCAGATCAGGGTCAGACTGTACACGCTCTGTGGCTGGATTGGGCTCCTGCTGTACTGTGCATCCAAGCCAGATCAAGACCACCAACCAGATTTGGCCCACAGATAAACCCAGCACTGCCCATCCAGCCTGTGGGGCAAAAAGGTTGGGTACTACTGTTCTAAAACACTTGCACTGCTCTCCATTGTGGCTCCACTGCAATTGAATTTGTGATTAGGAAATTAGCCAAGCCACATTGAGAATGTGAAAGAAAACTCTGCCTCTAGGCCTCAACTACTCTCAACTGGAGCTCCAGAATAGAAATCTAAGAGGGAGAAGGGAAAGTTTTAAAAACATCACAGAAAACACAAATATCAAGCAAAGAAAAAAAAGCACACACAATTTAAATGTACACATAGCAATATTAAACTCATCTGTCCAAGGAGAGTGAGACAAAATGAACAAAATAAAGAAATGAAATTAGCTTCCTTATTTCTTCCAGGAGTGCCATACAAAAAGGCAACTCCCTACACTATTATGGCATCTGCAATATAGTCCTTGTCCCTGATAATGAATAGGCAAATCCTTTTTCAGGATACAATCATTCAAAGCAAGCAGTGGAAAAAACCATAAATGTGAACAAGTGCAAGGGGAGATTATATAGAAAATAATAAACAGCATGCATCTGTTCCAGCGATCTGTGCCAGGGATCAAGGGAGCACTATAACAGCCTACAGTTTCCTTAATACATGCAGAGAGTGCTGCTTATGATGTCATGCGCACGTGAAACAGAATAGTTAATATGGTCACACTACACTACTTCAGCTTGCATGGATTTAGTTGCATCAATGTACCATTTAATGGTACAAATCTATAGTGTACACAAGACTATCAAGACAAACAAGCAAAGGAAACTGTGCTAAGTTAATTAATTCCCATTAACACGCAATTAGCCAGAAGTGAAATACTCTTAGCCAAGATTGCTGGAAACAACAGTAAAGACTGGCAGGTGCTGGAAAGGTAATGACAACCTCCAGTGCCAAAGTACATTCTACTCCCATCATCACTAAACCTTGGTCAATCACTCAAAATCCATGATTTTTGCTGATTCCTATACAAGAGAAGAGATGAATCACTAAAAACAAATTATAGACTATAACCTCTGTTTGCTTCAAGGTATCAATACAATTGCTGATGTGATCAGCCCTGTGTAACAATGAGGTGTTTTCAGTAAACAGTCAGAAACAAACAATCTTAGAACATTTCTACATTGAGAAAGGATCTGCCCACACTGCAGTTGGAAATGTCATGGTCCCCCTAGCCATAGGCAAGCTAATTCTAAATTAGCTATCTTGGGTAGTCTGTGGGCACGCCTCTATGTTCATTAACGCACCATAATTATGGCACGCTAAGTTAATATCTGTAATAACAGTTACTAACTTAATGCACCGTAATCAGTGCCACTGTGCATTTGCACAGATGAATGCTTTTTAAGTGGTGTTAATGCGCATTAGACTAAATCTACTGCACATTAGTGCATTAGCAGAGTTTTTGCCTGCCACATTAATGCATAGTAGAATTGGTCTTCTGTGCATTAAGCATCTTGTGTAGACATGCCCTGTAGCTGCAGCATTTGGAGGACTTATCCCAGGTGAGATTTTAAAGCCTGTGCTCTGCTTCCTTCTGCTGTCCTGTTACTGGTATCCTTTGCTAGTTGAAGGTAACTAGGGTGTGTCTGTAAGAACTACAGTCTCAGCACTGCAGTATAGGTATACCAGCTGTGTTGATCAGTCACAGGCCCAAAATGTGGGCCTCTTTTAGGGTTTAGTGGGATGCAAATAGCCAAGAATATGCTCATGTTCTTTAAAGCTGATAGTCAATAACACTCAAACACATCTCTGGCTATTAGAAGCGGCGTTGTTGATGCATTTCTATTATCATTTCCACCAGGTTTTACTCCACTCTTTAAATTTACTTTGACATGGTTGGCCAAGTCATGCCAGTAATCATATGAATGAGATAAATATAGACACAAAGGGATTTTGCAGTGTTGGCAGCGGTAACCAAATGAGCTGTTGGTGATGATGGCAGCAAGACAGATGCTATTGTTTTGTTTTTTTTAAAAACAGTTTGTCAAAATCAATAGTGTTTATGGTTTTAAAATGAAGCACTGGAATAAATCCCTTATTTCAAATACTCTAGGAATATTAAATTACTCTGCAACTACTTAGCTTTATCTCCAGAGAAATGAAGAAAAGGAAGTTGAAAATTATTGTGCACCTTCTTTTAATACATGCCACTTAAATGTTATTGGCAGTGTGTGCAGAAATGCCAATTCTGGCTTCATTTTTTTCTTGCTCAACAGTGGATGTAGATGAAGAAGAATAGTGTTAAGTGGGAAAGGTATTTAGACAAAGGAAAATGGTGGAGGGGGAAGTATTAAGCAAAAAACAAATAGTCACTAATCTAAAACCCAAATTCATCTGGAAAAATTCCAAGTTAAATTGCTTTATAGAAAACATGTACACAAATGAGAGTGTTCAGAAAGAATGTAAATTCTTGTAGCATGAATGGGATAGTCCCATTGGATTTTCTGTTTCAGATATGAGAAAGTCGTCTAATTAAAATGGGATTATTTCTCAGATTTTCTATCTCCTGTTTTGCTATGCTGCTCTTTTTCATCCTAATCTCAAAGTGACCACTGTGGAAAACTGGTGTCAGAACAGTGGTTTATACCTAACCTTTGGGCACTTGCCACTTTAAGGGCTGGAGCAGGCAACTGGCAGATACCTGATTAGGGCACCATTTTAAAACTAAGGTCACCCAGGCAGAGCCAGCAGTGTGTTGTTTGCAGCCAAGGGAGTAACATTACCCAACTGAGCTGAAGCTCACAACTTCCTGGAGGTAAAGGCAGGAGCTAGGGGGATGACTTGGAGGCTCCTGGTCCTGGGCATGACCTAAAACTGCACCCTGCCAGGGAAGGGATGCCTGGTGGGACTGCCAGTGGCATGGCAGCCCCACTCAAATACCAGGACTGTTCACCTCCCTGGTGAAAGGCAAGTCAGGGTGCTTCAATAACCCCTAGCCCCCACAACATTGTGGGTACAAGGGACAGGCATAGCTATAGCCACCTGATCCTAGGGGGTATAAGACCCCAGCAGAAGAGAGGGGCCACACACAGCTGCAGCAACCTGAGCCCCCACAGGGAGATAAGAACCTGGAGGCCCCAAGGAGGGAAACGTTGAGAGGCCCCAGAAAAGGGATCCATTGTGAAGCCCCAGAGAGGGGACAGTTATGTGGCCCTAGAGAGAGGTGGAAGGGCCCAGAGAGGGGTGACAGTGATAGTTGCCTGGAGAAGGGAAAGAATGGTAATGGTCCAAGTGAGAGGGGCATGAGGCTAGTTGATTGGAGGGTGGTCCAGCTGCTGTGGATACTGGATGCTAAGGCCTGGTATGTGCCCCAACTGAGATTGGGTGGTAGGCTGAGTATGAGACCCAGTGTACACCTCCAGAGGGGAGGATGGGTGCTAAGCTGAGTGGGGAGGATGAGTGCTAAACTGAGCGGGTTCAGCCAAGGTGTTGAGAGTGAGTCCTGACCCCAGTACTTCCTCAGGTGTGTGGAGGCTGCATGTATGGGTTGGAGTAACCCCAATAAATCCTCCAACAACTGAGTTAGGGTCAAAGAGTATCAGCTGGATACCATCTGCAAGGAATGGGTCATAGTGTAGGGGAGGTTCAGAACTGTGGGTAGTGCCTCTTGGCACTGGGGCATGTAATGGGCAGCCTTCCATATTATACCACCAGTAAAGGGAACAGCAAAGTCATGGCAGGTGAGACTGGGTGGACTGACCCATAGACAGGTGGGTGGGCTGACTCGATACTCGGCCCTGAGATTGCCCCTGTCACATGTACATTTGTCCTTTGGTGGGGGAACCAACTGGGCTACCTGGGGGAGCCAAGCAGCCAAGGCCTAAAGATTGGGGGCAGCCCTGTACACTTTCCAGCATGCCCTGCTGACTCCCCAGGGTGCCAGAGGACTGGCAAGGGGCCAGACCATCCCTGATTGGCTGCTGGGCATGGTTAACCATGCCCCCACACTCACCCCAACTTAATACTCCAGGACCCTGTAAGTATGGGCCAAAAAGCCTTGCAGCACCCCAGGTGCCCATGGTACCTGCAGATAGTGGTCAAGATGTGAAGGTCACAGGATTTCTTCCATACAGGCCCAGTCCTGATGTTCTGTCACCTAGACCCACTAAAGGCAAGCTGCCTACACCGACTCCTGCTTGGGGAAGTGGCAGGTAAATGGTGTGGTCTGGGTGGCAGGATGCCTGGTTCTGGCTACTGAGATGTGGTGTGCAGGAGCCAGGGTTAGGCTCCGTAAAGCTGTGCCCAATTAAGAGGGTTCTCTTGGGCCCAGTGCCCGGTATGCCTGTATATTGTGGGGTGTTTCATAACAGGGTGCAGGGGCACAGCTCAGGGATGCATGAGCCCCAGTGTCAGGGCTCATGCAGGAGACATAGATGCCTCCCTTTCAATCCCCCCACCCGTATCCCCTGCTGCTGACAGAAGGCCACAGACAGGAGGCAGGGCTGGGGAGAAGGTCTGTGCTGGCTTGGCTGTAGGAGAACTTGGGGGCTAAGTTCCTCGGGGCCCTTGGCCAGAGCAGCTGAGTTCAGGCCAAGTGCTAGCATACCCTCCCTGCAAGAAGGGGTTGTGGGGGGCCACAAAAGAGTCTGGGATGCTGAAAGACAGCAATCTAACTTGAATTGATAGGGGATCTGGTACAAGAGTTTGATTTACTGGTCTAACCTGAATCAATTAAAGTACACATTGAACCAGATCTATCTTAGACTAGATTCTGTCATTTTTAGACTACTCTTTGTGCATCAAACTTCTGGATGATTATGGGTTTTAATTGATTTCTGATTACTTAGACCTGTTTATGTGTAATGTTTCTACTGGGCCTTTAAGTCAAAACCACTGCAGAATCAATCAGCAAGTGCTGACATTTTAAAATAAATTAATATAAAAAGAAAAAAACTAATCTTGACTTGCACTAGATTTCTCCTCTGTGGTGTGAGGGTGGAGGGGGGTCATAGTCTACTCTTTAGCTAGTTTCCTTTTACCCTGGTAACTCTGAGACTGCACTGTTGTGCTCAAATTTAGATAGATGTACTTTTGCTTTTCTGAAATTGCTTTTTTGCAAATTATTTCTCTTCTTTACACTAGTTTCCTTAACTTTGAAGCAGCAAGTTAAAAGAGGCCACATCTGACTTTGAACAATTTCTGCAAATGACCCTTGAAATATTTTTTGTCAGTGTCACTTAGCATTTCCCACCAAGGGCTGAACTACATGCTGGGTTTGATGGGTTTTTATTGCTAGTGATATCCCCTGCTGGGGATCAAGATCATGCATCTAACTCCTCTCCCTATGGCAGCTTTTTCCTTAACTAAGCATGAGTTTCTATGTCCCTAAAGATTCCTTTTAGACATCAACTGTTTTCTTCGTCTCATGTAAAATGAAAAACTGCACCTCAGGGACATCCTAATTTATGTGCTTTATTTTAAGATGCCCCTCCAGTGGAAAAAAAGTCACTATGTAAAAGCGATACTTTGGCACTGTATAAATGTGCTTCCAATATAATTTTTACATTCTGATTCACATATTATTCATCAAACCATGTTTTGCTGCTTTCTGTAATTGAAATTCCAGTTCTAGTGTGGCAAAGATAAAATAAACTTGTTTCTCCTGATTTATTTTAGTGATGAGCTAAGTCCTTTCGAACTAACTCAGGTACCAATTGAAAATTGTTTCTCAGCTTGCACACAGAGTGATGTTTATGGTTTAGGTACCTCTAGGGCTTACTATGCTGTATGAATTCCATTTGATTGTGTAAGATTTAGTGAAATGGATAATTATTTTCCTGGAGGCATAAAAACATTTTAAAGGACTTAATAAATGTTTACCATCTTTAAAGTTTAAAGATATTTAGGCTGTGTGTGGGAGAGTTTCAAATATTTCTACACATGAAGCACTCATGGTCTGCTTCTGGCCCTGTGTACTTGGGATAAATACAAGGTATAATGCTGGAAGAGAATAGCTTTTCTAACTAGTGGAGCTTAGAATCTTTGAATGGCTTTAAGTTGTTGGTTTTATACTTCCATTTCAGTCATGTTGTTGGTTTTAGACATAAAAACTAGTCAGCTCAGGTTTTAAGTCTTGGAAGACTTTTCTTTAGTTAGAAATTAATATAGTAGAATCCTTTTTCTTACTTACAAAGTGGGCTAATAAAGTTCCAATAGCTTGGCATTTGAAAATCTCAAGATAGTTTGACATTTTTTAATGATTTTAATGCAAAATCATCAGTATGCTTATTTTATAACAGTATCTGAAATATTTTTCCAATTTCCTGAAAACCCATTAGAAGAAAACTTTTGAAAAAAGAAGTTTTTTGTTTACCAAACACTGAAAAAAAAAGCAGGAGTGGATTTTTAAAAAATCTTTTTGGCCAACTGAAAACTCAAAATGCTTTAATTTTGTCCAACCCAAAACTTTTTTTTTTCAATTTCATCTTTAATTTTGGTCAACATTTTAAAAATGTTTGCATGATACTGAAGTAAGTTTCAGAATTAAATAAATATGTTTCATTTAAAAATGTTAGAACAAAATATTTCAATCAGGAATGCATTGGGAGTTGAGGGAGCAAGGGTACAGACATACCCCTACCCCACTTTGATTCCTGGTCCACTCAGACTGTAAAACCACATGTCTAGGAAGGCAACAGCATTTCTATTCCGGCAGTGCCAAGAGACTCAACTGAATTCATGGCTCACTATCATCTCCCTGATTCCTGCTAATCTCCCTGATTCCTGCTAATTTCTGTCCACTACACAAGTGTTAATAACCCCTCTGTCCTTTTTAAGAGTCTTGATGTTTCACTATTCAAACTATCCTTTTTTCTGCAATTTTGCTGTTTGTTAGCCTTTCCTTGTAATGTCTCTCTTTTATTTCACAGACTTGCAGATTACTTTAGCTCTAGTTTAAAACCTTAACTTAGGTGTAGTAATATTAGCTTAAGTGTTGAAATGATTGACACTGAAGTATTGGAGGCAGTGTCAAGGCACTTAAGAAGGATAGATTTTGTTATATGAATCTGAATAAGAGAGGTTCATTTAACTATAATGACTATAGAACTAATGCCACAATATCTTTTGATTATTCTATGTTTTGCCTAGCTTGTTCTCATTTTTAATCTTTATGCATTATCTAGCAAATTAGTACACATTCCAATAGTTATATTTGTTTTGCTTTCATCATAAACTGAATAGTACAGTGTTAGCCACCTAGCATATTAGTAAAGCAGATATTTTTTCTTTAACTAGAGAAAAATATTGTGTTGTGTTATATGTGATTGTGCGCCATACCATCTGCACTTTCCCTTTCAAAATCCTAGTTCTACCCATGATTTCATCAAACCTAAAGTGATATGGAGTTAATAACTCATTCAGTTAACTCTAAACTTCATGTTTTAGCGAAAAAGTGACAAAATTATCACTTATTCCTAATCCTCACAAAATCTACAGAGAGATTTGCCCTTGATTTCAGAGGAGTCAAGATCAAACTCTAGGTTCCCTGATGAAGCAGTACATAATGAGTCTTTTGAAAAGAAGGCCAAATAACCTCCCCTAATATTCCATGGTCCACATAATGATGACAGAAACATGAGCACTTTTTTATGGACAGTGTCCACCTCATGTGGGATCTGGAAGGGTGGCAAGGAGTGGGGTTCAAAGGTCTGACTTCCTCATGTCACCAACAAGCAGCAGAGCTCACCAAGCATATATGTGTGTGTTGACTGTAAGCATTGTAGAGCCTAGAACCCATTTGGCTTGATGTACTTCTGTTAATTTCTGACAGGGGAACCAAGATATCACTCAGGTGCTCTGGAGTGTTTCCCTCTCTCCTACCATGACTTTGGTTTTACCTTTAGTTTTCCCGAGTGATACTCTAGGACTGGTGAAGGAGTCTCTTAATGGGTCTCAGCCTCCCCTACACCCCACCCTTACCACTTCCTCAATGTTGGATGGTATTCTGGTCTTGACAAGAGAGGAAGCAAAGTATTCCAACCCCCTCTGCCTCCACCAGCACCGGGTGTGTGATGTGGAATCAATTCCTTCTCTCTTTATTTTAAATTGGCCTCTGCCCAGCATCCTCCAGGCAACCCAGGAAAACTAAACTGGGGTTTGCTCTTGGACTCAAGGCCTCTTTATACCAGTCCCACAAAAAAGAACTGAGAATAAGAGAACAGGGGGAAAAAAAAGAAAAAAAAAGAATTAAAGGTCCAAACATCTGCAAAAAACAAACAATGAATGTCTGGGTGTCTCCCTTCAGGTATTAATTTTCAGTCCCATGGACAACAAAGGCATCTCTGGGCTGGTTCTGTTACAAGTCAATCTCCAGTCCTTAGTGGGAAGGTGAACCCTTCCAGGTAGCTTCCCTCATGAACTGATTCCTCAAGAGAAATGCTAGCCCTCTATGGACTCTTTCCTGTATGTGGTGGTTGCGCTTAGGATGCCTCTTCATGCCCAACTTCCCTGCCTGCCACGTCTTGGATGTTATTATTATATGTTCTAATTTATGATGTCACTAGTCAGGATGGTTATTATCTATTGTGCCCGTCTGGTCTCGAACATCCGGTCATGCTCCGCGTGGCCCTGGATGCTCAGGGGTGTTCACTTGTCCATCCCTGCTGTCCCGCCGAGTGGATGTCTCTCTCCCAAATAGTTTCTCCCCAATCTCGCCTGCCACAACTTTGTATCTTATTCCACTGGTGGGGTGTCTGACTGCTGGGGTTCTCTCGAGTATGGGACAGCTGGATGATGATCTTCTGTGAGGCTCCACCTCCCCTCTTCATTGCCCTTACACTCTGCCTTGATGGGTTCACGATGTCCTTTGGCCGGTTTCTCCAAATGTTGGGGCTCTGCAGATGCCTAACCCTACCTCTGCCCACGGTGCCTTACTACTGCCGGGCCTCCCAGGGGATAGTAACCCCTCCTGGTCTTAAGCAACACCTGGTCCCTAGATACCTTGCACCACAACCCCTCCAAAGGTGGAAAACAAAAGAACCATTATCAACAACAAAGAAAATATGAACACATGCACCAAAAGGGGAAGGTCTCTGCCCTCTTGCCCTCTATACTCATGGCTAGCTCAACAATGCCAGGCCTCAGATGCCCGAGATCCCTAGGCAGCCATAAACTGGGACCTGGCTAGACTGCCAGCTTCAACGCTCTCCTCCTCACTCTTTGACCCACCTGTGCGCTTGCTGGACCTGTGGTGGCCCTTCTCCGCACACCCCTCATATGTCCCTCATGGGGGGGGGGCTCTACGTCACTGGGGCCCATCTTCTGCAGCCCCTTGTGCTGCTTATACCCTTCGTCCCCCACCTGGGGTGTCTTCTCAAGCACACCAGAGCCCACGATGATCCCTCCTGGTTTGGCATCATGGTGGCTGCTGCTCCCTCTGGCTCCCCAGTAGTAGCCCCTCCTTCCGTTCTTTCCGGTCTACAGGGCCAGGTCCCCATTCTGAGAAAGGGACAACAGCTTCCTCGCTCCCTGTGCTGCTCCCAGCAGCGTTGTTCCTGTGGTGGGCTTCGCTGCGTTCCCCCGTGTTGGGAGAGGTAGCTTCCCAACCCTTTTCCCCTCGTAGGGGCTCTGGGAAGAACCTCCCTGTTAAAGTCCCTGCAGGTCTCTCCCCCGCTTCCTTGTCAGTGGTTCTTTTTATATCTGCCAGCCGGCTCCTGCTGCCGGCATTATCCACTGGCCACAGCTGTATAAGGGCATGGCTAATGAGCCTCTCAGGTCCCGCCTCCATTTTTGGCTTTGCTGCAGATCCTGCTACAGGCAAGAAGTTTTTTGTTTCTTTCCTTTTACTTTTGCCTTCCCCGGCGGGTTCCTGACCCCAGGGTTCCCCCCTGGCTCCTAGGGGTCTGCCCCTCTGTTTCTCCCCATGACATATATAGTTGGTTATTATATATAGTTTGGGGGTTTTTTGTTTTTGTTTGTTTGTTTGTTATGCCTCTATTATGGGGAAATACTTCTCTCGCCTTCTCAAATATCCACACACAGTCACAGACATATATATATTCACAGTCTGATTCAGATTAACACTTGTCTTTATTTTTATCTTTTATCACTCTATACAATTTTTATTTACTTTTAGGCAGAAGCTGCCTTTTGTATTCTCTTCCTTTTCTTTCTTTAACCTTATCAGTAATATCAATTTTCTAACTCTGCCTATATCATGTTCTAATGCAACAACTATCTATTTGGCAAAAGAACCTAGTATCAGTAAACAAAGTCTCTTTCTATCTTGTTCACCTGTTTTCTCTTTGTTGCAGGCTTTTATCTTCAACTCCACTGTATACTCCCCTTTTCTTCAGTTGCTATGAGGGGTCTACCTTTTATCCTGAGTGTGACTGAAGCCTCGAATCCTCTTGGAGGACAATCAGACACCATCTCCAAGCCTGAGACAGTGGGTCAAAATACACTCTCTTCTCTTTGTTTACTTTGCAGGTCGGCGGTCACACGCGTCCCACGGTTTGTCTCCTTTGGGATCCACCCCTCCTCCTCAGAGCTCAGCTCCCTCCGGCGCTGTGAGAAGTCTTCAAGTAAGTTTTTTACCCCCTGGGAATCCTTTTTCTTCCTCTTTTTCTCTCTTTGCACCACTCTCTTTCTCACTGAAGTTCCCGTCTCTGCTCCTTCTTCTGATCCCCAGAGCTTCCATCCTAATATAGTAATGGCTCCAGAAGTGGCATTCTCTACGTCTTTTTGCCACATCCATGTTTACTCCTTCACACTGTACAATTCAATTCCAGTCTCTACAAGGGAGACCAACCTCTCTGAATGGCCTCCTTCACAAACCCAAACACAGTCCTTAAGAGGAAGACAAGCCCCACTGGGCTGGTTCCTACACCAGGTGGCTCTTCCCCTGCTGTCCACTCATCCCAGCCATGTCTGACCTGAGTCTCATTTACAGGTGCCTGTCCCATGGAGTCCATATGGTCATTGTGGCATTCTGAACCTTGGTACCTGTTTTTACCAGTGATCCTCCAATCACCCATGCACACAGCCCATGCCCCTCAGCTGTTGCCAGCTGCACACACTTGCCTGTGGGAAAGTCCTCTGACATCTTCTCTTCCATGATGCTACAGACTCTCATTAGTGTCCACTCCCTGGAGCCAAAAATACCTCCCTGGGCTCACCGGCTGCCAATGTAGAGGAAACAGTGACTCCAGAAGTGGTTCATGGAGCCCCATTTTATGCCAGCTTCCTCAGCTTCATCTAAGGTAAGTGGCAAGGGTTTCTCCCCTTCTTCCAAGTCTCTGGCTCCACAGTGTGTTTCTATTTATGAGCTCAAGTAGGGTAGTGGGTATGGTACAGTGATTCCCACCAGGACAGTTCAATTACTGTCTCTTACTATGGCTGTCCCTTAGGGCCCTGTCACACATTTAAATTAAATAGAAACCAGCTATAAAGTTGTTACACATTTTCAAGCACTAACTTTTAGCTGTTTGGCTCTTTTTATGGATGAACATTTTTATGGCATGATAATAACTGCTCATGTGGCCAATCTACATTTATTTCACAATTAAGCAGTTAATTGCATAATATTTGCAACATGTGGCAGGGGTCTTAATAACACCATATCTCTAAATGCAATGCAGCAATATAAACAGATGTGACTAGATTCAGTTTAACACAAAACATAATTAAGTTATATTTCCCTTAAGTAGAACTAGTGCCTGAGAGTAATGAGAATAAGTCCTTCCTCAGCTGCTAAATCTCTGTAGTCCACTTCATAGCAGCTGAGCTCCTGAACATCCATTGGATAATAATTTGAAGCGTTAAAGTATTAAGGATGTGCCAAATGGTTCACAAATAATTATTACACTCAGCAAATTTGTAGGGCAACTTGCAGCCCGAGAGCTACTGTGGCTTTCTGCTGTATCATTATGTAAGCAGAGATTGCCAGAATGCATTCCAGTCACAGCAACACTCCTTTGTGTTTCCTTTAGTGTTTGGATAGGACTGTGTAATATGCTAACTTTATTTAAGACAGGAATTTCCATGAATAGGAGAATGTCCCAGCTGCCTAGATTAGCATCACCAGTCTGTAGTAATAAATATAACAAATCAGAGCTACACCCTAATTTAAAATAGTGGGGAAGTTGGGAATTGGAATATAGTCTCTTAGTTACAAAGCAGTGTCTGCAGAGACAAAAACACAGGAAAGGGTTGCCTGTTTTTTGATCTACAATTAAAGTTTGTTGCTTTGTCAGCCATATATACTTGTTTTATTGTTTTATTAAACCTGATAATCACTATACAGTCCCCTCATGCAAAAGGTATCCTTATCTAACATTCAGGGATAAAAGATAGAAAATTACTAATTAAGAAATTAAACCATAGATGATCAGAAACTATATTCATTCATCCTAGTTACATATCTTCTTTACTGAAGAGAATGAACTACTTTAGAAGGTCACAAGAATTATTCCTGAAATGAGATTTCATGCTTTGGTGCTGCATTCACATACCTTTGACTGGAAACATTTTTAATTTTAACTATCTAGAAATGCATATTTTTCATCAAGAAGAATAATTAATAAAATTGTTTCTGACTCATAGAGGTGACCAGGAAAATTAATCAAACTTTTTCTCATTTCTTTTCTAAATAAGGACTGTGTTTATTCAATCAAGGGCATTCTCAGAAATTATATTTGAGATAAAGACTAAGGACTACATTCACCAGCTCACATTCTTCCTGTTTTATGGTACTGGGGCAGTGAACAAAGCTACTAGAATTTACCAATGAATATGGCCCATGCTGTTTCATAATTTTGCATTATAGCTGCTAATGCCAAATGTGAAATATCTACAGAAATATAGATCAGGGATGGATTTTACTCCATTGACAAATTTTAAATTGGAAAACAGTCAGCACAGAATCATAGAATCAGAATAGAAGGACCGGAAGGGACTTGTAAGATCATCGAGTCTGGTCACTTGCCATGGGCAGGCGGTGATTGGGCTCAAACAAGCTCAGCAAGGTGCTTGTCCAGCCTCCTCTTGAACATCTACAGGGATGGTGACTGCACCACCTCTACTGGGAATCTGTTCCAGGTTCTCGATACCCTTACAGAAAAAAGGTTTTCCTTATATCTAGCCTAAATTTTTCCTCGACTAGCTTGTGCCCATTGGACCTTATCCTCACAAGGAGTGCCTTGCTGAAGAGTTGCTCTCCTAGATCTTGGTGTTCACCCCTGACATATTTGTAGGCGGCTATCAAGTCGCCTCTCAGTCTTCTCTTATACAGACTGAACAAATCCAGTCCCCAGAGTCTCTCTTTATAGGCCCTATCCCCCAGGCCCTTAATCATGTGAGTGGCCATTCTCTGTATCCTTTCAAGCTTATCCACATCCTTCTTGAAGTGTGGTGCCCAGAACTGTCCACAGTACTCCAGCTGTGGCATCACCAATGCCAAATAAAGAGGAAGGAGCACCTTTCTGGATCTGTTGGCAACACATTAGCTGATGTACACCGGAGTTCTATTTTCCCTGTTGGTGACTTCATCATACTGTTGGCTCATATTCATTCTCTGGTCAATTGACCCACCTCACTGTTAACTGGTCCAGGCCAGTACCCTTTATCTTAATTGAGAGTATCTTGTGGAAAATGATATCAAAGGCCTTAGTGAAGTCTAGGTAGATGATGTCAACCTCATGTCCCATGTCCAGCTGGTTAGTTACCTGGTCATAAAAGGATATCAGATTTGTTAGGCATGACATCCCCTTAAGAAAGCTGTGCTGGTTGTTTTTTAGTACCCTACTGGTTATGAGCTTGTGGTTGATAGTCTCCTTGACAATTTTTGCAAAGATTTTTCCCAGGATTGAAGTCAGACTATAGTTTGCGTGGTCGTCCCTTTTCCCTTTTTTAAAGATGGGCACCACATTACCCTTCTTCCAGTCATTCAGGACCACTCCTGAGTTCCAAGACTGTTCCAATAGTCTTGCCAGAGGCACCACTATGAGTTTGTCCAGTTCTCTCAGGATTTTCAGATGCAGAGCATCTGGCCCAGATGACTTGAAAATGTCCAGATGGTCTAGGAGTAGCTTTACCTGTTCAGGGCTGATTTTATGTGGACTGTTGTCATCACTGTATTCACTGGGCCTCTGGACAGGTGCCAGTTTGATCTCCATGCATGCCTTGGCTTTCTTTGCCTCATACCTGCAGACCCTGGTCACATAAGTATACTCCTGTCTGGATGTGGAGCCATTTTTCCATTCCATATATGCTTCTTTTTTCCATTTTGGTGCCTGTGATTGGCACCCAAAGAGTGCTGTTTTTTTAAATTCTAGTTAGAGGAAGACCTGACACAAAATTGCACATCCAAACACTGTTGAGTATTGAGAAAGTTCAGACCTAGATCCAAATCAGGTGCCAACTATTTAAACTGACATAGTTCCATTGGAGTCAAAGTTGATTTGGTCCTTAATGTCAGTACTTTGTCCTAACTTAAGATGCTCTACAGAGCTTATCGTTTGGGAAACTTCCACATAAATGGAAGTCAAACCTCTCACTACAAAGTTTAATATTTTTTTATCATTTTACAAGTGTTTATTACTGGTAGCAAGTGAGTTTTATTATCTCATTGTAGGACAAAGAAACAAGCTGCCTAGGGAAGGTGTGGAATCTCATTCACTAAAGGTTTACAAGAATGTAATGGATAGGCATTTGTCTGAGATAAATTAGAAATAGCTTATTCTGTATTTGTGCAGGGTCTCTTGGACTACATGACCCTGGAGTAACCTTGCAACACTATTATTCTATTATTCATTTCCCAGGAGTACGTAGAAAAAGGGTGTGGACTAGATCTGTCCCAGAAAGACACTCCATCCCATCCACTGGCTTATTACCAGACATGGGAATTTTAGCAGCATGGCTAGTTGGGGGCTGGGCCTGTTCAGAATTCATGATCTTGTATCCCTTTTGGACACAGCTGTCAGTGGCAGAGGGTGCATGAAGGCAGTTCTGACACAGCCACTTGCTCTCTCACCCTGGAATTGACACCCTGGATCTTGAAGGTCCTAACCTTCCTGAACTACACAACCTGGCTACAGATTATTAAAGACAAGCATCTGTATGTGATCTTGTTTGGAACCAAGAACTACAAAGACGAGGGAAAGGGGAAAAGTTAAAAGTATTTTTTCAGAGCTGATGAAAATTTCATAGACATTTAACTTTTCTCTTTTTTTCAGGGATGGCCAAATATTCTTATTTTATTCAAGCCTGTTAATTGCTTCTTATTAATAGAGAGTCTGCTTTAGTTCCAAAACCCGAAATTAATTCTAACAACTTTTAAATAACAGAGATCTACTGCTCTTTAAGGATCAAAGTGTATGGACCTAGAAAATCACTGTACCTTCCTTTAGTTGTTCTCATTGTCTGAAGACAAATCGTACCATATCTCGCTGAATTTCATTTAATGCAACAATCTTGGAATTCTGGCTCTAAGTGATCTTCCTTTATTTTCTTTTTATACCATGCTTTGTAATAAAAAGGCTCTGTTCTTTCCAACATCCCAAAATGCTTTGTGCTCAGCTTTTTAATACCAGTGGTCCATGGAGACATGCATTTGAGATTCACTGGGGTAGAAACGTATTGCTAGTTTCTTGAGAACTGACAAGGGACAGGTTGTACCACCCCTAATACTTGTAATGTGCTTTAATCTGTGTCACAGCTGAACACTTGAGGGAGATTTATTGAAGGGGTGGAAGATGGAGTCTAGAATGATTGAGGAGGTGATTTGTCTACTTTGTTTCTTCTAGTACTCAGTTTAGAGGGCAATAAAAAAGAATAAAGCACCCACCCATTCTATGCACCCTTTATTTTTCCCATTAGTTGGATGAATTCATATGCTGACTCCAGATATCCATCTATGCAGCTTTATTTGGCATTTTATAACCAAATTATTAAATAAATATCATACAAAAACTCAACCGTACCAAAGAAATTATGAAAACAATTGAGTCCCTGGTTAAATAGTTATTTATCAGCATGAATCGTATTTGACCCAAAAGTTTATGCAAATAAAAATGTAATGCACATTCATGTTGATTCATGTCTGCACTGTTCTTAAACCATTGACAAATACAGATGGGAGAGGGTCAGCACATTTTTATTCCTAGCTGTTATTTGGACAGATGGCTAGCTAGTGCAGTCACTGAAACTTCTTTTTTTTCCTAATTTAAATTTAATGAACTGTGAGAGATCCACCGAAATGACTTTATTTTTTAAATATTTCCTGAGGGAAATAAAAGCCATCATTCTCTTTCTCTCTTACTTGCCTCCCCCCTCCTCCTGACAGCAACTCTGTCTCACTGTGCATCTGCTGTCTAGAAAAATAACAAAGAAAATTCTTACCTATGTCAAACTGTATAGGTTCTTCCAGACTAATGACAATATTTAAAAGTATATGATTTCTCATCACAAGTTATGCAGAGGTACATATGAAAATGTTCAGACGTTAGAAAGACAATTTCTTATTAAAACAGGCAAATAGTTTAAACTCTAGCTTTGATCTACCCTAAATCCAGTAGAGACTGTCTTCCACATTTGAAAAGATAATTTTCTAAAGCTACTATCTAAATCCATTTTCCTCTGATAGAGAAAATTTAATTTGAAAAATGGTACAACTGTCCAATATTGTTCTTTTTGTTTAAGCAGATGCAACCCTTTGGCCAGCAGAATTAATTGATAAAGTCTGTTCCCAGAACCCCATTGATGTCACTGCTGATGTAATCACAGGTGCTTTTAATAAATAAGAAAGTTACATTGTTATAAACAAATAAGTCTTGTTGGCTCCAGAAGAAATAGGGATAAAACAATGTTTATTGGAATGGAAATGACTAAAACTGTAAGGGAAAGAAAAGTTTCCAAGATGATATTACAAACAATAGAGAGAGAAAAATAAATATTAAAAACAAAAAGGTAGGCCTCAAGCAAAACTCTTCAATTTAGAATTTTGGGGAAATGTACATCTGATACAAACTACTTGGGCTTATCTCTATTGAAATATTTTTTTTTTTTTAAATAAGTATTTATTCATATGGGGTGCTCATAAAGAGATAGCAGTATCTCTTTAACTTCTGTTTTTCAATGTTTTTACTCATATATTTATACCATTTTATGGGCTACAAGTGAAAATGGGCTGTGACTCAGCCAGCTCCCCCCTATACTTATGCTGTAGTTAGTTTACTTTCCATTTTAATTGGGCACAGCTGTCATGCATAACAGGAGGTTGAAAAAACAATGCCTGCAGTTTCATTGCTCATGGTAGGTGTCTGCATTGTAGGTATGTAGTGTATTGTGAATATTTATTATCTACATAAGTGATTTCAAAAGAATATGTATAGGATTCTTAATGGAGAGGTGTATGTGTAATAGTATCTTCTTCAGGTATGCATATTAAACAATGCATTAGAGTTCCTGAGATGGTCATTGGGAAGGTTCTAAGGGAAAGCTTTATACAAACTAAATCAATTTGTGTTTCTCTTTTCCTTTCCACTGCATTCACAAAAAGAACAAAACAAAACAAAAACAAATTTCTCAAGGGCTCAGACATCTGTATCTATGACTTCAGTGAAGTGATGGAAGCAGCTGGTCTCAGGCCTACAGGCTTGGCTACTTGATCCCCAAGGGAGAGTCTCATCTGTATTCTCAAAACAATTTAGCTTATTACAATAACAGAGGAAGATGACACAATAATAATTAGTTAATCTAAACATGTTCCTCTGCGAAAGGAACAAGAATAAAAGTAATGTGATATATTATCCCCATACTGCAGAATCAGTGACCAAGTCGTACTAAATTTAGCAGCTGATGACATAGGTTGTTGCCTCTGAAAGTGATGTTGATCTGTACTGGCATTGAGGGAAGAAAATAAGGATCGTCTTGTGAAGCAATCCTGTGGATCAGTGTTCTGCATCAAATAAAAGTCAAGGAGTTTGATGTTTGTTGGTTTATAATTTGGCAGATAATTAGTTAACTGGAAAAAGCAAAAATGAATATGCTCTGGAAGAGTCAAACCACTAACTAGAAGAAAGCATGAAAGCATTCTGAAACATTTTGTTTAACAATGAGACACACCTGCAATACTGTACTAGTTGTTTTACCAAGTGGAACTTAGAATTCATTTCAATTTTTGCACAAAGTATAAGATAAGGTTAATATGGGCAGTTGGCCTTGTTTTTGCTGCAGAACAGGCCTATCATCTAAAAGGACCCTCTTTAACTGAAATTGTTACTTTTATACATTTATTTATTTATTTGGTTTACTGGTTAGCTGCCCAGAAGAGGCTTACGGTGACTTACAATAAAATCAGATAAACTTTAAAGACATATGAAACTATTAAAATAAAATAATATATGATAGAACAGAATCCCCACACAATGCCACCAAAAAGTACCTCACTTATTACAAAGCTTAGAGAAAATGTCCAGGATTGGAATGGGGTGGACCACAAGTGAGAGGCAGTTCCAAGATTGAGGCAGGCCTCCTGAGAATGACCTCCTAGGTATTTTTCTGAAACAAACTTGGTGCACTGATGGTACTTGTAGGACATTACTCTCAGCTGACCTTAGGGATCATAATGGCAACCCTTTAGGTGTGTAGCACCTACACAATTTAGGGCTAATGAGTCAAAACCAGCCTGTTGAATTTCTTCTGGAAAGTTCCTGGAATTTTGGAAAACAATGGAGCACTGCACGTACCTTCCCTATCAGAAGGGTAATAAGGCTTTATTACATATTGCCTATTACATATTACTACTAGCTAGTTCTATTATCACTTCCTAAAGCACTTTGGATGCTTGCCATTATCAGCAAACATCTCCCCAATGCTCTGGGTGATCTCACTCACCCTTGCAACGTGCCCTACTTTCCATCCACGTTTCCTCCACTGTTCCAGGTTGGCCTACCTCTGCTTTGAGGGGACAGGGTCTTTGGAGCAAGAGGGGGACTTCCCTTTGGGCATGCTGTGACTGGTGCCAGGCTGAGGAGGAGGAAGGGCAAGGGGGTGGTGCCTGTGGAGATGCATCAGCATCCCTGCAGTGCTCATGTGTTTTGTTCCCTTGCCCTGGCTGGTTTTGGCTTGGCAGTGCAGGCAGATAGCATATGTGGGATCACCGTCTAGCTCAGAATGATCCCAGACCACACTACCCACTAAGTTCTAGGGTGTGAGTCCATGTGCAGATGCTGCAATTTCCCCCTCCTCAGCAGGCAGAGGCACAGTAACAGGAGGAGAGGACTCAGCTGAGCCTCTTGCCTCTGCAACCTCTACATCAGCTTCCTCTGAAGTGCCTTCTGGGGAAGGAGACCTGGCTCTAGGGGAAACTTGAGCAGTATGGAGCACAAACTCAAATGATTCCCCTTCCTTCCCCAGAATTTCCCTTCCTATGGCACTCAGATCCAGATCCAACTCTTTCTCTGGAACCGGAAGTCTCAGCATGGGAAATGAAATAAGCGTGGAAAAGACTGTCATGCTGGTGCTGCTGCTTGTTGTCATTATGGTAGTGGGCGGGTGGGGTTATAGCTGGTGCTCTTGGAGGGGATGCAGACTCAGGCACAGGCAGTGGCACTGGCACTGCTCACCTCTCCTTGCTGCCTGTACAACTAGTGGAAACCTCATGCCTGTTTGTTGTGGCAAAGAGGATTCATCTTGGAGAGGGAAGGGGGTTTGGGGCAGGGACTTACAGCTCTCCCTCTACCCCCTCTTCCACCCCTCCCTGAAGGCTTGACAACTGCTTTTCCAGCATGCTTCATGGTGTGTTTCATAGTGTCTTGTCTTTGCCTTGGTGTGCTGGAAAATCTGTCTCTTCTTCTGTAATGTCATCTATCTGATTTATGTAATATATGTGGATAAGATAATTGTATGTATATTTATGTAATGTATGTGTATTTGTATGGATGTATTTATGTAATAAATAAAATAAAAATATATAAATGTATGTATGTGTTTTTCTATATAAATTCTATATTATAATATGCAATAGAATTGTGTTGTGCTTCCCTGCACAGTGAATGGAATTCACACTGTGAGAAAAAGCACAGATTTAAAAAGAATCAAAATACACTAAACAAAATGAGGATTTTCGGGGAAGAATAAATTGAAAGGAATCAATCAATTAATATATTAATAAAATAAATGTATATAGAAACTAAAGCAAAGGGTATTACTGAATCCTACTTGCTAGGAGAGCAAGTAGAAAATGAATGGTAGCCTTTGTTGTCTAATGCTCCTGAGCTTCTGGAAGACAGCTCAGTAACTGACCCCAAGGCAGAAAGCAGCTTAGTTCAAACAATGCTCCTTTTTGTGGTGTTTTTCCATCCCTCCCCCAGAATACTGGGATTGGAAGGGACCTCAGAAAAGGTTCACAGTCACTGGCCAGCTACACAGTCAATATCAGAGCAGTCCTTCCCACTTCTTTCCCATCCCTCTCCTTACTTTCCGTTTCCCTGCAGGCAAGCCCAGCTTCAGCTTCAAAACTCAAAACATTTTGAAACTTTTGAAATGTTTTTATGCCTTTATTTTGATTTTTCTGTTTTGAGCTCAAAATGAGTTGAAACAGCATTGAAACAAAGCAGCTGGCAAAATTTTGCACAGCCCTAGTGCCTATCTTTAAGAACGGAAGAAAGGAGGACCTGGTGAAATTACAGGACAATCAGTTTGACCTCAATCCCCGGTAAAATCCTGGAGTAAATTATCAAAGAATCCATTACAGACAGGCTAGCAGAATGCAGTATTCTGAAGGATAGACAACATGGCTTTGTTACAGGCAGATCATGCCAGAGCAACCTCATTTCTATGATCAGCTTACTCACCACCTGAATGGGGGAAATGAGGTTGATATCATATACTTGGACTTCAAAAAGGCCTTTGACCTGGTCTTCCTCATGAAAAAATTGGGAAAATGCAGCCTCTACTACTTTATGGTCTGGTGGCTAGATAACTGGCTCTTTGGTAAGGCCAAGAGAGCATTGATTGATTTATGGAACTGATCATCATGGCAGAGGATGACCAGTGGCATCCCTCAGGCTGGCAATACAGGCCAACCTGGGCAGGGTCGTGAGGTGGGCAGACCTCAACCAGATGTTGTTTAATATGGAGAAATGTAAAGTGCTCCATCTGGGGAGAAACACTCCACAACACATTTACAGGCTCGGTAGTGCTATGCTTGCTAGCACCACATCCGAATGAGACCTGGGTGCTGTGATAGACAACAAAATGAACATGAGTGACCAATGTGATTCCATAGCCGGCAGAGCTTATCAAACGCTGGTATGCATCTATCAAGGCATCTCAAACAAAGCTGTGCTCAGCCTTGATGAGTCTGCAGCTGAAGTTCTGCATCCAGTTCTGAGGGTTGCACTTCAGGAAGGATGTGGAGAAGCTCAAGAGAGTCCAGAGGAGGGCCACACACCTGATTAAAGGTCTAGAGACCAGGTCATATGAGGAGAGGCTGAAAGACTTGGGACTGTTCAGTGTAGAGAACAGAAGACTCAGAGGGGACTTGATAGCAGCCTATAAGTATAACAAGGGCATATATCAGGGCCTGGGGTAGCATCTGTTCAACATGACCCCCCAGGGAGGACAAGAAATCATGGGCACAAGCTGACTGAGGATTGCTTCTGGCTAGACATAAGGAAAAACTTCTTTACAAGTTGAGTGCCGACGGTTAGGAACAGGCTCCCCGGCAGAGGTGGCACAGTCATCCACCCTGGTGATCTTCAAAAAGCAACCTGACACTCATCTTGCTGGGGTCTTATGATCCCAGCAGTCTTTCCTACCCAAGTGCAGGGGGGCTGACCTGATGATCTATAAGGTCCCTTCCATCTGCTAAAAACTATGAAACTAGGAAACATTTGAAAACCTTGTGCTATAACATGAAGGTTAGGTAATCCCATTTAGAGGTAAGTAATATCTGTTCAAATGCTGTCAGACAGAGAATGGAGTCAAGGCCCTTCATGTTTTGGATGTCTCCCTGTACTCTCAGATTATTGGGTAAAAGGAGGATCCTACTATCCCATCCCATCCTCAATTCTAGGAATCTAGTCCCATTGTTCTAAAAATTGAGCAAGACATTTTGGCACCTTCTACTAAAATATTCAGGCAATTTGGAGTCTAACAAAATGGCACTTTTAAAGCAAATGATGTACTAAAAAAATGCCCAGCCCTAAATGAAATTAAATTCTGAAATTTAAAACAAGGCAGTTGTCAGGGTGGAAAGCAGAATTTCTATAACTCAGCATTCTGTTACTAAGTAGATATTACATTTAAAAAAAAAAACAGTATCCTCTCGGTGCCCAGTAGAAGCAAATTCTCACATTCTGTTCATCTTTAAAAAATAAAAATGATATTTAGACATTAGGGAAGAAACACCAATTTCTCTTTAGCCCAACAAAATATGAAAAGTAAACTGATTTGACAGCCTTTTTTTTTTTTTATATTCTGGTTGAATAAGCACAGAGAATTGGCATTTTATATAAGTATCTGTCTTTCCCCACTATCATCCTTTAATTTTCAGTATACATTGGGCAAACCTCCAGCTTAAAAAAAATAAAACAGGTTTACGTGATGGAGACCTAAATCACAACTCTGTTCACTGTAGTTTATCCAAGTCTCTCATTAGGGAGTTAGAATACCCTTTCAAAAACTTTTTTAAAATTCATGGTTTGAAAAGGGAGTTTATAAAAGAATGCTGTTTACTTTCAGGCATCTTTAAATGGAAAGCCAAAGTGTTAGCTAACTTTTATATTGAGATGCACAGTTATATTCCCTACTTGGAAAATTTTGAGAAAGTATAGCAATGCTTTTGTCATGGTAACAAGGTGAGATGCACTCTAAAATATTTTAGGCCTTCTTGGGTTCATCTACACATGCAATTAATGTGACACAATAAACTCTGACACATATCACACCAGAGTTTATTGCTCCTAGTGCTATGTTTACACATGTGTCAGGGACCACAGCACACTGAGCTGTGTTGAAGCAGTCTCAGTTGGCAGGGGGCTCTGAGGATCAGCCTGCCAGTCTGGGGCTGCTCTAACCCGGCTCAGAATGCTACAGAAGGGCTGGCTGGGGCACATGGCTGCTCCAGTGTGAAGCTAGTCAGCAGGCAGCCCCCACACTGAAGTACCTTCATATTCCAGTGACCCCATCAGCATCTACATGTGTGCTGCTGCACACTAAAGAACACCACTCAAGGATAGCTCCTGTCTTTACAAGTACTAATCTACGTTAGAATTTATTAGTTTCCTGAGCCCAAAATATGGCCACACGGGTAGATGTTAAGACTTTCCTGAGGAGCTAATTAGGCAGCTCTGCAATGAACGTCTTATGTAGATGCACCCATTGGGTGCATCCATGCATGCAAGGACGTGCTCTTGCACCAGTTCAAATAGAAGTGGTGCAAATTTGAGCTGGGGCTTTTTGCTTCAGCACACGTGCTCGGACATGCACTTTGTTGTGGAGCAAATTGTGCCACTTGGGGCAAAATAACCCTTCTTGGCTCCTCCCGGATCTTCTGTGTTGTCCCCAACAATATAAAAAGCTTTACAGCCAGCTAAGGCATCTGCCCCTCTGAGACAGCTGCCAGTGGACTGCGGTCACAGGGTTGGCCTTTGTGCTGTGCTACTGCCATTTTTGCCTCCTGCCCAGCCATCTGGGCAGCTATCACCTGGAAGATGTTCAGGGTGTGGTGGCCTGCTTTGAACTGTCAAAGCAAGTCCTCCTGGCCACATTTGTCCAGGAGGTCAGCCACAGCCAGATGGGTCCAAGGTACCAGCTCTGAGCAGGAAGGGTCCTGCCACTGGCCTCCCTAGCAGGAATTCTGGTGTTCTCTATTGAAAAGCTGAAAAATCCCTGACAAAAAAAATCTAAAGTCACCCTGTAAAATACCCCCAACTCCATGTTCCTTGACAAGTAAAACGAAAGACCACTATAAAGACAGAGAGCAAGACAGACATTGATCAGTAGGACAATGTTTTATTGATATATCTTACAGTGTTAAAGCAAGTCTCTTGTCATAATAATAAAATGAACTCTAAATATATGTTTCATGAATTCATGAATACATGTTTTGCTGCACTCCCACAAGGCACTGGCCCCCACACAAGGGGTGTGGCCCGCCAACAGTGGGTTCAGCCCTCCCACAAGGGGTACGCCCCCCCAACAGGGGGTTCAACCCACACACAAAGGAGTTGGGCTCTCAACAGAGGATTCAGCCCCCCCAACAGGGGATTCAACCCCTACACAAGGGTTATGGCCTCCCAACGGGGGC
>NW_017729025.1:69304572-69314058 GCF_001723915.1 Gavialis gangeticus
GACCCTTAATCTATGAATCTATGAATCTATGAATCAACATGAGCGCACACGTGCCTCTTGCCCTACCTCAGACCCCTTTGACGTGGGGCAACAGGCACGTGCAGGAACAAAAAAATGTTCCCGCACATGCCTGTAGGCCTGGTTTCTTATGCCTAATATTATGCATGCATGCAACAGGCCTGGTTTCTTGGCCTGGTTTCTTTTACATATCTCTATGGTGCACCCCTGTTACTCAACCCCTCAAGGAGGCAGCTTTCATGTTCACCACACATGTTAACATGACAAGAGTAATTGTGTTTGGACCCATAATTCCTCTTCCTCCAGGAGCCCAGGATAGTCACTTAATCAACTGTTTAAAAATAACAATTTGAGGAGAAACACAAAGTTGCACAGTAAGCAAAGCAAAACTTAAAACATGAGGCAAAGTTTCATGAGGGGACTTAGGCACCTGTAGGTTAAATACTATAATGCCTTATTGTTAGGTACCATGCCCCTAGTGTGGAATCCTGTGTTAGGAATCTGTGAGTTCTATATAATTAATGGGTTCAGAACCGGTTCCAATACAGACAGAACTCTGAGTATGGAGAAACCTAAAGTCAGGCTAGTCAGGCCAGGTACAGAAGTTACATTTATTGCATGCTAAGAGCACTCTACAACCATAACTAAACAGGCATTCAGGGCATAAGTGCTATAAAAATGGCATATCCTGCTCTAAGATATATAATGAATGTGGCATTAGATTCAGTGCTGTAGGTTAGAGCGCTGTAATGAAAATCTGTACCAGAACCTATTATGACTCACATTAGATCTCATTCTGCAGGCAATCCATGGGGCTTTGGGGCACCCTGCTTACACCTCACTTGCAGGGCAGTGCTCTAGCTTCAGTCAGAGCTCATGTGGGTTTCTCTGGTGCACCTCTGGTCACTGTTTGGCAGAGCACCTTCTTATGAGCACAGCTGCAGGTAAGGTACAGTGGGAAACAGGAATTCTCCCCAGCAAACCCCACCCTCCCATACAAACTCCCTCCCTAACTCTCCTCCTGGAGAACCAGAGAAGGCTCATTTTTCTGCCCTGGATGCTTAGGTTCCCAGCCATCCTGGCTTCCACAGCAGGGAGAGGAAACCAAGGCGTCTGGGGTTTCCTGTCTTGGAGGCAGAACACAGGCATTCCACAGTATGGTCAGTGCCAGATTCTGAGCAGCTGCATGGGTTCTAGTCCCAGCCAAGCAGAAGGGTCTGGACAGGTGATTCACCTTACATCCCTCAGTTTCTCCCTTGTCTGCAGACTGCATTTGTGTGCAGGAGGCCCAATCATGGAATCTGAGATTCTGGATCCAGGGTGGTCAGCCAGACACCTGCAGAGTGCTGGAGACATGTGCATAGGTGGTGCTAGCAAAATGATAGGGACTCTCGGTGTGGGGGTATGGAATAGACAGGTTGTCAACTGCTTATACCTGCACTGATGCAGCACTTGAATGAGTTGTCCAGGCCCAAGAATGAATTGCAAGGGTCCAAGAATGAGGTCTACAGATGGCCACCCACTGTCTGATGGAGGCTGCCCTCATCGCTATGGAGCTAAGAGAGTCACAGCACCAGGCTAAGGAGTTTATGCACAGGGGCAAAGACAACTCCAGATCCTGCTATGATACCCCTGAGTGCCCTCAGCGCTGCCTCCTGTGGGGAGACCATTGCCCTTGCAGGCAGGAGTGGTGGGGCAGGCTACTGACCAGCCCTCACCCAGCTTGGAGAGCCTTGTTTCAGGGATTCCTCCTTGGGGTGACATGCATTAGAGTCCCATGGGAGGGGTCCCTGGATGGCAGCTGTGAGGGAATGCTCCATGCCATGCATTGATTGGGAGATGCTGAGTAAAAGAACAGGAGATATATGTTGGAAACTCATGTTCCAAGTGACCGGGACAATGTCCAGTGGGGCCTGTTCTGGGGATCAACATTGGGGGAGAGAAGGGGGACCAGGCTATCTGAGACCTGATGCCAGGACCTACGTTGAATCATCCCACTTTCCAGGGCCACCTTCTTGACCCCTTATATATGCATTGTAAGGGGTCAAGATAGGCAGCAAAGGTTAACTGAATTTCTAAAAAGCTTGGGAAACACACACACAGCTTCTCATGACCCTAAAAGTAGATGGTCTGTCTAGCACTACAAGGCCAATGGATGGACACAGCCTTCAAGGCAGACAAGTTGCCTGACACAACAATGACACACAGCCTGAGAAGAAAAGGAAGTATGCCCCATAACACAAGTGGCACCAGCAACAAGGCCTCAGAGAAAAGGGGGGCCTAAGTCCCTGTTTTGAGGGAACAGACTAAATTAGGACAAGACCCAGAAGGCTACGTGGATGGGTGACCACAGAGAGACAGCCAACCAGAAATAGCCACAAATGAAGAGTCATCAGGAGTCATTAAGGAGGAAGGCGAATTCAAAAGCAGAGACTTGAGAATAAGAGAGGGTCCCTCCCTGTTCCTTCTCATCCCTCCCATCTCTCCCTTTGTCTTGTCCACTCCTCCTTCCCTCCCTTGAGAGGGGTCCCCATACCTGTCCCCTGGGAAGGGTCCCTGAGGTCACCATGGACCAAGGGTATACCAGCATCCCTTCTCACGTACCCCACTGGAGGGGGCCTGTGGGCCTCAGCATTCCACTTCCAGACTTCTGACACCTAAGAGAAAGAGCCTCAGAGTGGAGCCTGCATCCTAACCAGATGTACCTTGACTCTGATGGCAGCTGTAGGATTGGTAGATATAGAATTATTTGATTGTTTGTATTATTGTTTTTCTGTTCTTACTCTGTATCAATGAATTTGCCTATTATAGACTGGCAGGTGTTGTGGTCGGTCTGAGGATTGTGCCCACCTGGAACAAAGGTATATGTGCTGGGTCCAAATCCAGTGTCAACAGGGTAGGGGGTGGGCAGCCAACCAGCCCACCAGGTCAGGCCATTCTGGGCCCAAGTCTCCCTGAGGAGACTGACACAGACTCTGTGAGGATAGTCTTGGGTCCAAGTTCTGGAACAGGCAATATTCCAAAATTTTACTTTATTATGCACACAGAAAGTTTGGCAGCTGCAACATTTAATTAAAGCAAAAGGTGACAGTTTCACACATGGCATTCCCCCTGCTATCCCAGGGTTTCATGCTTTTTATGTTGCACCACTGTGGTTTCCCACCCCACTTCACCACTCAATGTCATAACCAACTGGCTCAGGTAGGGTCTTTCCCTACTTTCTCAATGTTAACTGAGAAGACTGTCACGGTGCCCGGAGCTGGCAAGCCAAGCTCACAGTCGTGGTCACGGTGGGGCGGCCGGGTGGTGGCAAATTGGATACGGAACAGGCGGGATTTCTGGCGTGGAGTTCTGAGGCACGTAAGCGTAGTGGTTTTAAACAAAGGTGATTTATTTGACTTACGCTTAGCGGCGTAGGTAGAGTTGCTTTCTTCAGTTACAGTAAATACAAACAACAGAGGGGTCCGTTGGCCCACGGGGTTCTTAAGTGAGCCCTTGCTATCTAGCCGGAGCTAGGGGCGGCTGCTCAACTTAATAGTCCCAGGGCTGGTCAACGGCTCATTTAAGGAACAGGACAAACAACAAAACTGTAACGATGACGAACGGAGACTGAATCGTGACGCCAGTCCAATGGACGAAACGGGTGGTCGAAGGAAAAGCCGAGGTCAGGAGCCGAGAGATGATGCAGCGGAGGGATGAGCCGGATCGTGGTTGATAATGGAAGCCGAGGTCAGTCAAATGCCAGGTAAGTAAAAGCTAGAATCAATGTCGGAGCCGTAGAAGCAATCGAAGTCGGAGTCAAAGCCAGTAAGTTCAGTAATCGGAACAATCGGTACACGAGGAGACGAAATTAAAGGTATGAATCCGCTGTGTGAGATTGTGAGGAGAACCGGGGGACTGACTCCCAAATCGCTCTCTGCCTCGCAGTCTCTGCTAACAGCAGCCTCTGCTACAGACAGCACACGGTCTCTCACCACGCTCTCACTAACGACGCCCACACAACAACCCACCCCTTGGTGGGGGCTCACAGGTCTTTATACTAATTTTAGTGACCAATCAGATCCTATCCTGCAAAGAAATTTCTAGTCAGATTATGTCATGCTGCAGAAAGACTGAGCATGCGCCTGGTCAGGTTTTGTGGGCAACTGAGCATGTGCGAAGCTGAAAAGTAGGTCACGGATGACTGACAGGCCCAGGGGTCGAGCAGAGGGCATGCAGCCTAGGCTGTCTGCACATGTCAGGATCGACTCTCCTGTATTGGCAGCACCCAAATCTAATAATTTTCATTGACAAAGACGACTCCAAGTTCCAGAGCAGGCAGTGTTCCACAGTTTTTGTTTAATAAAAACACTAAAAGTTTGGCAGGTTTAACATTTGATAACAATGAGGCATGTCTCTCCCTTGGACCTCATTCCTTGCAACCCCAGTGTGTGCCTCTGGGGGATATCGGGGAGGGAAAGGAGAAGGGGAAGGGGAATGGTGCCATGCCAGCCTGGTTGTGGACTGCAGTGCCTGTGACACAGGGCCAGAGGAGCCTGGGGCTGAAGACCTATGGCCCAGTGCCATGGTGGGGGGCACTTCAAGCTCTCCAGCTCTACTTATCTGGGGAGGGTTCCCAGTCAGATTCATAGATTCATAGAAGTAGGGTCGGAAGGGACCTTGTAGATATTCTTGTACAACCCCCTGCCCTGGGCAGGAGAGAAAACTGGGCTCAAATGACCCCAGCCAGGTAGACGTCAAGCCTCCTCTTAAAGACCCCCAGGGTAGGAGCCATCATCACTTCCCTTGGAAGTTGGTTCCAGATCCTAGCCATCCATGCAGGTGAGAAGCTAGGCCAGGGCCTCATGGAATCAGGCAACCTGTTACTGTGTACAGCTAAAACCATGAGCATTGGCAGAGTGGTGGAATACAGGTGTCTAAGCCATATGTACACACACACATGCACACACAAACAGAACCCAGAAATCTGAGGTGCACTGCACAAATGCACACACACACACTGCACACAACCCAGACATTTTACACATGTGGGTACAGGGTATGGTGGACGGGCACACACAGGATGGCTAGCTGGTGGCTCATAGCCAAAAATATTTTGGTAGAGCTGTGTGAGTTCATGCTGAATTATATAAGGACTGAATTAAGCACAAGCTCAGACCTGGATGTTCAATTTAAAACTTTTATTGTTTCACAAAGTCATAAACTAAGGAGGTCTGTTGGTTCACGAGGTTCCCAAATCAAGCCCTTGCTTTCTAACCCGAAGGCTAGGTGCGGCTGCCCGATTCAGTAGTCTCAGAACTGGTCAACAGCTCATTTTAAAGGAGTCCCTTATCTTTTTTTAGACAAAAGATACAAAACTGTCCCCACTCTGTCTGAGTGAGGCATCTAACATAACTTTTCTATTACTTATATATGATAACACATATACATATGCATTTCTAATTCTTACTTCTATTGGTTACTAGTTAACCCATCTATATTATAATATCAGGTGACACGCTCTTTATTATAATTTTTACACTTCTTATGTTAGTTCTTAATGACCTAACTACAACATTTACCAGACTTTGCTTGCACAATATGCGGTTATCTTTAGCCATGAGGTTTAGCCGTGCGGTTTCCTGTTTTAACAATATAAGCTGCTTGCTTGCAATTTTTATCATATTGTCAGCATTTCTATTCAAGGGTCAGATAGTGATCACCAGAATGTCAATCACTGACTTCTCAACCTCCTTGAAGCATTCTGGGAGTTTTAGTGCATTGTTAAGTATGCTAGGCCTTGCTTAGCATGAGCACTATCTCACAAGAACTTTTGTTTATATTATATCTTGTATTGCATGAAAATGTTTATAAATATTCCAATGAAAATAGAAATCTGCTTTTCAGCTGTTTGTGCACTTTTTAAATGAATTTAACAGAAACAGCCGTGTTAAGCTTGTATTTGATATTATCTGAGAAAAGCAAATGTTGACCCATTTTTTGGTTAAAATTACCTGAAAGAAAGCAAAATTACTTTAACAACTAAAATGAAGTAGAAATACAAAGCAAAAGCAAGTACAATATAAAGCCATGTGTGTCCATCATATAATATTGTTTCACGCTTTTTCATTTGTTTTCAGACCAAAAAGTTTGCTTTATTTCACTTTTGGCCTATGGAGTTAATATTTTATATGAATCTGTTCCCTCATTACTATTTACTATTATCTTTTTAATGTTTGTGCGTTTTTTTCCAGCAGTCTATTACATTTATGCTGATGGCTTATGAGACAACCCTTAATGTAGCATCTTAGTCAAGTCCCAGCCAGGAAAACATGCCATAGCCACAAGTAATAAAGTAAGCTGAATAGCAGCTAAATCTCCAAAGAAAAACAATAATTTGAATGAGGGATAAAAGAAAAACAAACCCAATTCATCTGTGCATGATAAGGAACCACAGAAGGAAAAGAAAACAAATTATAACCACACCAGAATGGCTCACTGCCCAACAAAAATGCAGTTTATCAGTTTATAATACAGGAAATAATGAAATAAAGTCTGAAAAGAATGAATATTCCAGATTTCTGCCATCAGAACTCAGGGCAAACAAAATATATGAAAGGAAATGTATATAAAGGTTATGGATGAAATTGCCAAATACCACTAACAAAGATATGTGTGTTTGTGCATGGAGAGAGGAAGTAGGATTGCATTTATTATAAAGCACCAAATTAATATGCCTGCTTCCCTCTACACTTCCTTTGTCTTTGGACTGATGAGTGTACTATATAAAAGAAGTTAGTGTGTTATATTAAAATCTTTGATTTTTCACTTGTTGTGCTAGACATATGCATCCTGTTGCCCTACAATTTTTCACCATAATTACTGTAGTGAGTAGCTTTACTCCTCATGAGACTTCCATTATTTCTAGAATGTTGCTTTAGTCTTCTGTAACCTATGTAACTAGTTTAGAAAGTGTATATTATTGTTATAGTTAGAGGTAGATAGCCATGTTAGTCTGAAGGCAGTCATAAGGCAGGGTAGATATGCACCTTTATAAGCTAACTAAATAAAATATAGGGAGAGAAAGCACAAGTTTTTGTGAACTCAAGTTAACTACAAAAGGGCAGCATAGAGCAGAGCATAAAGTGGAGTGAGTCATTCAAATACAGTAGGTGGGAAAACAGGAAAGAGGGAAGAGGGGAGAGGCAGAGGTCTGAGAGAGGCATACAAGTGCCCATAGGAACAAAGGAGTCACAAGAGCTACAATCCAGGTAATAAAATAATCTATATGTTCAAACCATACTTAACACAGTCCACCATGTGGACAATTTCTTGTTCCACAGCTTCCCATTCAAACTGGGGGTTTTGTTTTTTTTGCTGCCTGAGAACAACATTAATTAGTTTATAATTGGTCTGTAAATGTTCGTAACTACCCTGACTTTTGACTGATGTAGTTAAACAAGTTCTCCTGTCCCTCATAATTAGGAATAAATGACCACCTTACTACTTGTGCAAGTTTACATTTAAAAATATGGAACCTGTGTGTGCCTAAGTGACAGATTAAGCACCACATCTTGGCCACCGTTTTGGCATAAAATATCCTTAAGATTCCCAAAAGAACTAATAAGGCAACTCAGGATTTTCCCAGTGTAAATGAATCCATAGGAGCCTGCATAGCTGCCTATATACCATACCCTTTTCCACCCACTCCATAAGGAATCTACCAGGAGCAGACAACAAGACATCCCTGGTCAACAGAATAGTCCTTTAGGACATTTTACACATTCTCTGGGAGGCAGGGGGGAGCAGGGGGGCAGGGGAGGAACTTTAATTAGTAAGTGATTTTAATTCAAAGTGCCCAAGCGTCACGTGTATCAGTGTCGCCTGCACTGAAAAATGGTGGCAGGGAGCTTTGAACTAAATGCCCCATGGCCATTTTTCAACACAGGGACACTGTCAACATAGGCAACACATGTGATGCCAGAGTCTGCTGGAGCACATTTACTTACGTGCTCCAGCAGGCTCGTTTAATCGAGAATGCTCCAACATGCTGGATTTCCAATGCGTCAGAGCTGGCTCCCTGCATGTGTATAGAAGCCTTTAGAGACTGACAGCTAGTATGAGAAAAAAACAGTCTTAGGACCAAAGAGACTCAGAGATCTTAAACTCAAAAGCCTCTCTAGTACTCCCAGGACATAATACCAGCAACAGTACAGTCCGAACTGTAATACAGAGTGAGTGAGGAAGGCAAACAGGTCAATTGGGTTTCCTTCTATCCTGAGAAATAACTTGGGCAATCTTCCCTAGACATTCAATATACATGGAATGGGAATCATCCCAACATCTCCAGGGGAGAAATTCTGCCAGAAACAGTGTTAACACTGCTTTTTCAGGGCAGGGAGCCTGGTAAAATCATCAGAAGCAATCTGACCATTCATTTCATTCCAGGTGGGAGGGTGCTCTTTTGGCAAAAATTGCTGGGAAATAGTTTGACTACAATTATGAAGAACTGTGATTAAAATAAATTGTAATGAAACCAGGCAAGAACCCTGGACCTAGCCAGTCCCAATCTAGGGAAAATCATCCTTAGAAGAAGTTTCATCTGCAGCAAACCCAAAGCAGCCCTCTGGCCCCTGCTAGGCTGAGTGAGGCAATCAGAGCAGCCAGTCCCCTGAAGTCATAGACAGGAAGCCTAACCATCTCTAGCCCTTGAAAGCCAGGCCCAACCCACAGCCTTCTTGTCTGAGCAAAGGTGAAATATCTTGCTCCTGTCCTTCTGTACACTACCTTGCTGGTCTGATTTTGACTCCTGGCTTTCACTCCAGTTTCCCACTCTGAGAAGACCCTTGGCATTCCCTTAGTCTGGTTCCCTGCTTAGGATTGTGGTTTGACTGTCACTTCTGGAATTTGTCTTCTGATCCTGGTTAAGGCTTTGTTTGCCTCAGCCTTGGCTTCTGACCCTGGCTTATTCTGACTTTGGCTACAGCTTCTCAATCCAGTTCTGTTCCAGACCCCAGGTCCCTGGGGAGCCAGTCTGAACTACACCTGAACTTTGGGTAACTAGACTAAGCTAGACTACTCATGCCCCAGTACATAACATAAATGATGAGAAAACTTAGCATCCTTTCAATTCAGCACAAGTTCTGAATCAAAAATGCCTTGTACCACATCACTTTTAGTAGCAAAACTCATTGTCATTCTTGCCTAACCCATCTTACTTAAGCTAGATAAGGATTTGGTTACAGTAATCCACAGATTCGCCACACCTAGATTTAGTTACTCTAATTCATTATGGGGCTAAACATGGAAACAACACAGAAACTCCAAACCATTTATACTGGTATGAAATTGGAACAAAGCCAACAATTCCCACAACTTAGTATCTGCAGTAGCCCAAGTCTCTTCTATGCTATATGCCAACTCGAAAATGACTGCAGTCCCTTCTGTGATAACCAGGGGCAAATGCTGTCCACGCATCAAGGCACTGGG
>NW_017729025.1:69319058-69341539 GCF_001723915.1 Gavialis gangeticus
AAAGCAGTAATGAATCAGACCCACCATATTTCTGCCATATAAAGGCTCTCCATTTGTTCAGGACTAGCTTTTGGAATATTATTTATCCCTAATATGTAGCATACATTCCCTTACATAGAAAATCAGGTTGTTTATGCCTTCTTAATTCACCAGAAAAAAAAATGACATGTAAATTACAGGATAAAAAGTTCACAGATTTGACCTATTTGTGGAACAATCCCAAAATGAGTCCCAGGGTTTTTCCAGAAATCCAGCAATATTAAATTATTTATGAAGGTTATAGAACACAAATGTATCCATCCATTCATTTATTTGTCTTTGTAATATATAACCACAGACTAGGGTCTTATGTGAATACAATTATGTTAATAACTTCAATTTTAGGAAAAATACATCACAAAAACTTTTCTGCTCTAATAGCTCTTAATATAAGTGTAATTTTCCTGAACAGCAAGTCATTATCTGTATGTGATACTTTAATTCCCATAATGTTATATTTATTACAACCATTTTAAGTATTATGCATTGCTGATACAGTTTTTATTAATGCTTTAGTCATTATTTATATCATCTATTTTTACTTTATATAATAATTATGTACAAAAAAGTACATTAAAAGAACATTAGGGAAAGTTAGGAAATATAGAACTAAAGTTGCTTGTGCAACCTTTTTTGGCCCCATGGTGCTATGCATTTTAATATAGTCTTTAATTACATAATCACATACTGTTTTTTCTACCCTGCCCTGAGGATGAAATCATGGTGGTTTATGGAAGAATGTTTTTGTCCTTAGAAACCCTGCCTCTTTTTGCAGAAGTTGGGAGTTGTGGGTTGAAGGAGGAAAGGAAGGAAAGTATAGTTTTGTGGGTAAGGCAGTTAGCTGAATATCATATGAAAGATCTGGAATTTATCAGTGCTTTTATGACAGGGGTTTTATGTAATGGTAGGCAAGTCTGTTAAACTAAACTTTTCACATGTGGTCACTAATTGGGAGCTCTTCACTTTCTAGGTGCCCAGTTGAAACTCGCTGGTCTGAATTGCAGAAGTACTCATTCTAACATGTAGTGAGCCAGAGTTGTGAGGCGAACAGAAAGAGTTAATTGCCAAGCAGGTCTAAGACCTAGAACCATAAAAGGCCTTTGTCACTTCATTACTAACAATAAGTCTCCCTTCTGCTTAGTGGAATTGCCAGCCCTGTGTTTGGCAAGTAGGCTTCTTATCCAATGTATAAGCAAAGGTAGGTATCTACAATTAGTATTTGTACGCTGAGTGGGGGGGTTGTCCATGCAAGCCAGTGGTCAGTGTCAGGGAGAAGTGTAACTTAAGCCCCGCCCTTGTCAGGACTTCAGTCACTGAACTGTAGGGCAGCAGATGCCACATGCCTCCACTTGAGAGATCTGTTCCAGGTCAGCTTTTTCTCTCACACAAACATATGCATGCACATGCACATGGAGGATGAGCCTAGGGATATGGCACTCAGAGTCTTACCCTAGGTAAGAGACCTAGGGTAAGACTCTATTCCAAATAGGGGAATTGGTTGAGACTGTGAACATAAGTAGTGCCATACTGGGTCAGACCACCGATCCCTCCTGAGAAATATGCCATCTCCAACAGTGGCAGGAATAGATGCTTTGAGGGAGACCACTGAACGAGATAGATCTGGAGTGGTTTGTTCCCTATTCATTATCCTCCCTTGCATCCACCATTATCAGTTTAGAGATGTCAAAGGAAACAATTCCAACTGGCCTGTTTAAAGGTAAAAGGCAAAGGTGAAAGATGACCTGGATGACAGTGACCATAAAATGCTAGATTTCAAGATGGGAAGGAGAGCAGCAGAATAAAGACAATGGACTTAGGAAAACCTGACCATGGGGACCAGGGAGGGTCTTCAGTTTTTCCAGGCATAAGGAAACGCTAGAGTTCCTCAGCTGGTGGGGTGAACAGAAGCTGCTTTCTTCAGTTTAAGATACAGGGTAAGATGAAATTGGTGTTCTAAGGGCCAGACAGGCTGCAACCTAGAGTACTGAAGGAATTCAGAATCACTGGCTATCATCTCTAGGAATTCAGGGAAATCTAACAAAGTCCCAGATGACTGGAAAAAGGCAAATATGATTTCCATTTTTAAGACAGGGAAGGAGTGTCTGGGAAGTTACAGAACAGTCACTATAACCTTGACACCAGGAAAGATCATAGAGAAGGTCAAGGAGAACAAGGGCCACTTGTACACATGATGAAAATTGGCTGTTTTTGTAGTTTAATTGCATCACATTGTACATGTGCGGGGGGGGGGGGTTTACAATTGAAATGAGTTTGCTACATTGCAAACTAAACCACACCCGCATGTAGTTTAGTTTGCAATGTAGCTATTTGTAAAACTGAAATCTTTGACAGCTCACCCCCTGCTGTGAGAGAGGTGGACTGAAGGCAGAAGGGGTGAGGGGCCTGATATTTTTTTTTCCCTCGCAGAGCCTGCCCACCTCTCCCACAGTCAAAGGATGAGTTGCTGGTGGACCGAGCAGCCCCTGAGCTGCAGAGGTCTCTGGTCCTTCCTTGCTCAGTGGCAGCACCTGCTGGGGCTGCCCAGGCCAGCTGCTAGCAGGTGAGTACTGCTCCAACTTGGGTTCACAGAACAGTTGGATTGGGCTGGGTACTGCCTGTGAGCTGGGACAGCACCTGTGCACTAGTCACCCACTCAGGTAGCCCCGGGAGATGCTGTCATCATGGAGAGAAGGTCTGGGGCCCCCACAGCTCACCCCCCAACCATGAGAGAGGACAGCAGCCTCCTCAGGGAAAGAAAAAAAAAAAGGATCAAACCCCTCGCCACTGTTTTTTTTTTCCCCCCTCAGCAGAGCCTGCCTGCATGAGCTACCACTGGGCTGCACAGCCCCTGAGCTGTGAGGAAGGGCTGGTCCTTCCCTCTGTGGTGGCAATGCCCCGAGGTTCCCTGACCAGGGTGCTAGCAGCATGGGTGCTGCCCCAGCTCTCAGGCAGCACCCATGGGATCCAATTCTTCCTTGAGCCTGCACACTAGAAGCCTGGTGGGTGCTGCTCCCCACACGGGCTTGGGGAAGAGTTGGATCTGGCGTGTGCTGCTTGCCACCTCCCCCCACCCCCCCACCACAGTAGACTCAGGCAGACTTCATGAAAAAAAAAAAGGATATGGCCCCTAACCATAACAGTGATGGAACCCCCTAAACTGAAATGGTGACTTTTTAATCGTCACAATTAAAACCCACCATTTCAATTTAGGGGACTAAACCCCCTCACGTGAACAAGGAGATCAGAAATAGGTTAGATTCATCAAGAGCAAATTATGCCTTACTAACGTGATTCCATCTACGACAAGATGACAAGCTCTGTAGATGGGGCAGAGGGGGGACAATGAGGGACACATCAGTGGATGTGATATGCTTTTTAGCAAAGCTCTTGATACAGTCTCTTACAACATTCTCTTATTAAGCTAGATTAAGTACTGTAAGGCAAATGCATAACTGGTTGGCTCATCATTTGCCAGATGTGCACTCAATCTGATGCACCAAATCACTAATGAAGATATTAAAAAATACCAGATCTAAGACAGTGCACTGGGGAGCCCCACTTAATTTCAATAGTCATCAATGGCTCAATCTCCAGTTGGGAGGAGGTATTAAGTGGTGTTCCTCAGGGGACTGTCTTAGGTCCAGTATATTTCAGTATCTTCATTAGTGATTTGGTGTATTGGATTGAGTGCACATCTGGAAAATTTTCAGACAACACCAATTTGGGTGGAGTTGCAGATATTACGGAGAGTATGGTAGGATTCAAAATGTCCATGATAAAAGGGATAAATAGTCCAGAATCAATGGAATGAAGTTTAACATGGGAAAAGCAACCTTTAATTATTTTTGCCCTCCCTGCTTGACCCTTTCCAATTTCTCCATATTTTCCTTGAAGTCCATTGCCCAAACTCCATTGCCCAAACTCCTTGAAGTGTGTTGCCCAAAGTAGACAAAGTACAAAGTCTCATCAGTGCTGAAGAGAATGGACGAATCTTTTCCCTTAATTTGCAGGCAACATTTTTTAGTATGCTTAGATAGTATGCTTTTTTGTGACAAGAACAATTTTTTTTTTACTTGTACTGAATTTGCAGGTCTTCAGGACCTTTTCTGCATTACTTTAGCAAGCCAGTCACCCCCCAGTCTGTGACATCCTAAATGTTCCATCCTAAGTGAAGGACAGAAGAAAAAGAAGAAGCACTTGTCCTTATTGAATTTCCTTCGATTAATTTCACACCGTTTTTTGCAGTTTATCAAGTTCATTCTGAAGACCAATCCTATTTCCTGAAGGACCTATGCAAATTTACCCAGTTTGCTGTCATCTGAGAATTCACTGACTGCTCTCAGCTCTATCTTACAAGTCATTAAAGAAGACAGTGAACACTATGGGACCCAGAATCCCTAAGGAACCCCACTCAAAGCATTCTTCCATTTAATCAGAAAGACCTGATGAAAACTATGTTGCATTTGAAAGCTAATCTAAATTCATCCCAATTACATAAGTTGTCCAATAAAAGATACCACCCTAAGAAATGCTTACCTCTTGCATAATTTACGGAAGATCACAGTATCGACATCACTTACTCCTCCCACTTAGACATTGAGCCATTAGTGTCCACCCTTCGAACATGATGAGCAACAGTTATGCATCTACTTTACAGTAGTTTCGTATAGATTGTACTTCCTTAGCTTCTGGTGAGAATAGCAAGGCTTTCTATGTTAACTTCCATGGCAAAGTTAAGATACACCACCATTTCTCCCCATCTACAAAGCCACTTGCATCACTGCATGGATGGCAATCAGGTTGATCAAGAATAATTTGCTCTTAAGAAATACATGTTGGCTGATCCAAATATTATTGTTATCCTAAATGCTTAGAAATTGACATACTTCATATTTTTTCAGCTACTGAGGTCAGACTGACTGGTCTGTAATTCTTGTGGTCCTGCATGTGTGGCATGTGCAGTGTACAGCACGGATGGGACTGCGGCACTGAATGCCACATGTGTGCACTCATCTTGACACACCCTATGTATTACAATCAAAGTTAAGCAAGTGGCAGAGAATGCCTCAAATATTACACTGTAATTCCAATAAACAATGAAGTGATAAAATATGAGCCACTACCTTAGAAGTGGCTCTGAGTGCATACCCAGCACCACTTTTAGGCTTTCTGTCTTGCATATACATATTGAAATGTGCCCCAATCCACTCTAAAACAACCTAATTAATTGTATTTGTCATGATTGGTACAAGACTGAATGAGCATGCCATGCTTAATAACAATACTGCTGGGTACAGCATGGAGGCAGTATAAGCATTTTCTATATTCACTGATAGAAAGTTGGCCTCATTGTCTATGTCAACTATAATGAAACACAAATTATTTTGAAAAGATACTTATCCTGCCCCCCGCACCTCCAAATTTCTATTCTGAACTGTAACACAACAGCTTAATTTCAGCCCATTATAGTAGCATATGTGTTTTATATATGTATAATATAAATTTACTCAGTACACTGGACAAGTTTATGATACAATAGGTGTTTCTTGAGCAAGAGAAATGTCCATCTCCACACACTAAAGCTTTTCTAGTCTTGGCTCTGTCCAAAAGTCTCCTAATGTTACTGTTCCCCATTTCCTCTCCCATTGCAAATCTTTACTTGAAATAGTTTTGCCTTGAATGGCTGTTTTAAATAAATTAGCTTGACTTGAACAACCTTAATTTAGAAAAGTTTATTCAACCTGAAATAATTAACAGAAATAGTAGAAGAATAGGAATATTTTTTTCCCTCAAAATATTGACATTATACAAATTCATAATAATCATTAGGAGTTCTCTATTCCTATCCATATGTGCCACTAGCCATTTTGGTATGAGTTTTAGCATGCAATCCATTTGGCTCTTAGAATTAGATTTAACAGCACCATGAGAAGTTTTCATATTCCATTTGCACACTTATTGCTAGGAAAGCTATAATTCTGTTTATACTTTTAATTAATAAATTCTCCTTGAAGGGATACAGAAATGTACCTCACCCCTACCCCTGAATGTTGCATTTTGAAATAGCTCTTAGTTTTAGGAATTCCTCCTCTCAGAGAGTTAATCAAATAAATAATGATATATGATGAAAAATAAAAATGAAGGTGTTTTGCACGTTGCAGTGGAACTAATAGCCTAGCATTCAATCTAAAATATAATATAATCAATACAGTCTTTGGAGTAAGACAATATAATATGCAGTCTCTTTTATTAATACAAAAGTGTCTCTCATAATCAAGAAAAGTATCTTGTCACACATAAAAGCCTATTCTGCTTTTCTGATAAAATGTTAACTTGTTTGTCAGTACACAGATTCATCCATCTTAGTCACCTAGCTCACTTTATATTCATCTTATTTTTAAAGTGTCATAAACAGGACCAGTTTTCAGGAAAAAAACATAATATGATGGAAAGAACCAGATAAAATTCAGTGTTATTAATCAGGTTTGCTACTATAAACTGAGGCTGGTGTCCAACAAAGCACTTCAGCATATGCTTAATTTTAAGTTTCTGACTATTCCAATTTTATTTTCTTTCAGTTTACAGCTAGCATATAGATTCCAGAGTAAGTGGGCTTCACATATACTTTTTTGGAGGCTACAGTAAGGTCTCTCTGAGCCCTCTCTAAGAACATTGCAATTAATATGTTAATCACAGCATAAATGTAATGTAAATGGCAAGGGTGCTATATATGACAAAGGTCCTACTGGATCATGAATTAAATCCCTCTAGAGGACCCACTGCTGCTGTTGATGTCACTGTTGCTGTCCTCTGTTCTGCTTGTCTGTTCCTCTTCTCCGCTGCCTTCACTCCCTTCTTCACTCGGGGGGTGTTGTATGGTCCTGTGCCACGTGTCCCTGTGCTGGGTGGTGTTTGCTGCGTCTTCTCCGTCCTCTGCTACCAATTTCTGGTAGTAGGTCCAGAGTTCGCTCAGCGCCACCTTCATGCAGCCCACTACTTCTATGTCCATTTGTCTGTACAGGAGGAGGTTCCTAGCCTTCCACAAGGCACTCCTGATGCAGGATACAAACTGGCCGCAATGGGGTGACGGGCTCCCCTGGTGTTTGGCGAGGTGCCCATACAGCGCGGTCTCACTGGTTAGCTGGCTGATGCCAGTCACTGCCTCACAGAGCTGTTTTTCTCTTTTCCATACCTCCTTGGTGCAGGTGCAAAGCCACAGAAGGTGCTCTATTGTCTCAGTGGCCCCATGGTTGTTGGGCCACGGGCAGCTGGGTCTCCCCAACTGTCCCTCTCTATGCCTCCGGGCCCTCACTGGTAAAGCTCAGTGGGCTATGAGCCAATTCAGGACCCTGCAATCTTTGCACAGCTCCTTGTGGTGGATGCGCTCCCACACGGCTTGGCATGTATCACCCGGAAGCAGGTCCATGGATAACATGGTGTCCCTTAGTTGCACCATCTCTTGGTGGTAGCAAATCTAATACTAATGGGAGAAACCCAGTACAGGGCCCTACTCTGCCCTCCCTGCAGCATCCAGGGATAGCTCCAGGCTCCTCTGGAGTGGGAGGCTTGGAGCCAAGAGAGCTCTGCCTGCTGTAGTGGCAGAGCTCTCCTACCCTGTGCACATTAGGCACATAGGTGCCAGTGAGCCTGGTGCCCAGTAGGGCTTCCCTGCCCAGCTGGAAGCTCACTGTCAGTTGCCCCAGGAGTGGGCCAGCTTCTGGCAAGCCCCTGGTTGAGCAGGAAAGCAGAGAGATCTCTAGTTCTGGCACTGCTCAGACTCTGGCTCCTGTGGGGTGCTGTGAATCACACAGCACCAGGATAAGGGAAGCAGAGAGCAACCCCAATCCAGAGTTGTTCAGCTCCCAGCTCCTGCAGGGAGCCAGGAGCTAAGAAGCACCAAGACCGGGGACAGAGAACTCCCTCATTCCCTGTGGCCCCCTACTGGTGTAGCTAACTGGGACAAAATTTGCTCCTGGTCAGCATCTACATGAACAGTATGCATAGAAAACCATGCATTACCCTAATTTCCTAATCTGCTGCACAAAGTTACATGTTGATGCCTTACTGTGTGGTAGATTAGTCTACTGTGCAGTAAAGTGTCTCATGTAGAGACACTTGGAACCCTTAGAAATTAGAGTATAGTTGCAAAACTCAGCTACCTTAGATAGGAATTTATGCCGTATTGGGTGTTAGTCACCTTTTCCCAGTTTATTTTCCAGCAATTTCATGCTGGAGCTTTACAAATCTCTTCAGTCAGATGGGTTGATGGTTCTCTCCAGACTAAAACTTCTATGTAATAAGAGTTGCCAGTCCAAGACATTTTTTTTAATGACAATCTGAACACTTTTTATTTGCAACCAAACTTTTTTTACATAATTTAAACATAAGCATTTTTTCCTCCAAGTCCAGTGTAAACCCCAAGTACACAGGGTTTGGATAATTAGTCAGTGGGGTTCAAACCCAGGTGATGATTAATTTCCACTTGGCTTCTCTATAGCATAGTTGAAAAGCATTAACCTACATCTTGCTTGAGTTGGTGCAAACCTGGTTCTTACTGTAGTAAACTGAGAGGTTGCTCTGTGCACGTGTCAGTCTTCTCAACAGTGGCAAAGTCCTCCTCTTCTGACATGATACATAGATCATCAGCATATATGAAGCTCCTCATATCACTCTGTATGGTTTTTTGTCATTGGTATATATGATAAAAGGGATTGGTGCTTGCACGCTATCCTGTTAGAGCCATTTCATTATCATCTCCAGTGGCTCTGTTCCTTGCACAGTTGTGCATAAAAATGTCTACCCTCCAAAAGAGATCACAGGAGCTGCAGTAGGTGGTAATCGTGTGTCATATCATAGACTTTGGCAAGCAGGTTTCTGTGGCTGACTGTGTTATATGCTGCTGATTCATCTGCAAACACAACACCTGTTATCGTCCATTTCTTGAATCCGTCCTCTATATGCTGGGTGATGTTTAGTATTTGACTAGTGCAGGACTTACCTGATCTAAATCTGGCTTGTTTTGGTATTAGGTGCTCTTCAATATGAGGTGAAAGGCAATGGAGAATAAGGTGCTCGTAAAGCTTATAAAGATGGCACAGAAATGATACTGGCCTGAAGTTTTCTGGTCCAGAGACATCCTTCCCTGGCTTTAATAAATCTATTATGTGGGCTTGTTGCCATAGTTTAGTTATTCTAAGGATTGATGATGAACAATTGTTAAAAAGATGTAATAGCCATAACTTGGTTGTGGGATGAAGTGCTTGATCTGCTCCATGCATATGTTGTTGAGTCCATCTGCTTTGCTGTTCTTCAAGTGACTTTTTCTAGTGTCAAGTTCATCCATTGTTTATGGTATGCTAAAATGATTTTCCTCCACATCAGTTTGCTTTCTAATTCGTATTTTAGGCTGTTTGTTTGAAATGTTACTGTGGAGCAGAAGCTGGTGAGCCATCTGGTTGGCTGTGATGTTGTGGTATTGCTGTACTTTCTTCAGGTTGTTACTCACTTGCATTCTGCTAGTCTTGGTCATATCCATTCCTTCAATCAATTCTTTCCATTTCTGTTGCCTTTCTTCTTGGAACTTGATAGGGTGAGCTCTGCTGCAATAGTGTCTTCTGAGAAAGGATCTCTTTGAAACATTTGCTGACATTTTTTGTATATGGATGCTAGCATGGGAGTAAACCCTGGTATATACTCAGTTCTGCATTCTTGAGGTATATACCTCTTGGAGGTTTTGCATTCATAAAGAGGTTGTAATTATCTGAGACTGGTTCAGTGTGTGTCATTATTTTGTCAAGGTCTTCAGAAAAAAACTCTCTAGCCTGCTATCTTAAATTTGATGTACCTACACTTTAGTACCATATTTGGAACTGCTGTGACATTGACAGAGATTGGTCTGCACTATGTGTGGGGAATGAGTTCCAACATGTCTCTTTTGCACTTCATTTTTATATAGCTGTCAACACAGTTGTGGTCTGAATTATATTGTCTCCATAGGGATCTAGTAAAAAACCCAAATAGCTTTGAGTCATGGAACAGGCTTAGTGGGTATGCCTTGGCCCACATGTAGATCAAATTGCCACTCTCATCAATTTCACTGGAAACCCATGTGAAATTGTGCCTATTAAAATCACCAGTGACCAGTCCCTCTTTTTCATGGTCTAGGTTTCCTGGGCTCACACAGGAAAAATGTTTCCCTGAAGGTTTATAGACAGATGTTATTGAGATGTCTATATCAATGGTAAAGATTCCAATGTCATTTTATTTTGTCAACAATGTTGTGTTGATAATGAGTGCTGGTTTTATGAAGACAATGCTGCCATATTTCTCGTGCTGCCTTTTGATAGCAACATGATCCCAGGGACCAATGGTCTATTGTTGTTTGGCCTTCTGTGCGTCTCCTGGAGACAGAGCACATGACCATTGTAGTCTATGGGAACACTGGAAAAAATGTTCTGTTTGACTCCTGTGAGTCCTTCAATGTTTACAGAGATGACTGTCAGTGCTGGCCTTGAAAAAGGTTGTGATTTAGAGGTTTGAATTATATACATCTGAGATTGTTGATGACAAGGTATTTAGCAGAATTCACAAATTCGTTGGAATCTGACAGGGGCAATGATATGAATGCTTTTGCTATGGCCATTATAGTTAGCAGCCATTACATACAGGTTTTGGCTAATGGAATGGAGTAGCAGCACATGGTTAAGAGGAAGTGGGGGCTACAGAGACTCCCATGGGTCACAAAGGCCTAATGGAGAACTCCCTGCAAGATGCTAAGATGCAGTCCCACTCAGACACAAAGTAGTGCTGCTCTGCTCTGTTGGTACATCAACACTTGCATTGTGCCTCATTCCAATGAGAGGTCTTCAACCAAGTTCACAGTTTCTTAGTTTTTTATGGACAGCTCAATTTTTTTTGTTGACTTTTTAGACAAGCATTTTTTATGGACTGCCAGTAAATTTATAGATACTTGGGAACCATGTGTGTAATCAAAATAGTATAGTATGGAATGCCTAAAGTATTCTGGATTTAAAGGACAATAGTTTGTGGATGGCAATGTTTTTAAGGATACATGTTACTCTTAATAGAATTTAGTCCGTAAATTTTTCAGGGCAGCACAGCTAACATAGTGGAAGTGACAGGAAATAAATAATAATACATGGTACTATGAGAAAATGCAGGAGAGATAACTTCTGTAGATCAGGACTAGTGAAAAGGGACTGGGAAAGATCAACAAGTATTAGCCAAGGGAATCAGGTAAAGCTGGTTTCACTGAGGATGGCATATGGAGGATAATCAGAAACATGCATCAGGTTAGGAAAGACAGAAAAAGCTTGGAGAAGAATTTTAGAACTGGGTGAGAAGGATGAGACTGTGGAGGAGAGAGAAGACTTCAGTAAAATGTAAGGTACATTAAAGCAAGATATATATATAAGAATCTAAAAGAATGATACCTCAAAACTTTAGAAAACTGTCCATCACTAATGCCTTCTTTCTTCTATTACATTCACTACAGCCATCAGGCTGTCACAACTTCTTTTATAGTAAAGACTTTGTAGGTACATAGCTATCTTCAAACGATTGTTGGCACTAGAGCCAGAGTGAAATCAGTATTCTTTATAGCCTTGTTCTTAGGATTCAAAGTTTCTGCAACAATGAAGAATTCTATTGAAAAAGAATTAAATTTAATAATCAGGCTATTAACCAAGGATATTTGCTGCACATTATACAGAGACAAATTAAAAAGACTACAATAGTTTCCAGAAAACATCTGTTAAACAATGTCAAATTGATGATAAAGAAAATTGAGTTCCCTTTGCAGTTGAGTTTAATCCAGCTGTATCCAGCTATAAAAGAGCTATCAAAGACAACTATCCATTTGTTGTTAATTCAGAAATGCTATCACTAGGAATCCTGAACACACAAGTGATAACTTTCTACCAACTTTTTGCCTTTCTGAATTGATGGTAAGAATAAAAAAATGAGTGAAATTCAGTTCCTTCTTCTGGAAGCCTATCACTTGCATACATGAATACAGTTTGCACTATGCTATGTGCTCTAAGTAAAAGGGAAAAGTCTAAGTATAAGGGGAAAAGACAGGGCCTTTATACTGTTCTTAAGAAACTCCAAACTGTTAAACATCATTCGCTCATTACATCAAGATATGAAGGCAACAGTAGTGTATGAAAACAAAAAATCAAGCACCTTTGACATCAACAATGGGGTGAAGGATAGGTGTGCCTTAGCTCTCATGCTTTTTAGCATTTATTTTTCATTCCTGCTTCTTCATGCATTCATGGACAGCAATAATGGCATCTTTCTTTGACCCAGACTAGATGGAGGCTTGTTTAATATCATAAATTTTAGAGTGAAAACCAAGGTGAAAGAACTGGTTCTGAGAGATTTCCTGTTTATGGATGATGCATCTTTGGTTGCCCACAGTGAATCTTCCTGGCAAAATCTCTTGGGCAGACTTTCTGAGTCATGCAAGAGCTTCAGGATGGCAATTAGTCTAAAAAAGACTGTGATCATGTACCAACAGGTAAAAGAACCGATACCTGACATCACTCTGGAAAATAAATCTCTTGGTGTCATTAATAGTTTTTGCTACCTGGGTTATACAATTAGCAGGAATCTTGACCTTCCTAGACTGAACTAACTAATGGAATAAAAAAAGCAGCTAAGAATTTTGGGCTATTACAGAAATGTATGAAATAATAGCAAACTATCAGCTTAGGTGAAGATGCAAATCTACAAGACTTTTGTGCTATCATCTTTGCTTTATGGTTAAAAAATTTGGACTACATACACTACACACTTCAAGAGACTGAATGGCTTCCACACGAGATGTCTGTGTAAGATCCTAAAAATAAAGTGGGAAGACAGAATACCAAATATGGAGGTACTGGAGCATGTAAGACTGACACACTTAGAAACCACTATCAAAAAGAAGAAGTTGTGATGGATCAGCCATGTCAGGAAAATGGGAAAAGACTGTATCTCCAAGAATATTTTGTATAGCAAGATTTGACATGGCTCTAGAAAGCAAGGTCATTCTCTATGGTGGTACCATGATGCATAGGCAACACATAAGGGGAACACGGGGGGCAGGAGCATTTGCCCCCCTCAGAGAGGCCATTGCTGATGCTGCTACCAGCATCTGCAGGCAGTTGCCACTTGCCACCCCCCACCTCTCCGCTGACACCGCCGCAGCCGCCTGTGGGCAGTCCCCGCTTAGCCCGCCTTTGCTGCTGATGTCATTGTGGCTGCTTGTGGGTAGTCTCCACTCAGTCTGCCCTCATCACTGACACCACCTGCAGATGGTCCCCACTCGCTGCTGCCCCAACCCCATTGCCAACACTGCCACCACCACCTGCAGGCGGTCGCCATGCTGCCCCCTCCTCAGGAAGCACAAGTCGTTCATGCCATATTGTCTGCAAAAACTGTATGAGGTTAGTCAACACAAATGTAGAAAGCTAGGAAGAGTGTGCAGAATCCCATCCAGTCTGGAGGAAACATCTGGCACTAGGTGCAGCATAACATAAAGCAACTTTCATCCAGAGGATGGAGGAAAAGTGAGAAAGAAGAAAGCAGCATGCTGTAAACTTGGACTCCAACTCAGATAACATATGGATCTGTGAAACTTGTAACAAGCTGTGTTGCTCTTGAATTGTCAGCCACAAAAAGATTCATCAGGCATCTGACTAGACTTCTTACGTGTACACCATGATCTAGAGAATCAATGGTTGCCTACTGTCAAGGGAAAATATGGTGTTTTCACCAAAATCTCAAGTGTAATGTTTATTGTTGTCTGTCCACAAGTAAAAAGTGCCTTTTATTGATAAGTCTGTCTGTTGGGGGGTTGTTTGTTTTTATCTGTTTGTTTTAAATATTACACAATTCAAAGTCTCAGCTCTACTACTCTAGCACTTTTCAGAGTATTAGTAATTAAGAAGTAAATATATAAATTTACATTCATTATCAACAATACATTAAGATACATTTCCTAATATTTCCTTTAAGGCTAACCTAATGCATATGTAGGGAAATGCAAGACTTTCATTTGGGTTTTTGGGTCTAGCCCACAGTAGTTAAGAAACAACAACTACATTGATGAAGATAACTATATATGCAATGCCTGTTAGCAGCGACACATCAGCATCCAGGTGCAATGTTCTTCCTAAGTGGCTATTGAATATCTAGTATGGAAAATATTCTCAGTGGAAATGTTGCTATTAAGGGGTCATTGCTCTTACAAGGCATTGCTGTAACTAAGTGTTGACTTTAATACTAATAATATTATTGTATTTCATAATTCCACAGTTCCTAAATTCAGACAAACACAATTCAAGAGCCAGTTCCTGTTATTTTATCTATTGTATACTCACCCTGACAGTGTAGTAAGAGCTGTCTGGCTGAGATTTAAATGATTCTGACACCTTTGCTGACACTGGCCTAGTCCTCATAACTGTGACACCACAATAACAACAACAGCAAGAACAACAACAATAATAGAAGTTTCATATTATTTAGGCTAGGAAGACAAATAAATTTGCTCCAGAAATCTAAATATAAATTAATTCAATTGTGCTTAGCTCTAGCAGCTTCTTTTGGAAGAAAATTTTGACAATATACAAAGCTTAAAACAAATCAAGAGCCACATTCATATACCTTTGCATATATTTAAGTAGAACCATACCCTACAAATAGACCCATTAATTTAAAATTTAAAACATTCGATTAAGATTCTAGAAAGAGAACTTAGAAAAAAATCAAAAAGTGACTTTGAAAGCAATTGTCATGGAACACTGCTTTAACATGGATACATAACTGATTGGATAATCTTCCTTGAAGAGTAATTATCAATAGCATTATGTCTATTTGGAAACAGGTACTGAGAAGGCTTCCTTAGAGGTCTGTCCTGAGTCTGGTGTCATTCATTAATGTTTCTGAAGATGGACATGAGGGCATGCTTAGCATTTCTGGAGATAAAAATCAAGCTAGCTAAATGAAGTTGCAGACACTTTGGAGGTTAGGGTTAGGATACCCCATGACCTGGATAGAATGAAAAAGTGGCCTGCAATCAATCAAATGAGCTTCAACATGGGCAATTGCAAAGTCCTGCACTTGGGATGGAATAACTGCATGCAGAAATACAGATTGGGGGTAAATAGCTAGGCCAAAATATTGTAGCAAAGGACCTGAGTGTTACAGTGGACCATAAACTGAAAGTGAGCCAACAATGTGTTCATGTTGAAAAAAAACACCCCAATACTATGATAGACATAAATGTCACTTGCAAGCCAAGGGAAGTGCTCTGTTTGGCACTGGTGAGGCCTGTGGAGTACTTTGTCTACTTTTGGGCACCATACATTAAGGATATGGAAAAATTATAAATAGTCCTGTGGAAAGCAAGAAAAATTGTTTGAAATCTAGGAAACATGAGTTACGAGAAAAGTTCGGAATAACTAGGATTGACAAGACAAAAAGTAATGGTCTTAAATTGAAACTTGGGAAATATAGATTTTATATTATAAAGAACTTTCAAACTATGATTATGTTTAAGCATGGGAACAGACTGCCTAGAGAGATAGTGGAATCACCAACCTCAGAAGCGTCTAAAAGCATGTGAGACAAAACATTTGTTTACAAGGCTAGAGATAGAAGTTACACATAAACTGGTTTAAGTGATCAGAAACTGCTTTAAACCTGTGACAGAACAGAAGCTCAGTGCACAGAAGCTTAGTTTAAAAATGGCTGAAACTGGTTTAAGATAAGCCTGGTTGAATATAGTATCAGATTTAACTGATTAGGGTCAAATTGGTTTATGAAAATTCTGTCCCAAACCCCTTTTTGATTCAAGTTAAATCACAGTTCCCCAGCATTCTAGCATGTTTTTCAGCCCTGGGCTGGGCTTTCTGCTTCAGAGAGTAGAGTTGGTCATGCCCCTCTGCTTCCTGGCTGGAGCAGTGAGGGCTGGGTGACTAGGGGGTGGGAAAGAGCAAGTCTAGCTGAGGATGCAGCCCAGACTACGGTGGAAGGGAGGCTGCCCCCTACCTGGCAAACCTGAGCTGGGGTCTGGGAGCAGGAAGGGGGGTTAAGCATCTCTTCCTCTGCTCAGACTTACTGCTGGCTGCAACTGTGGACTACAAATCCCAGATGCACCTGAAAGCAGGAAGAGGAAGTGATGAGCAATCCTGCAGAGTCCTGCTGCTTTAATTCTGGGCTGCAAATCCCAGAGACCATGGGGCCAGCAGGAAGAGGAAGTGAACACATAGCCAGAGAGCCATGCTCCAGCACCCCCCAGCTTCTGGTCTGAGTCACTGCAAGCATGTGGGTGCATTTCCTGAATCAAGGGTAAATGTCTGTTCACTTCTGTTTCAATTTAATCTGTGCAGTTTAGACTAACCTGCAAAGACTGCATTGATTCAGCCTTGGGCTTTTTGATTGTTTGTACATAGCCCAACAGTCTTGATCATTCTTGACAAGAGTTGGACTAGATGACCTCTTGCAGTCCTTTACAGATCTATTTTTATACACTCCTTCAGACTAACACATTTAACTACCTCTTTCTATGATTCTTTGATTCTACTGGAAAACCTACACCAGACTTGAGTTGCTTCTAAGGACCTTCTTCCTTCACAAATGAGTATAGCTGTAAAATACAGTGCCATGTTTGGTGGTACACCCAAGCTAGGTATGACTGAGCAATTCTATGTTAGAACAGCTGTCTGCTAGCACAGCACTAGATTTTTCAGGGAATGTACACTCTCCATGGTATTATTTGTGGAGTAAGACATCCCTGGCTTTGATTTTAATTAAGAGCATCTGATATTTAAATAATAGATTTCATAGATTCATAGATTGTAAGGACAGAAGGGACCTTGGAAGATAATTGGGTCCAGCCCCCTTGCACCAAGCAGAAAAGATAACTGGTGACCCCCAGCAAGGTTACGGTCAAGTCTCCTCTTGAAGATTTCCAGGGTAGGTGATTGCACCACCTCTGGAGGGAGCTTATTCCACAGTCTTATTCCATCCCAACTGTGAAGATGTTTTTGCTAATGTTGACCCTGAATTGCTCTTCTAAGAGTCTGTGGCCATTACTCCTGGTTTTCCCCTTGGATGCCCTGATGAACAGTTGTTCACTGAGCCCTTGATGTACTCCCCTAGTGTAGCGGTAAGCTGCTACCAAGTTCCCTGTCAGCCTTCTTTTCCTCAGGCTGAAGAGACCCAGATCCCTCAGGCTTTCCTTGTGTGGCTTGACATGTAAGATTCTGATCATATGGGTAGCTCTTCTTTGGACCCTCTCAAGCTTGTCCATGTCCTTGATGAAGTGTGGTGCCCAGAACTGGATGCAGTACTTCAGCTGCGGTCTCACCAGTGCTGAGTAGAACTGAAGAATCACCTCCTTGGTTTTGCTGGAGATGCACTGATTGATGCATGCCAGAGTATTATTGTCCCTACTGGCTACAGCATCGCACTGCTGGCTCATATTCATACTGTGGTCTATTATTACCCCCAGGTCCCTTTCATTCATGGTGCTGGTCATTTTGGTGCTGCTAAGTCTGTAGATGTGTTGGGGTTGCTCAGTTGCTCATTCAGACACAATTCTTTCCTTGTGTATTGTCAGAAGTCAGTTTTTTCTTTGTTTCAAAGTTTTAATTCTAGCATCTTGACTTAACATGTTTCCAGTTCTAACTGCTTATAAAATTTATTGTTACTGCAGTTTAATGGAGGAAGAGTCTGGAACCATGAATACTATTTAGAACTGAGGTAGTGTATTTTCCGTTACTAAGCAAAGAAAGAATTTTAAAGATTTACTTGTATTAGCTATAGATTCACTGGTGGCTGAAAGAAGCATATTTTGCAATCCTGGTATAGATTTTTAGTAGATACAGTTACCTCAGAGGTTCGCTAGCTGTTTTGTTGTATTCACAGACAGGATTTTCTCTGAGTTTTTTTTTTCTTTCTTCTCCCCATTTGTATCATACATGACTGATTATTCAGAAATAACACTTAAAAGGGGAAAAAAAATCAGTTAAGGTAATGAATAATAGCATAACTGAAAATATATGCATCTAATATAGTATCAGAGCAAATTACTTATAGTATTGTTACATTTAAGAAATATACAGAAATTAACACTTACCTTCAAATTCTTTACAAACAAATTATTAGAAGCCTTCATCAAAATAAGAACCTTCAGACAAAGATAGCACTTCTATGCAACACAAAAGCTTAATGGAATTCATTTCCCTAATACAAATTGCCTTTCAGAAAGTAAACAAATCAAAGCAGAAGCAGCAGCTGTGGCTCAAAATTACTATTGAACACCAAAAAAATTACTGAAAATAGTAATTAAGAGCGGAAGTCCATTGGCAGAGCTGACAAAGCGTCTTGCAATCCTAATATTGTCATCAAATGAAAAGAGAATCAGTCACCACAAACAAACAGGAGTACCATGGCTGCAAAGTTTTTAAAAGTACAGTAATTATTTCTTTAATTCAGCAGACAAACCAAAATATCTCCAGGCAGTGGCACTGAAAGATAATGCTGTTCTATACACAGAAAAATAGAACAAAAATCTTGTGTATTAAAAAAAGTAGGCCCCATTTCAACAAGATACTTAATCCTAAATTGGCTTTAGTTAGGGGGGAAGTGGCGGGGCGGGCTGCTTACATGCTTAATGTTAGGCCTATGTTTGGAACCTTGCTGATTCAAGTCCTTGTAGAATTGCTTCATTCAAGTTCAAAGGGAGAATGTAAGACAGATATTTATTAAGCAATGATTTTATTGGATTCTTCTCCATTTGCTTTTACAAGAAGTTGCCCTACCACTTGTTAGGAGTAAGGGTAAGAGTCTCAGAATTCAAGAGATTCTTTTTGAAATAAATACAATAACTGTCTTTCATCCCCTCTTAAAACTTTACTCATTGCCAGGCATTTGGAACTTGAAGCCATGTTCAAATTAGTAAAATTCAGGCAGAACCAAGGCACCTAAATTCCAGATTGTCCCTGCTCAGTAGGTCACAGACCTCAGGAGGTGCCAGACTCCATTCTGCACCTAGATTTTGCAAAGCACAGTTCCTGAGGCACCTATATTTTGTCTTCTGTGCACTTATAGAAATGGTTCCCCAATTTGATCACCTAGCCACCTAACTCTTGCTTAAACTGTGTTGCAATCCATGTTAATGCTGGGATTCATCCCTCCCCCCACCCCGAGGACTCAACCCATTAGGTGTTTCATGTATGCCTAATTCTCACCTTGAGTTCAGCTAAAAAACAATGGGCACCTATATACATGATGAACCTCTGCTCTGACACATGCTAATTAACATGTGTCAGAACAGACTTGATTAATCAAGTCTGCTACAAGTCTGCTGGAATGTGCTAATCAGTGTGCTCCAGCAGCCTCCATGTCATATGTATTTAACATTCCTGCATTTCAAAATGGTGGCAGTGATACTTTAACTAAAGCTTATAGAATGAGCTTTAGTTAAAATGCCCCCACTGCCATTTTGAAGTGTGGGATGCTGAATTCATATAAAGCTGCAGGAGCTTTACTTAGTGTGGTTCTCAGAGCTGCTCTAAGCAAACTGTGCCTAGTGGCTAAGGCACTCCACTAGGATGGGAAACAGTATTATTTTCTTGTTCCTGCTTTTCCATTCTTGGCTACTTAGTACCTCTGTTCTTCAGGAAAAGGGTTCAAGAAAGCCCATCTCCAGCCTCCTTTATAGTCTGGTGTTTGGAGTACCCCCCTGGAAAATGGGTAATGTACCTTTTGAAGCACCTCAGATTGATGGAGGTTAGAATCCCACTTTTTAAAGCTCTCCCACTGTAATGCTCTATTAGGCTCATTGTGCAAAAGTGGATACTAACACTGATGACAGCATCGCATTTAGAAGAGATACTGGTCATTTAAGATCCTGATTGAAAAGAGATAACAGTCAAATTAGATCACTTGCCTATGAGAATCTACTTAAGTTATAGATACTCCAGTATCTAAGTGTAACCAAACTAGATATGTTTTTTAGTTCTTGATTCATGGAGGTGCCTGGATACCTAACTCTAATTAAAGAGGCCTAACTCTCAAAGGAAATTAAATAGAAGTTGAGCACTTAAATACCACATTTAAATATCTATCTGGCCTACAACATTTTTAATTCCTTGTTTGTAACTATTTATCATTATATATGTTTTTTCCCCTTATTGGCAAACACTCAGGACTCCCAGGAAATGTTAAATTACAAATTACTTTTATTTCAGAGAAATGTGTTAATAGTATAAAACTTTAAACTAGGTAAACCTAAGCAGTGTATAAAGGGAAAGGTTTAAAAAGGGTAAGGCCAACCTCTTTGAAGGTCATTAGTTACCTTATTGTTGGTATGACATAGTAGTTCTTTTCACACAATAATCCCCACTCATTTATAATGTTTTTCATGAATCCAATTAGACTTGGTGGAGTTCCAGTGGGCTTCAGCAGATAGAACTGTGATGCAGCAAAGACTGTCCCACCTACTCTGATTCAATAGTTGGGCCCACCAACTCTGGGTCTACATAGTTTGGCTCCGTGAAGATTTGCTGCTGGGCAGACAATCCAGAAAAAAACCCAGAAAATTACTGGGGAGAGCCCTTGCAGTACCCTTGTTGGATTTATTTTCAATAGGGAAAATACAGACTCCACTACTTATGGGTGACCTACTTTTTCCAAATGAACCATTCATAATTTTCCTGCCTTTCATAAATTCACTTACATGCACCATTTAGTATAATTTCCAAAAAAAGAACACAATCTCCAAATAATACATTGTAAAACACTGCACATAAAAATACTGGGGCAAAATTATAATGGTTATAAAATAAACCTGCCAAAGCTACCTTTTATTTCTTTTTCCTACAGAGGAAAAGAGAATTTCTTTTCTCTTTTAGTCAGCTAGCTCAAGGGCTTACATAAGTTTTGCTCTACATTTTAATTAAATCTATACATTCAATATTACTAGTAACAAGACTCTCTTGAGGCATCTAGTTCAGTTTACCTATTACTAAAAAAAAAAAAATTCCAAAGTGGGTGTATTTGATCACTAGATGGTAGTGTTATGTGGAATTAATGAAACAAAATAGTGAGAGAGGTGGAACTTCCTGCTACAAAGAGAAAAAAGAATATCCATAACCTAGTTAAAAAGATGTAGTGAAAAATCTTTCATCACCATGGTAACTTATCAGGGAACAGTCCTGCCTGTTTTAGATGGTACCTACTTGTAAACCTGTTTTCTTACCATCACCTAGAGTAAAATTACATCCATGTACATTTTCATTGCATTATTATTTTATCCATTTCATTTCCATTCTAAAGTGTACTCAAAGTGTATAACAAGTATGTGACCACTCCCTCTTGCGTTCTAGGCAGGAGAGGCTTCCCCTAGCAGTTCTTTCTTCTTATTCCTAGAAGGTCTTCCCTTTCCCATCATTTGTAACTGGCAGAAGAAAGACATTCCTACTCTCTCAATTCTTGCTGAGCAAGAGAAACATCTTCCTAAATCTATTGAAAGGAGCATCTGTCTGAGTATTAATCTTATATTCTTCAGAATGTAAGAATCTTCTCTTTCTCATTATGCATACACACTAGGGGGTGCCAAAGCTTTTGTATCCAAGATGGTCCATGTTATTCCTTCTCTTCTAACCCCACAGAGAAACCTGAAGGCTCTCATGCCACCAAGTCCATTTCTTTAGTGCTTCTAACTCTTGCTGACAATGTGTGTGTGTATATTATATATTTACTGTGTTCTGATCCTGCTTTGATCTGCTTATGGCAAATCAGAGTTTTGATCAGTGTACTCTACACAGAAAAAGCTCATTTCTTTCTCATATAATTAATGTGAAACACCCTACATTTACGTGACTTGGAGTATATTATTTTTGACAAGGCTCCATGAGCCCATTGTACCAGCCCTTGTTCTTGCTTATGTGGTCTGAGTCCCATTGGCCTCAGACCATATGAGTTGGGAGAAAGGTAGCTAGCTCTTTAACTTAATATGCCCTTTTTCTGCCTCAGTCTGAATGCCAGGCACAAACATTACATTTTTACCAGTATAAGTGATCGGAAACCAAGCCATACCTGTAACAGAACAGAAGTCCAGCACACACAACCAGTCTATCCCCATAACAGAACAGAAGTTCACAATATATAGACTGTTTAAAAATAGTGGAACTTGGTCTAAGATTTGCTCCTCCACCAAAGGGCAAATGTATGTTCTGTTCATTACTGATCTAAACCACACCACTTATAGAAAACCATGTAACTTAATTTGATTCTGCTTCAGGCGTTTTGAATGTCTGTACCTAGCCTGTGAGTCTGACAGGAAGAAGCTGTGTATGATTTTCTTGAGGTGGCAGAGACTAAAATATGAAATAAGGCCTCCCTCATTCTTATAACCTGGTTCAAAA
>NW_017729025.1:69346539-69350061 GCF_001723915.1 Gavialis gangeticus
GGCAGAGAATAAAATATGAAATAAGGCCTCCCTCATTCTTATAACCTGGTTCAAAAAAGGAAACAAATATATCTAGAAAAATGATAATTCCAAAAAAATATCCTCAGTAAAATGATTTTGTTCTACTGAGCTCCAAACATAATAATGGCCATCAGTCTTTACTTGGATATTTTTTAATAAAAAAATATGTTGAGTTTAATATTTAAAACATTTAAAATCATAATGTTAATTTCTTGTTCTACATTAACAATTAAAATACAGATATTCTTACTTGAAAATATGAAGTCATTCTACTTTCCTGTTTATATCAGACCTCCAAATATAACTTTAAAATGTGTATCCTACTGATCTACAAACGTACCTCCTTACTTCAGCCACCATTATGCATCCTGAGTTGTTTCTTGCTACACAAGAAGTTGTTTTATTTCCAATGAGCCTTCTGTCTATGTAGTAAAGTTAGCAGAACTGGACATACACTCATAGATATTATGATTAGTTTGCAAGGTATTTGCAAAGTGGAAATCAAGACAACATACCAGCTTCCATATTTTGACTGGCCTTATCAGCAAAAAGAAAAATCAATTCTACCATTTTTTATTAAATATCCTTAATAAGGATGATAATTAATAAAGATCTCTCTCTTTCAGCGGTACAACAAATTTTAATTTAAAAAGCCTATTTTAAATGCTATCAGGCAGAGGCTCTGAGAACTGCCTTATCATCTTTTAGAATTTCACTGTTCATACTCTCACCAACTTTCTGCTGGTCTTTTATATTCTAATGCTAGGGGTTATATGGTGACCTAGAAAAGTTCTGCATATTATGCTTAAGAAAGCAGTAATCCCATGATCCATACTGGTCCTGATTTTTCATTTATGTTTATAGGCATTTATGTTTAAAGGACCTGAAAATATTAGCTGAACTGTGTTTATAGGAAATATTTTAGTATATGGAGGGTACATCTACATGTGCACTTTACTAATTAGCTCCACTGTAAATTGTCACAGTTTACACGTGTGCCTGTATTAGGGCACAGTTAATTAACCATGGCATGAGTGACTACAGGCCTCTGGGTGCCAGGCTTAGGAAGCTGGGGGCCCTCCTCTGAAGGGCTTAAACTAGGTTCATCGGGAGACAGGGAAGCAGAGTATAAGGAGAACCTAGGATCAGTGAGCCACATGCAAAGCACTGGATCAGTTCAGGTAAGCACTAAGGGGCCCGATAGACATCAGGACAGTCGGGTACCAAGAGCACCAACTGAGGGGCTTAAATGTCTCTACACTAATGCTAGGAGCATGGGAAACTTGCACTCCTTCTTGCAAGCAACAACTTCAACCTGATTGGACTAACTGAAACCTGGTGGGTCCCTACTCAAGATTGGGAAGCGGGCATTGAGGGCTACAGGTTGTATAGACAGGATACAGTGGGGGAAAAAGTGTGGGGTGATGTTGTTCTCTATGTTAAGGAACAATATACATCCTCTATTATCAAGATAGGATCAGAGGAGGGCCCAACCTTAGCCCCCCCCAAAACACCAAGGCACTGGCTGGCCCCTCTGCACATGCATGCAGTTTAAAAAGGGCCCAGCAATGACACAAGCCTCATTGCTGTCCTGGCTGCAGTGCGAGATGCATGGATGTAAGCCCACTGCACCCCCATGAGCCTAGGGACCCCAGCAGTGACTCCAGGACGCCCAAGAAGCCCCAGGTAAGCAGGGGCCCATGGAGGGAGGGACCTAGTCAGCTGGAAGTGGGCTAAGTGGGCCGAGGAGGGTCAAGACCCCCCCCCCGCACCTACTTTGTCCAACCCCCAGGGAGCCTCGCGAACTGGCCGCACAGATGCGCTTCTAGGCCCGGCACACGAGTTAGTGCAGGAGTTCGCACAGGAGGGAGAGCAGGAGGGCCCAAGGCCCTGCCTATGAGCCCCCCAAAGTAGACAGTCCCAGCTGCAGTCTGCACACCAGCAGCATGATGTGGATGGGCACACGCCACACCCCAGAGGTCCCCCTTCTAGCACCTCAGAGACCGCCACCCAGATGGACACGGTCTCCCTTCAAGTCAAGAGAGTCAAGGGCACCTCCCTTACTGTCCGGCCCAGGGCTTGGACCAAGGTGATGAAGGGCCCCAAGGCCCACCACACCAAGGCCCCTGCCCCACAGGAGCTTTGCACCACATACAAACCTCTTGTAGCCCCAGCAGAGCCTGCTGAGTTGCCAGCTCCTGCAGGCAACACAGATGACACTGTAGCTACTGCCCCCACTCTCCCCAAGACCAAACACAAAGACTCTGTTGTGGGAGACTCCATCCTGAGGGGGACTGAAGGGGTAATCTGCCACCCTGACCCCTTAGCCTGAGAAGTTTGATGCTTCCCAGAAGCCTGCATCCAAGACATTGCTAAGAAGATCCCTAAATTTCTCTAGCCCACTGACCACTACCCCATGCTCCTTATCCGTGTGGGCACAAATGACACGGCTCGGAGTGCTCCCGGCCATGTCATGAGGTGCTACAGGGATTTGAGAGTGGAGCTAAAGGGTCTGGGGGCACAGGTGGTGTTTTCTTTGATCCTCCCAGTCTCATGTTATGGGCTGAGGAGGGAGAGGAGGATCCAGGTAGTCAAACAAAGACTGCGGCACTGGTGTTGTCGGGAAGGCTTTGACTTCCATGGCCACAGTCCACTCTTTGGAGAGAGAGGCAGCAAGCTGCTGGGAAGGGACAGCCTCCACCTCTCTTTGTTGGGGAGGAGGCTCTTCTCAGCCAGACTGGCTGACCTGCTTCACCAGGCTTTAAGCTAAGACTGCCGGGGGATGGGGGGACTACTGCCACTGCTGGCCCTCTGAGCAACTCTTGCAAAGCCAGCAGGCCAAGGCACTTAAGGGATCCCAACCCAGCCCCAGCCCTGGAACAAAATGTAGGCAGGGCAAGGGCCTCCAAGGGGACACTTGCATGTCTATACACAAATGCCAGGAGCTTGGGGAATAAACAGAAGGAACTTGTTCTCCTGCTAAATACAAATAACTATGATGTCATAGGGATAATGGAGACCTGGTGGGACTCCACCCATGACTGGGCCACAGGTATAGATGTCAATACCCTGTACAGAAGGGATCAAGTGTACAACAGCTTTCCTACATCAAGGAAAGCTACACGTCCTTGCAAGCCGACATTGGCACCCATGGTGGATGACTTGAGACCCTCTGGGTTAAAATCTGTGGGGAACACAGCACAGGGGACACTATGGTGGGAGTCTACTACAGACCCCGTACCCAGGATCAAGACTATGACCAGGAGTTCACCCGGGAATTGGCTGAGGCCGCACGCTCCCAGTGCATGGTTGTCCTGAGAGACTTCAACTACCTAGACATCTCGTGGGAAGAACACTTGGCCAAATCCAAGTGGTCGCAAAGCTTTCTCTCATGCATGGATGAGCTCTATCTGATGCAGGAAGTCTATGGGCCAACGAGAGGTAAAGCGCTGCTCGACCTGGTACTGGCAACCGGGGACGACCTAATCATTGACCTAACAA
>NW_017729025.1:69355061-69357805 GCF_001723915.1 Gavialis gangeticus
AGAGCAGTTGCAAAGCTTCTTCTTATGTGTGGATGACCTATCTGATGCAGGAAGTCTACAGGCTGACAAGCAACTGAGGATGACCTAATTAGCGACCTAACAATTGAAGAGAAGCTGGGTGACAGTGACCATGAGCTGATCACCTTCACCATCTGCTGTAAAGCTGGCAAGTCAGTCAACTTCAGAAAAGCTGACTTTGATAAGCTCAGGAGGCTTGTCAGAGAGGCCCTAAAAGGCCACAGCCAAAAGGAGAGGGGAGTTCAGGATGAGTGGTTGCTCCTCAAGGGAGCAATCCTGGCTGCACAAGCAAAGTCCATGCCGTCTCAGAGGAAAGGCAGAAAAAGGGCACAGCATCCTCCTTGGCTCTCCAGGGAATTGGTGGGCCTCCTGCATCTTAAAAGGAAGACCTACAAAGGATGGAGAACTGGAACCACCACCAGGGAGAAATACTCTGCTCTGGTCTGGACCTGCAGAGAGAAAACCAGGAAAGCCATGGCTGTGATGAAAGTCCAGCTAGCTACAAATACCAAGGACAATAAAAAGTCCTTTTTTTAGATATGTGGGGAGCTGGAGGAAAAGCAAGGGCAACATTGGATCCCTGCTGAACCAGATGGGGCAAATGACAACTGATGCCCAGGAAAAAGCGAACTTGCTAAATGGGTACTTTACATCAGTTTTTCACCAGCCCCATGGGACGGCCCTGCCCACTATGGGTCAGGGAGGCCCAGCTGAGGAAGATTCCTTGCCCTTCATCAAAGCTGACCTCGTGAAGGAACACCTTGACAGGCTGGATACCTTCAAGTCAGCCAGCCCTGATGGGTTACACCCAAGGGTACTCAGGGAGCTGGCAAGCATCATAGCTCAGCCCCTGGCATGGATATTTGAGAACTCCTGACACTCTGGTGAAGTGCCTGAAGATTGGAAGTGCGCGATGATTGGAAGAAGGCCAATGTTGTGCCTATCTTCAGGAAAGGGAGGAAAGTAGATCCAGCAAACTACAGCCCCATCAGCCTGGCCTCTATCCTGGGGAAGGTCTTGGAAAAGATTATCAAAGAGGCCATCCTTAACAGACTAGGTGAAGGCAATATCCTGAGGGACACCCAGCATGGGTTTGTTGCAGATAGGTCTCCCTTGACCAATGTCCTTTCCTTTTACGACCAGTTGACTTATCACCTGGACAAGGGGGAAGAGATCGACGTTGTATATCTTGACTTTAAAAAAGCCTTCAATCTGGTATCCCATGATCAGCTCTTGGCTAAATTGGCTAACTGCGGCCTCAACCTCACCATAATCTGCTGGCTGGGGAATTGGCTCCGCAGTAGGACCCAAAGGGAGGTGGTCAACGGGAGCCAATCATCTTGGTGCGTGGCCACCAGTGGCTCAAGGCTCTGTTCTAGGGCTTATACTATTTAACATTTTCATCAATGATTTCATAGATTTCATAGACATTAGGGCTGGAAGGGACCTCAGAAGATAATTGAGTCCAGCCCCCTCACCCGAAGGGCAGGAAATCAGCTGGGATCATAGGACCCCAGCAAGATAAGCATCCAATTCTCTCTTGAAAGTGTTCAATGTAGGTGCTTGAACCACCTCTGATGGCAGGCTATTCCAGACCTTGGGGGCTTGGACAGTAAAGAAATTCTTCCTTATGTCCATTCTGAAATGGTCTTGCAGTAGTTTATAACCATTCGACCTTGTCATCCTTGGGGCACTCTGGTGAACAAATGTTCCCCCAGATACCGGTGGTCACCCCTGATAAACTTATAGGTGGCCATCAGATCACCCCTGAGCCTGCGCTTTTCCAGGCTAAAGAGCCCCATAACTCTCAGCCTGTCATCGTAAGGTCTGTTTTTCTGACCTCTGATCATACACGTGGCTCTTTCTGGACTGGAATGTGGACATTGGTGTCAGAAGCTGACTGGCCAAGTTTGCCGATGACACCAAACTCTGGGGTAAGTCATCCACACCTGAGGACAGGAGGGTGATCCAGGCAGATCTTGACAGGCTCATGAAATTTGCGGATGAGAACCTGATGGTGTTCAACACCGAAAAATGCAAGGTTCTCCACCTTGGGAGGAAAAACCTGCAGCATGTTTATAGGCTCAGCAGTGCTATGCTGGTTAGCACTACAGATGAAAGGGACTTGGGGGTCGTGATTGACCACAAGATGAACATGAGCCTTCAGTATGATGCTGCAGCTAGTAAAGTGAGCAAAATGCTGGCTTGCATCCATAGATGCTTCTCAAGCAAATCCCTGGACGTCATTCTCCTGTTGTACTTGGCCTTGGTGAGGCCACAGCTGGAGTACTGCATCCAGTTTTGGGCTCCACAATTCAAAAAGGATGTGGAGAAGCTTGAGAGAGTGCAGAGGAGAGCCACATGCATGATCAGAGGTCAGGAAAATAGACCTTATGATGAGAGGCTGAGAGCCATGGGACTCTTCAGCCTGGAAAAAAATGTAGGCTCAGGGGTGATCTGGTGGCCAGCCTATAAGTTTATCAGGGGTGCTCATCAGGATCTGGGAGAATGTCTGTTCTCCAGAGCACCCCAAGGGATGATAAGATCAAACAGTCACAAACTCTGCCATGACCGATTGAGGCTGGACATAAGAAAGAACTTCTTCACTGTCCAAGCCCCCAAGGTTTGGAATAGACTGCCACTGGAGGCGGTTCAAGCACCCACTTTGAATGCCTTCAAGACACTTTTGGATGTTTATCTTGCTGGGATCCTATGTTCCCTGCTGA
>NW_017729025.1:69362805-69364402 GCF_001723915.1 Gavialis gangeticus
CCTGCTGGCTTCCTGCCCCTGGGGCAGGGGGTTGGACTCGATTATCCTCTGGTGTCTCTTCCAGCCCAAATGTCTATGAAATCTATGAAACTTAATCCAGAGTGCTGAAGGAATTGTCCAGTGTCATAGCAGAGTCACTGGCATGCCTGTTTGAGCACTCATAATGCTCCAGTCAGGTCCCAGGGGGACTGGAAAAGGGCCAATGTGTTCCCTATTTTCAACCAGAGGAGGAGGGAGGCAGCAGGAAAATATAGGCCAGATAGTCTCATCTCTATCCTTCGGAAAACTCTGGAAAAAATCATTAAGGATTACATTTGTGGGAGCGCAGCAGGGGAAATAATGCTGAAAGGAAATCAGCATGGGTTCATTGCAGGTAGATCCTGCCTGACTAACCTTGTTTCTTCTTATGACCCAGGTCACAAAATGCTTAGACACAGGAGTCGAGGTAGATGTCATCTGCCTAGACTTTAAGAAGGCCTTTGAACAGTATCGCATTCCATTCTTATAAATAAAATGACAGGCTGTGAAGTAGATGATTACACAGTCAGATGGGTGGCAAATTGGCTTAGGGGTCGCACCCAGAGAGTAGTAGTGCATGGGCCGATATTGACCTGGAAAGATGTGGGCAGTGGTGTCCCACAAGACTCGGTCCATGGACCAGTGCTATTCAATGTCTTTATCAGTGACTTGGATGAGGGCATAGAGAGCACTCTGTCCAAGTTTGCAGATGATACCAAATTATGGGGCACAATTAACACAGAAGAGGGTAGGGAATGGATGCAGGCAGATCTGGACAGGTTGGAGAAATGGGCAGAAGAAAATAGAATGAAGTTCAACAAACAAAGGTGCAAAGTGCTGCACCTGGGAAAAAGCCACCAGCACACTTACATGCTGGGGGATGACCTTGTTAGCGGCACAGCAGCAGAAAGGGATCTTAGAAGCATAGTTGACTCCAAGATGAACATGAGTCATCAGCGTGACAAAGTGATCAACAAGGATAACCACACTTTATCATGCATTAGCAAATGAATGATGAACAGCTCCAGGGAGGTGATGCTTCTCCTCTATGCAGCACTGGTCAGACTGCAGTTGGAGTACTGCATCCAGTTTTGGGTGCCACACTTCAAGAGGGTTGTGGAGAATCTTGAGAGCATTCAGAGAAGGGTCACTCATATGGTCAGAGGCCTGCAGGCAAGGCCTTACAAGGAGAGACCGAGGGACCTAAATCTCTTCAGACTTCACAAGAGAAGGCTGAGAGGTGATCTAGTGGCTGCCTTGTAAATTCATCAAGGGAGGGTATCAGGAAATAGGAGATGCTCTGTTTCCTAGGGGACTCCCTGGAATAACTGTACACTAGCTGTGGTGTAGACACCCACACAGTCAATTGGGTCGCCAACTGGCTGGAGGGCCACACCCAGAGGGTGGTAGTGGATGGGTCCTTCTCAACTTGAAAGGACGTGGGCAGTGAGGTTCCGCAGGGCTCGGTCCTTGGGCCTGCACTGTTCAACATCTTCATCAGTGATTTGGACGAGGGGGTGAAAAGCACCCTGTTCAAATTTGCTGATGACACTAAGATGTGGGGGGACGTGGGCACACT
>NW_017729025.1:69364578-69366352 GCF_001723915.1 Gavialis gangeticus
AAGAGAAGGCTGAGGGGGGATCTTGTGGCCTGTTACAAACTGGTCAGGGGGGATCAGAAGGCATTGGAGGAGTCACTGTTCCCCTGAGCACAGCCAGGAGTGACCAGGAACAACAGTCACAAGCTAGCAGAGGGTAGATTTAGGTTAGACATCAGAAGGCGCTATTTCACGGTCAGGGCGGCTACAGTCTGGAACCAACTTCCAAGGGAGGTGGTGCAGCCTCCTACCCTGGAGGTTTTTAAGAAGAGGTTAGATGAACACCTTGCTGGGGTCATTTGACCCCAGTACTATTTCCTGCCATGGCAGGGGGTCGGACTAGATGATCTTCTCAGGTCCCTTCCAACCCTAGAAACTATGAAACTATGAAACTATGAATGGCCACAAATTGATGGAGAGCAGATTTAGGTTGGACATTAGAAAGAACTTCTTCACAGTAAGGGTTTCCAGAATCTGGAATGGGCTTCCAAGGAAGGTGGAAGACCCCCCACTTTGGGGGTCTTCAAGAGGAGACTGGACAAGCATCTAGCTGGGGTTGTCTGACCCCAGTGCTCTTTCCTGCCCAGGGCAGGGGGACAGACTCGATGACCTACTGAGGTCCATTCTGACCCTAACATCTATAAATCTATGAACTTTGCTGTAGGAGAGTACTATCTGGAACAAGTACTATTCCACAGCTGAGTAATTACATGTACACAAATGCATGTGTTGCTTGTGACCAGGGCTGCCTGGGGCATGAGTGTTAAAGTGCAGGGGCTGCCTGCCGCCTAGTCCTACATTGTAGCACTTCATTCCCCAGCCAGCCTCTCTGCCACCCAACACTGCTACCCTGAGCCTAGGGCTGACCCCCTGGACTCCCTGCCAACCTGGGGCTGCTCCACCCTGGCTCAGATTGCTGCAGCCTTGGGCATACATGAAGACTTTGCACCTGGGAAGCAGTTGACTTCAGCACAAATTGCTCCAGAGTGTATTCAGGCACATTAATAGCACAAGTAGATGTGCCCAGAGTTAAATTTTAGATTTTTCAATATCCTATTAGAGACAAAAAGATTTTAAATACAAAATTTTGTGGCATTAGTGAGACATCAAGGATATACCATACCAGGCAAAGATGACTGAAACGAGTACATCTATAAGGCAAAACAATAGGTTTTATAAAGAGGGAATGACACAAAATCTCTTCTCATTTAAGTTTAAGGCAGAAGGCAGGACAGAGTAGTACCAGAGTAGATAAGAAGTACTGTTGCTTCAGAGAGACATAACTACTTCAGAGAAGTAGTGTTTTGCCATTCAAACAACCTACTTCATTAGATGTTAAATTTAGTATGACTTTAGCCACTGATTCCAAAGGTAGCTGTATCAGATCCAGCATATCCTAATTTCACCTATTTTTGTTTTTTTTATGTATGTTGATAAATTCTATTCTTGGCTTCCATTGACTTCAGTTGGAATCACGTGTGTGAATATGAGGACAAAATGTGTCAATTTAAATGATTTTTCCCAATGCCAAGAGCCTCACACCTCTAAACAGCTTTACAATAACAAACCACGGTGGCTACATAAAGGAAGAGACAGCAAAGCTTAGAGAGTAAGATTTATTTGAATTATATTGGAGATTATTATAAATAGCGAAAGAAAAATGAAAAAAATATATTCTATATACCTTTGTAAATATAGTGTGTAGACCAGTGTCCTTTTATGTCTCCACAAACTTTCTCAACATAATTCCCATTGAGGCAAAGTAATATTAGCAAATGATGAAAAAATGCAAAAATTT
>NW_017729025.1:69371352-69372276 GCF_001723915.1 Gavialis gangeticus
ATAAAGGAAGAGACAGCAAAGCTTAGAGAGTAAGATTTATTTGAATTATATTGGAGATTATTATAAATAGCGAAAGAAAAATGAAAAAAATATATTCTATATACCTTTGTAAATATAGTGTGTAGACCAGTGTCCTTTTATGTCTCCACAAACTTTCTCAACATAATTCCCATTGAGGCAAAGTAATATTAGCAAATGATGAAAAAATGCAAAAATTTGCTGTAATTCTCTGTATTTTAATAAACACAATTATAACTTGCCAAGTAAATTAAACCCCTTAATCTTTTTTTTTTCATTTTACCTGAAGATGACACTGCTTTAGTTTGATAAAAATCATTTTAGAAATAAAATCACTAATCATCTTGGCATGGTGAAAAATTGTTTGCTTTTTACTTCATTTGACCCCTGAGGTATAGAAGCTGCAGAAGAGATTAGTACTTAATACTTCTGGTCCACTGACATGGAGCTACAAGTCTGAGACAGAAGTAAACCATTTTTAATGTTTTTTTCATCTTTCATGCTTCCACAATCAAAATGAGGCAGATGTTTGCATCTGTGTTTTTAAATAATGTAGATTCTAGTGTTCCATCCTCCCTAAGTGGATCCTTATGACTGTAAATTCCATGTCTTATAAACTATTCTCTTGTGGTGGGGGAATGTTCTTTGTATCTTTCTTCTCTTCTACTAATTCAACAGCTCTTGCTATCTACTCAGTACAGTAGGTAAGAAGGAAGGGGAAGGTAGGGAATGCAGAAATAGCAAACTTCACTGACACTGCTGCACATACAGCTGCCACCCAAGTTGCAGAAATGCCTGTGTATGCCTCTGTGACTCCTAGAAACTTTAGATTCTCATGAGACATGAGACAACACTGACAAGTGCAAAGTGATGCACCTGTGGAGGAACAACCAGCACCATACCTAC
>NW_017729025.1:69372287-69379217 GCF_001723915.1 Gavialis gangeticus
TCAGGTCCCTTCCGACCCTAGAAACTATGAAACCATGACATATTTCTAGAAGGTCACAGAGACCTGTGGGGCTTCTGTAGCAAAAGTGGGGACGAACTGTAGCTATTTTAACTTGAAATTCCCTAGTGTCCTTTAACAAGGAGAAAATCAGAGGATCACAGCTGTCTTTTCTTCCCAATATCATCCTCAGCTTGGCTTACCTCACCTAGGACCTCAGATCCTGCAACCTCAGCAAACATTTATAGAATCACTTCTATATGGTTGATGGGAAGAAGGTTCATGTTGCAGAAGCTGAATTCCCCTTCTCTGGGCTCAAGCTCCTTTTTTTTTTTTACATTCAGATGCAGAGGATGGCAGAAAGTCCTCAGTTTTTCAGGGAGCAAAATAATACATTTTTAAATGCTAATATAACTTTCTGCTGACAGAGACGGAATGAACAGAGAAAACATACAGAATACTAAAGGGATAGTGGCATGCATAAATCAATACTGCATTCACCCGTATTAGTGAGTTTCATCTTCTTTAATAAAACACAAAGAAACTGCTGGGACAGACTGCTTTGAAATGAGTCTTGGGAAATGCATGCTCACCTTAGATAACTACTAAACACCACCTTACATTAATTACCACTCATTGTATATAAAGACGTACAGATTTAGAATGCAAGAGCTATTATCTATAGAGATTTATTCTGTAACCAAGAAGCAGAAATCAGCAGCTGCAAAACAAAACAAGTCATTTTAAACTGTATTTCTCATATGTCCCAGATTTTGTATTAGAAAGCACCTGATTGTTCCTTCCCAATCTGCTGTATTTCAGATATCCATTTTGCAACTTAAAAAGCAAAAAAAGAATGCCAAATACAAAAATAATTGTTTTTCACTTTCTGCTTTCCGAATTGCATATATTTGAGGTGGGAAGGTTGATCATTATTTTCTTTTCTTAAAATCACAGCTCCAATCTGTCTTTTAAGAGATTTTCTTGATTTTTTTTCTCTCAGAAGTGAGAGGTAGCTCATCTTTCCTGTGTTATTTAATCAGGGATCTAGTACACTCAGTTCTTCCAAAGTAATGGCAATTTGAAGTAGCCCTTTACTGCTTAGTAGTATATGCTATAAATCCATATTTTCTGCATCTCTAGTGAATTCAATGATATGTGGATACAGCCAATATATTGCTGAAGTCCAGCTCTTAGAAGCAACAATCTCTTCCTTTGTTGCTTCCAGGATTCTTTTTTTCTTCTGTAATCCTATACCAGCTGAAGTGAGTGTTTACTATATTCTGATTGCTGCACAGTCAGCTGTGTGTATCAGAATCATTCGTCTCCAGTTCTGACATCTTTGTTTACAGGTTAAGTACTCAATGTTAGATTGCAGCCTGAATAGTACTTTTTTAAAATCAGTATGGGTGAAAGCATAAAAAAGGAATCAAATTCTGGCCTCAGACACATGGATGCAGCTGTCAGTGGCCTCAATAGTAGTGTATCTGTGCAATGGATAAAAAAGTTCATGCCCTTGAAAAGCAAATTGAAATAGTGTTGATAGCTTGGGGGACTTCACAATGCATGCCATATCCAGTCACATATTTGAGATTATGCACATGTGGGAAGCATAGAAAGGGAAATATGATATGCATTGTCAACTGGCATTTTGTGAATTCTCTTCCATGTGAATGGAAAGATAAATTCTTCAGTTTCCTCTAATAAAGAATTACAGCATAGACCTAGGCCTGAATGAAGTACATTACTGAATAGTTGGTGAGGTCCTGAATGGTCACAGTTTCCATAAAAAATAGATACAGGTCTAAACCTTTGTATTATTTTAACATTGTTTATATTGAAGTAGAAGGGACGTAAGAGGGAGACTTTCATATTTTGGGAGTTGATTCTCCATTTTCTAGCAATTTGTATCATCACTTATACCCATGCAACATATGTTTCAACTCATGCTCCCTTGTAGTAGATTTTTATTCTCATTTCTTCAGGCGTAAATGACTGCAGTACATAGATAAGTGGACCCAACTCTTAGATACTGGAATCCATTCCTGAGCAAAATTTACTGCTTCCTATTTTCCAGTAACTAGGTATTGCCACATTCCAATACAGTTGTCATGGTCCCCAAACTATCTACACTGTGCTTCTCTCTCTAGGTCTCTCCAAGTCCATACCCAGAAATGGAAAATAGAACTAGCCCCAAGTTGGAATTTCCCGGAGGGAGGGGGAGAGGAGCTCCCCAGCTGGACTATGGACTGCAGCATGGCAGGTCCACTGGACTTCAGGGGTAGAACCCCCAAAGCATATAAAAGCTCAGCATGCTGGGGAAAAGACACGGTGAAGGATGGTGAGGAGAGAGGAGCTTCAAAGAAGACTGCCCTCAGGGCCCCACCTGAGCCTTAATGGTGCACAGGTTGGCGCATGCTACTTAGGCTCTGGGAACCATTCAAGGTGGCTTGAGCCTGTGAATCTGGCAAGCAGCTGGGTGGCTGTTGCATGGATCAGCACATAGAGAGCCAGCCCTGGGAGCAGCTCGAGGCTGCTCAGGCCCTACATGGTGTGCAGGTTGGCGCACAGAGAGCTGGCCCTGGGAGCAGCTCGAGGGTGCTCAGGTCCCACATGGTGTGCAGACTGGCACATGAAGAGCTGACCTCAAGAGCAGCTCAAGGCCGTTCAAGTTAGTCCCAGCTCTAGGCTGAGTAACCAGAGCACCACAGTGTGGCTCCACGTTAAATTAAAGAGCCGTGGTGCCCAGAACAGGGCCCCAGGAAGGTGAAAGACCCCCAGCATGAGGCTGGGGACTGGAGCCAGTAAGGGCTCAGCTCCCATAGGAGCACCCTGGGTGTCCAGTGTGGGGCACCAGGCCATCAAGAGGAGCTGGAGGCACCACCAGAGAGAGGCCCTTGCAGGACTGGTCACCAGAAGACAGGCCCTCTCTGCTTCAGAGCAGAAGCGGGAGTTGCTGGGGAAACGGGTCCCACAGGATAGACAGGCTTGGGAGAGGATGGTTTGTAGCCTCCACCCTCCTCCATTGTGGGAGGGGGCGTGTCCATATCCTGGGGCCTGAAAGAGAGGGGGCTCCAGGGAACACTCTGTATTTTGTGATTGACGTTGCTTTATACTGTAAAGGTTCCTTAAGGGAGGTTATATAGGTTTGTCTGTCTTCATTACCTGTATGTGTTTATTGCCTATTATTGGAACTTACCTATATTGTTGCCTATGTATGTCTATTGTATTACTACCTTAACTTACCTGGGTTTATCTAAGTTTGCTTATATGTGTTTGTGTTGATGCCTTGACTTACCTGTTCCAGGGTGTTAATGTTCATCTGTGCAGGGGGTTAATTATTGCCTATGCTGTGAATCACCTGTCCTGTGATTCACAGAATAGGCAATAATTATGTTTTGCAGTCCCTCAAAGTGGTGCAATGTGTTGATTGCAGGTTATTGTGTAAGGTGTCGCATACTAATTTTACTGTAAAAATTTTATGCCTGTTATTTATATTTATTTTGTGTAGCAATAAATCTGTATATAGCTAAGTGCTTTGTCCTGGCCTTGCTCTATGGAGAAAAGAGGGAACTGCTCCTCCGTGGCAGACTCTTCTCACAGTACTCTTGCCTGACCACCCCATCCCTTCCACTTGCAGATAAGGCACACCCCTGGGTTGCTACATAGTTGTACATAATAAAGAAACCAATGTGTTAATTGTGTTTGGAGTAAATTCTTGAGCAGTGAGGTTGACATGCACTCCCCTCCATGGGACACCTCAGTCAGCAGACCTGCCTGAGGGAGTTCCCAGGGCTACTGCCACCCTGAGGATCCAAAATCCGACACATCAACCAGCCTAGTGGGCTGGCACGCATTACAAAAGTAAACTTGTTTGAGAGCAAACCTGACTAGAAAACAAGCTCCAAATCTCCTAGTTCAGCCTTGTCTCTAATGCTTTTAGGTTTCTGGCTCTCCATCATCCTGAACTGAGAGGCCCTGAGCTAAAACCTTGTAGCTTGGGATCTGAGGCAGAAGCCTACAACCATTTCACACTACAGCTCAAACAAGTTTCTCAAGGTACCTTATGATTCTTCTATTTTTATCTCAAAGCCATCTCACTAATCATAATTGTTGCTTTCAGCCCAATATATGTTCAATACCATCAATTGTGAAGTCCAAGAGTTGTGTGGTCTTTTCAAATAATGAGAATGATTCATAACAGAAGCAATAAAACATTCTTATTCAGGACTGTCCATCTAAATCCTTGTATTTCTTGGCATACACTCATCATCTTAATTGTTCCTTTTCTGAGCTTCCTTTCTTGGTTCTTTGGACCTATCCATGTTGTCTTAGTGCCGCACCTGCGGTTGTTGCCATAAAGGACATCCCACCACTTGCTCACACTCCATAGCAGCTTCCCAAAATGAGGTAATGTAGGTGTCACCTTAGAGAGGTGCCATACATGTACACATCAACAGTCTTTGGCTTTCTTTGCTGGGCATGCTCATAGGCATACATACAGGATTATTCTAAGATAGCTATATTGCCTCATTTCAAGGATCTGAAATATATAGAGCAGGTGTAAGGGTGGTGCTTACTTTATGGCACCACTCCTGGCTCCATAAGATATAGATATGGACAGCAGGTTGTCCAGAAAGGCTTCCCTTATTTCTTATTATTTTGTCTTTTTGTTTGTTTGTTTTTTCCTTCTCCTACGGTAAGGGTGCCATAATCCAGAAATAGCAAGCTACAGACAGTCAATTTAAATTTACAGTTCTAGGTCTTGGATGAGGTCATTTATGGTCATATTTCCCTTTATCTACAGTGGCATATCCAACGGTATCAGTAGTTTCATAGTTTCATAGTTTCATAGATTTAGGGTCGGAAGGGACCTAGTAGATCTCCTAGCCCGACCCCCCGCCAGGGCGGGAGAACAACAAAACCCCAAAACAAAAACGGGACTCAAATGAGTCCAGCCAGGTAGGCATCCAGCCTCTTCTTAAAGACCCCCAGGGTAGGGGCCAGCACCACTTCCCTTGGAAGTTGGTTCCAGCTCCTAGCCGCCCTAACTGTGAAGTAGTTTTTGCGGATGTCCAATCTATACCTCCTCTCCATCAACTTGTGCCCATTACTCCTTGTTATGCCAGCGGGCGCTAGGGGAAACAGCGTCTCCCCCAAACCCTTCTGGTCCCCCCTAGTGAGTTTATAGACGGTCACCAGGTCCCCCCTCAGCCTTCTCTTGTGGAGGCTGAATAGGTTCAGGTCCCGCAGTCTCTCACTGTAGGGTCTGCCCTGTTGTCCCCGGATCATGCGGGTGGCCCTCCTCTGGACCCTCTCCATGTTGTCCACATCCCTCTTGAAATGGGGCGCACAGAACTGGACACAATACTCCAGCTGTGGCCTGACCAGTGTCGTGTAGAGGGGGAGGATCACCTCCTTGGCTCTACTCGAGATGCACCTGTGGATGCACGATAAGGTCCGGTTAGCCCCACCAACCATGGCCTCGCATTGTCGGCCCATGTTCATCTTGGAGTCGATAATGACTCCAAGATCTCTTTCTGCCTCCGTGCTCTCACGTAGAAATTTAGCAAGGAGACACAAGAATAAAGATTTAGCCCTAGCAACTAAGGCCTAATATTTCACTGATATTTAGGGGTCTAGCTCCTATTTGAATGGTTTTGAGGATTTGGACCTGAGTTTTTAAGGGCAAATCCAAAAAAGAATTCAGGTTCTTAAAACAGGATGTCAGCAAAATTTAGGCACCTAAGACCAAAACTGGAACTCAGAAAAAACCTACTCAGTGGTACTGTGACAGAGAACCGGGACTCATGTCACTTTAAGAGACCAATAGCCTAGGCACAGGCCTGCAAGGGAAGTAGAGCGCAGCTGGAGCTGTGTTGCCATGGAGATTGATTGATGAAATTAATTAGTGGGCACCTGCAGGCAACCCTGAGGAAGTCAGCTGACCAGAAAAGAGTCAGGGCCTAAGGAATATAAGGCAGCCCCAGATGCTGACCAGGCAGTCTGGCAATGGGAATGAAATAATAAGGAGCTCTGCAAGGGTGTTTGTGAGATAGAAGCAGATTGGGAATATGCTAGGCCCTGAGTCAGGTAGAGAGCTGAAGGCTAGCAATGGATTTAGACCCAGGACTGGGGTAGTAGTTATATTAGAACCAGAAGGGCTTGTGTTTGTGTTTTGATTCCAGTTTTACTGGTGGTTTGGGGGGAATATAGGGGTAGCTTAAGAGGTCCCATAGTGGCTGCAGGGGGGGCATAGCAGCTGCAGATGGAGCACAGGAGGTCAAGCCAAGAAGCTGAGAACCCTGAAGCTCAGTCCAGTCTGTGGATGGATGGCGTAAGGGACAGAGGCTGAGAAGGCTAAAGCTCAACATCTGAACAATGCCAGGCTTACTCTGAGGCAGCCCCCCTCCTTTCCAAATAATAACAATAAAGGCATGGTGAGAAAGCCAAAGAGGTAGGAGAGTTGGAGCCAGGGTAGGAATGATGTGGCCACCAGAGAGTGCCATGGCCACCCCTGGACCCAAACCTGTTACAGGTACCCTAACTCTAGAGAAACTCTTGCTAACTATTTGCCTCATTTTTTATCTGAAAGTCCTATAGGCATTTGCAGTGCTGTCTCCTACACATGTCCTGAACTGCCCCTATGTTAGCAGTTAGGCATCTAGATCTATCCTATATCACATTTGGATCTAGAAATGAAGTGGAGTTCCACAGAAGGGCCAGATATGCTAGACATGCTCTTTGCACATATAATACACACAAATTTGAACTGAATTCCCCAACAAACTAAGCCAAGCATGAACATTTTGCACAAAAAACATGGCCACCAGAGGACTTAGTGATGGTGCTGGTCTTTCATATAACAGTTTACTGGCAGGACCACTTAGTTTAATAGTTTCATAGTTCCTAGGGTTGGAAGGGACCTGAGTA
>NW_017729025.1:69382960-69385808 GCF_001723915.1 Gavialis gangeticus
AGTACCCACATGGACTAGGACCATGGGGTAGTAATCGGTGGACTGAATCACGGTTTGGATCATCCCTTTCACGTCCTGAAACTTTGCTCCAGGTAAGCTGTAGACCTCGCGTGCCGAGGGGTTCTGATGACATATGGGGCCCTCTGTATCTCTCAGGATGGAGTCGCCTATGACGACCACGTGACGCTTTCTCCTCCTGGCCTGCTTATCTCCTTCGGCCTGCTCAGGATGTGGACAGCATGAAGTTGCCTCCTCCCCAGTTTCCTCCTCTCCTTCCTTCTCCTCCAGAGTTGCCAGGGCCTCGTACTTGTTCTCCAGCCAGATTGGAGGAACTGGTACTGCTGTGTTATGAGCAGCCCTGGTTCAGGAGGTGACCGTCTGCCACTTAGCAGTGGAGGGCACTTCTTGAGGTGCATCTTCTTTGGGTGCATAACCCTGCAGGGAAAGAAAATATTTGTCAATTTCTTCCTCTGCCTCCCTGATTCCCCTCAGCCTGCTAACCTCCTCCTGGATCTCCCTCACCTGCACCTCCAGGGCCCTAAGGCGGGTGCCTGCAGGACAGGTGTGGGGGTCCCCAGTCCCTGCCCCCCCAGGCCTTGCTGGGCAACTCCTGAAGGCCAGGGGTTGGGGGGATGCCAGTCCCTCCATGGGCTTTGTCTGGGTGGAGGCCTCAGACAAGCCCTGGGAAGGCTGTGCCCCCCCTGCAGTGGCCCTGGCAGCACTCCATGTCGACAACATTGTAGGAGTTGCTGCCTGTTTCTGGCTGACTGCGGTGCACTTGCCCTCCTGATTTAGCATCCCTACTCCTAGAATTATCATTAATGTCACCGATCAATTAAAATTCATAAACAAGGTTGCGATTAGAGACCAGAACCCAGAATTCTTCCTTATTGCCTGAGTGTCTTAATCACAAGTCACTTAAATCTTTCTTTGGATCTGGCTCTTAACCATCCATATATATTTGTTCTTATTCTCTCCCTTTTTTCTTTCATTCAGCTCTCATCCTTTCTTACCTTCTAAAAGAATTGCAATGAGACAGGTTATGTTGATTCTGAAATTTCATCAGTGAGCTTTTAAATTTGGCACCCCAGTTAGATTAATAGCTTTCAAGAAAGTTCACACCTCTGAATAACTGCTTGAGCTGGCTGGCAAATTCAGGCACAAAACATCATGTCAGTCACACTCATGTTACACTTGGAAGGTTTTCTTAGCCACTAGGGTTAGAAATTTACTTTTTTTAAAAGGATGAAAGCTTAGATTGTGGACAGCTTGTTGTGAATGAACATTTGTGCACTAAGCAAGCTTATGCAATCCATGAGTTGCATTTTTTGACACCTTAGAGAGAGAGTGAGAGAGAGAGACAGAGAGGGAGAGACTGAAAGACAGACGGAAAGAGACAGCTAGATAGAGGCATAACAGAGCAGCTGGAGGCACATTAGAAAGCACCAGCTGCTGTGCTGCTGGTGCAGTCAGCCACCAACTGCATCAATGACTGTTCTTATGCCCCTCCCAAAGGCAATGCCTGAGGCTGCTGCTCTGGTTGCCTTCCACTCCCTACCCTGCTAGTTATGCTGCTGGATCCAACAGCATGATACAGAAAAATAATTTTCTTCTTTATTTATTTAATGAACATTGTTTGGGTTTTTTTTTGCTTTGTCATGGAATTTTTTTTCCCACCATGAAAAATCCCTTGTTACTGTGCAAATTGAACTTTTGGTCAATATCTTAGGACAGTGGCGCTCAGCCTTTTGCCTGGTGCGCCAGAATGGCACTGTTGGTCTATCTGTGGGCCAGATCAAGCTGGTGTTCCCAATCTGACACTGAGGCAGGCACGGCAGGCACCATCTGGCTGTGTGGGGTGAGGGAGAGGTTGGTTCAATAGCCTCACAGAGTAAAGGAGCTTGATCCAGCCCCATGGTGAGGGAAGAGGATGTGGCTGGCCCTGCAGAGGTGGCCAGAACCCATCTGGTTGAATGTAAGGAAGAACTTCTTTACAGCAAGGGTGACCAGAATCTGAAATAGACTTCCCAAGGAGCTGGTGCAGTCCCCAACTTTGGAGTCTTCAAGAGGAGACTGGACAGACACCTTGCTGGGACATTTGATTTCAGCAGTATTCCTGCTCAGAGCAGGGGGATTAAACTCGATGATCTTTCAAGGTCCCTTCTAGCCCTTAATTTCTAGGGTTCTATGACCCAGCATAGCCCCAATCGGAGGGAAGGGGGCATGGCCAGGCCCTGATCCAAAAGCAGGGAGAGAGGAGGGATGTTGCCTGTCCCTGAGGGGAAAGGGGTCACAGCCCAGCCCAACCCAGCATTCAGTGCTTGGGTTTGGGAATTTGGCAGGGGGGTTGTGGCCATACTAATGTCCATCACTCCCCCACTGCCAAATTTCTTGATACATGGGAAGTCCCACAGACCAGATAGGATAGCTCTGCAAGCCACATTTGTCTCATGGGCTGCAGTTTGAGCATCCCAGACTTGAGGTGCAGTCCTGTTCTGTCAACAAAATACTCATAATTTCTGCTCATAAATCTGTCTATATAATAAAATCAAATAAAAAAAATTCAAAGAGACCTTAATTATAATGTTATCCACAGTGTGATTTTGGAACAAAATTTTAGGATGTTGTTATATATAGTATTAGAATAAAAATATTAAATAATTTAAATATAAGTAATATAAATAAATAAGATATTAAATACAATAACATTATGCATATAGATATAAGTAAACAAAGACAGTGTAATAAGATTAAATTGTAAATAAATAATAGTTTAATGATGGTAAATATTACAATACCATATATTATATTTTATTATTATAGTTTCATAGTTGGTAGGGTCGGAAGG
>NW_017729025.1:69390808-69391070 GCF_001723915.1 Gavialis gangeticus
TAGTTTCATAGTTGGTAGGGTCGGAAGGGACCTGAGCAGATCATCAAGTCCGACCCCCTGCCATGGTCAGGAAAAAGTACCGGGGTCAAACGACCCCAGCAAGGTGTACATCAAACCTCCTCTTCAAGACCCCCAGGGTAGGAGCCAGCACCACTTCCTGTGGAAGTTAGTTCCAGATCCTAACCTCCCTGACAGTGAAATAGCACCTCCTGATCTCTATTTTTAATCTACCCTCTGCCAGCTTGTGACCATTATTTCTAGT
>NW_017729025.1:69391081-69400059 GCF_001723915.1 Gavialis gangeticus
GGTGAGCCATGGGGGCTTTTGCACCCTCTTGTCCCCTTTGATCTGCATTGGGATTACCTCCCTCTGGGCTTGGAGGATCATCTCCTTAAGGAACGACCAATTTTCTTGGACATCCAACTCCCCTCCCCTCCAGGACATCAGTGCCTCCCTGACTATTCTCCTTGATGATCACTGTTGCCCAGGTGGTCAAGCATCTGCAGCTCCCTCACCAGGTTGTTGACTGTGGCCAGCACCAGGTCCAACAAGGCGTCTCCCCTGGTGGGGCTGTGCATCTCCTGGGTTAGATGAAGGTCCTGTATTTTGGCTAGGAACCTATGTGAGCGGTCAGACCTGGCTGACAGCTCTTCCCAGCAGATGTCTAGAAAGTTCATGTCACTCACGATGGCCACGTCTTTTGACCTAACTTCCTCCATAAGCTGACTTAAGAATTCCCAGTCTAGCTCTTCCCCTTGGTTGGGTGGTCTGTAGTAGACCCCCACCGTTAAGTCCCTTTCCCCTTGACTGCCTTGTATTCTAACCCAGAGCACTTCAGTGTGCCCCTCCTCTGATCTTTTGCTACTTGATGAGGATGTGTATTTCTCCTTGATGTAGAGCACCACACCTCCACCTTTCCTCCCTGTCCTTTCCCTCCTGTACTGCCCAGTTGTGCGTTGGGTCCCACCACGGTTCTGTGAGCCTCACTATTATATAATAGTATAATAGATGGTTGTGAAATACTGGAAGCATCAAACTGATATGGATGCTATACAAAACACAATCCCTTTTTTGAAATCAAAGATGGATAAGATGCAATAAAAAGTCAAGAAAGGGTATGATTGATGGGTTCTGTCAAGAACCAGTGTCCCCATGAGATCATGACATGTCAAGATATGCTGAAAATTAAATGTGTAAAATTTTCGATGACAGATACTTTTTATACATTCCTACCTGTTAAAAACTTTGAGAGTCATATTCCAGTTATACTGTGTGAACTTTTGTACATGCCCTTATTTTTCATAAAATGTCTATTAATAAATGTTTAAAATAACCGATACTTATATTTACCTTGATTATATGTCAAAAGAAGACTTATAAATAATGTATTTGGTACATTTGATCTTGTTTCTATGAATCAATTATCTCTTTAGTAGAGTTCAAGAATTGGTTGCATATTAGAAATTTTTGCAGTTAATGCAAAAATTCAGACTCATCAAGAATTCTCTATTTGCATTATATACATTAATTCACTCCATGTTGCTTCCACAGCCAAAATGAATAACTGAAACAGTCAAGTAAGAAAAATCTTAGCCATTGAGGCATAAATCTTATCCATTACTGCATAAATTACATAGATTTCATAGATTTTTAGAGTTGAAAGGGTAGATCATCGCATCCAACCCCCTACTCCAGGCAGGAAAGAGTGCTGGGGTTAAGTGACCCCAGCCAGATGCCTGTCCAATCTCCTCTTCAACACCTCCAGGGTAGGGGAAAGCACCACCTTCCTTGGAAGCCCATTCCATATTTTGGCAACCCTTACCGTAAATAATTTCTTCCTTATGTTCAATCTAAATCTGTTCTCCTTCAGTTTGTGGCCATTATTTCTGGTAACCCCAAGAGGCCCCCTGGTAAACAGTGTCCCCTATTCCCTGCTGACCCCTGTGATGAGTTTGTAGGCAGCCACAAGATCGCCTCTCAGCCTTCTCTTGAGGCTGAAGAGATTCAGGTCTGTCTTCATAGGCCCTCAACCATATGAGTAGCCCTCCTCTGAACCCTCTCAAGGTTATCCATATCCCTCTTGAAGCGTGGCATCCAAAACTCTGCAGCACCCATGATCTCTGATACCTGGTGTAAGTCAGTGTAGCTCCATGGATTTCAGCACAACCATGATAACTTACACCACTGAGGATCCAGCCATTTATATAGTAGCAAGTGAACTGTTCTAAGAATAGTTATATATTGGCATGTTGATTTACCAGCACCATTTTTAACTTTCCTATATTTTTCTAGTGGTAATTATTTTACATTATTAAACTAAATCTGTGAGAATCTACAATATTAGATGATGATGTTGCTTTCATAATGTATTTATACTTTTTGACTACATAAATATTTTTTTATTTGTTATAACAACTGTCCTAGCTTTAAAGATGGTCACAGGCATGAGTTGTGGGTTGATTAACTCTTTGGAAAGCAGCATTTGTTTTCTGTTTTTATTTTATTGATTTTTGTAGTAATAACTGCAACTCAGTATTGTAAAATGTAAGAGCTTCAAAGAAGAGGTCCATCTGTTTCAAGCCTGAAAGCTATATACAAGTTTTGTTTGTTTGTGTCATGGTAAGATCAAATACACTAAAACTACTGTCCATCTTACACAAAGTACCTGTCAATATTGTCTATAGAGAACATACAGGATTGTTTTATATAAAACAGAGAGGAAAATCATTCTCATTGTCACAGGAATATATCTGGAAGAAAAAAATCTAAAAGTTCATGTATCCAGTGGTTTTCATCTCTGAAAGGCAGCTAAGTAACAGAGACAATTCCTTTCTTTTAGATATTTTCCTCTGAACCAAGAGAATAATTTGATTAAATCTAGGTTTTGCAGCTCAGTGACTAGGTAAAAAAGTCTGTTTCTGCTATTATGATTTTTTCACAGGCTCTGAAATCTCTCTCATTTTGAAGCATCAAGAATAAGCCATTGACAACAGTAAAATACTACCTCTGATGTATCTATGGTCCAATCTGATATAATAAATACTCAGCCTCATTTCCTTTGAAATCAAAGGATGTTTGAATTTAATGCATTTGAATTAAATTAATTGTGAACCGTTGCCAGGAACTGAAACTGAATGTAGCACCTATGATGAATGCTGAGGGACATGTTCACTAATGGTGTAAAAAACTATAGTCCAATTATGTTTTATCTTACATCTGAAATTATTTTGGCTCCTGTTTTTTTAACACAAAGTAGTACCTAAACCATACTATACATGTAAACAAGTTTCTTCTGTGCAACAATATGGTTAATTACCAGTCCTATTCAATCCTGTTTTTTCCACATACCCAAATGTAATTAAGTGTAACATCTTACAGTTACTAAAGCTGAATGTGTGACCATCACCAATCCGCTGCTGAACTAAACGTATGGTATAAACCATGCCAAATGCTTTGGCCAGAAAGAGCATGTTGCTTCCTCAAAAAACAAATACTCTAAATGATAAAAAAAAAACCCTAATATTGTAGGAAACGAATACCAGATCTGGAAAATAGCACTGGAATCTTTCTGGAGAATGTTGGCAAAATAAGAACTTTTTAGCCCCAAACATGTCTTCCCAGCATGAAGCCCAATGAAAACTGGCTTTGAACAGGAGGCTTCTGTAGGGAATATGTGCTTTGGTGAAATGTCAGTATGAGCTGTGGATAGATGCTATGTATTCAGAGCTGCAAACAAAATTATGGACAGACACTCTGTAGATGTTACTGCTCGGCTGAAGTAGCTGTTGTGTAATATGCAAACTTATACAGGCCATTTCATCAGGGCTCCACATAGTGAATAAAACCACTAACCAAATCTACATAAAACTCTTCAACTGGGGTAGAAATACTCATATGAACAAAAATGCATGATTATGAAATCTTTATATGTTATTTATCCCATGTAATCATAGCTCACAGTTCTGCTTCTTATACCCTTATGCCTATGAAAGATAAGATGTCCCTTTAGCAAGCAAAAATAATCCTATTTCTTGTCTATAATGTTTGTCAATGGGATAGCTAAGTGCCTCTTATGAAAATTACATCTGCATGTAGGCCCTTCACTAGGCTCTATTCACTTTTTTATACTTATCTTTTTAGTTAAAATTGGAGGATAAATTAACAGTGATTAAACAATCTTGTCCTGGATTACACAGTAGGCAATTGCTTTGAAGTTAGAATTTAGTCCAGTTTGCTTTACTAGGGCTTCCTGTAGCATTTTTGGGAGGTTGGAGAGGAAGTGGGGGAAAAAAAACGGGCAGCTGTAAAGAGGCCACTTTCTCTCACTGTAGACGTCTCTCAAGGGCTTCATTATTACATTGCTTTTTGCCAATTATCTTTTCTTCTCCCACCCATTACTGCAAATTTCAGAAATATTCTGAAAGTGTTTTGAAACTTCCTATTTTTATATATCAATCAATTACTTTTGGGATTTGTAGATTTTGCCAAGTTTATGTGATTACTTATTTTGTCAGGCAAATGAGGACAATTGCATGCTTATTACCTGGACATCCTGAACTGTATGTACTCAGCTGAATTCCAGATACATTGGTAATGTCAAATACAGGATTGATTTGTTCTCTAGAGGTTGGTGTAAACTAGAGATTTTTTTGCACTGTAGTAATGCCTCTTAAGAGAATTCTTTCTACAGAAGATGTATACCAAATAACCCTAATATAGATGAAGTTAATGTAACAGAGGCCATAGCCTCTGCCACTGTAAGAAGGGAGAACAGCAGGCTACAGCTGCAAGCAGCTGGCTACTGTAGCAGAGGAGGATTGGCTAGCCCCAAACCCTTGTGTGGGGCTGGGGAGGCACATGACACAAAGAGGTGGGGATTCAGGCATATAAACCCAGTACCTAAGCCCATGCAGGCAGTCTGCCCCTGTATGCCACAGGGGAAGGAGGTTCATGGGTTCTGGTGGCCAACAGGTAGGCACCCAAGCCACCTGTAGGAACTGGGGTAAGAGGGCTCCAAGTAAGATGTATCTTGCAGTGAGTGGGGAAGCCTTTGAATTTCCAAAGTGGCTTTTTTGTTTTCAGCATAATACTGGAGGAGACCATGGATGGGTGCCTAGTGAGGCACTCTTCAAAAGGCAGCTTAACCTGGGATCAGGAACCCAGAGAGCTAAGGGCTAAGTGAGTTAGCTAAGGCTAAGAGGTCCAAGGTTACAGGGAGAGCAGCCTGGCTTGGAGTCAGGGACACAGAGGTTGAACAGTTGGTACTTAAGATGGGGATGAGGGCCCAGAGCATGCAGATGCAAGATGAGGCTGGGGCCCAAGAGCTAAGAACCTGGGCTGTTGGTTACAGCCAGAATAAAAGGGCCAAGGCTGGGAAGGCTGAGGCCCAGACAGATGTTCAAGGACTGAAGACCAAAAGCTGGAGGCATGAGTGTGGCTACAGGGGAGGAAGAAGGCTATGAATATAGCCCATAAAGCAACTGGCACTCTGAGGCACTGATAGGGCCAGAGGGCCATAACATAGTGCCCGAGGAGCAAGACTGGGGCCAACTGGTAACAAGAAGTACCAGCCAGTCAAAGTGGGAAAGGATCCACTCAGGGACACTGGGAATACTCTCTTTAACATCATAATAAGTCCATAAAGGTGTGCCAGGGGAGGAAAGAGCAAGGTACCTCAAGGAGCCAGGCTGAGGAGGAAAAAGTCACATGGCCCCCAACGGCTTCACAGACAGCCCTAGGGAGTAGTGCTGCTATAGTTACATTAGCAAGAGAGTACTTTAAATACCATATCTTAGTTCATTTGTATTCATAGGAAATACAACCTATATTGGCCAAAGGGCTCTTTTGCCTAATATAAATTGATTCTATTCTATATATAAGAACAAAAGAAGTTCCTTACTGGGTCAGACCAGTGGTCTGGTACCCTGTCTCTAACAGTAGCAGCAGTGGATGATGCTTTAGAGGAAGAGCATCAAACCAGATATATCTAGAGCAGGGGCAGGCAATTATTTTAAGTAGAAGGTCACTTAATGAGTTTTGGTGACCTGTCAAGGGCCACAAGGCTATATCTCTTGTCAAATGGTTAAGCCCCACCCCTTGACAGGTGGCCTGCCCTGTGACCATCATCTTGGGACTGAAAGTCCCACCCTTAACCCCTGGCCTTTGCCAGTGGAAGTCCCTCCCCTTGCCCTCCCTTTTGGAAGTGGGGTTTGCAGTCTTGGACTGTGTGACAGGGTGGAACTTCCGGTTCCATGACATAAGAAGATCTGCCCACCCACCACCAAACACTGTCACCCTTGCCACCGTGTTAACAGCCCTGTTGGTCTATATTGATTTCAGAATCTCCTACCCCATCACATGGTCCCTGACATCAAAACGTCCACCCCTTAACTGGGAAAAACTGCCCCTCTGAAGGGTCTGTCTTCATGGTGTATGGCCTGCCCTTGGGGTCTCAGAAGTTCTGCTCTGTAGGCCATAAGGCATAGGCACAACCTCTCAGGCAGTGAAAGGTTGTCATCACTCTAACAACCTGCGCCATTGCCCTTGACCAATTGGTGGGAGTATCAGGGGTGTTGGACCTCCCCAAGAAGTCCAGCAAACCAATCAAAATGAATTACACACACACAAATCTTCCAGAAGATATCATTTTAACAAATTATAAATAAATAATCATAACATAAATGAACATCTACTAAAAAATATTTTAATTTCATTGAAACAATATTTTTGTCCTGATTGTTGTTTTTGAGTAGTGTAAATAGATGTAATTACATGATAGCTCAAATAAAGCCTTATTCTTATATATTGAGCTTGGGTGACAAGCACAGCTTCCTGGCACCTCAGTACTGGAGGCTGTAAGAGAGAGAGGAATGTGATGGGGCAACACCCTAGCCAGACCCTCCTGCCACTGTGAATGGAGCCTGGGCTCCATGGACCCGGGGTCTGAGCTAGCCTATGGTCTCAGGAGCCCCTGACTCCAGCTAGGAGGACACAAGAGCTCCTGCAGCAAGTGCCTCCAGGCCAGGAGGAAGCAGGTACTGACACCCCTGCACAACTGCAGTGGGACAGCCTCATGGCCCTGTCCCTGGGGGCAGCAACTCCTACCTCCTGCCCGAACAGGTGAAAGGCTCAGGGTTCTCAGCAGTGCTGGGGAAATGCCAAGTCCCTGCTTTGATCTGGAGTAGAATGTTCTCTCGTAGTGACTCCAGTGGCACCCTCACCCCTGCTGCAGATAGGTCCACATAGGCATCTGCCCCTCCCACCAAGGGGCCTAGTGCTTTGGTCTGGCCAGCCCAGGTCCTTTCCCAGGCAGCCTGGGGGAAAACTCCCATTTGGAGTGATCCAAGCCACTTCTCCCTTCCCTTTCCTTCATGATGTTGTTGCTCCTGGGTCTGCCTTGCCAAAGAAAAGCTCAAGGCTTCTTTTATTGGCCTTTTTGGTTGCTACTGCACACTGAGTTGACGTTTTTAGAGAACTACAGTGTTTCCAAGGCTTCTATCCTGAGTCATAACAACTAGTTCCAGCCAGCATTGTATATGCATAGTTGAGGTTATTTTTCCCTAGCAGTTGGCACACTAAAGTTGCATTTCCTTGCAATCAGCACACTAATGTTCATCTGTAATTCCCAGGATCGCCTCTGGAGACTTTTCTGATGATGGGTGTTACATTGGCAGCCTGCCAGTAATCTGACACAGAGGCAGCTTGTAATGATAGGTCAAATACTATTGCCAGAAGTTGGGCAATTCCACCTTTGAGTTCCCTCAGAAGTCCTGGGTGAATGCCATCCAGTCCTGGTGACTTAATACATCAGTATTTAATTTACTGATTTGTTCTAAAATTTCTTCTGTTGCCATTTCAATGTGATCTAATGGTTCAGATCTATCTAATAGGAAGGACTGATCTGGCATGGGAATCTCAGCATTTTACGTGGTAAAAACTGATGCAAATAATTCATTCGCTATGGCTTTCTCATTCCTGAGTACACCTTTTACATCTTGGTTATCTAATAATCCCACCAAATCTTTCACTGGATTCCTTCTTCTGATATGTTTTTGAAAAGCTGTTATGATTAACTTTAGCTGCTTCTGCTAGACATGCTTTTTTGGGTGGGAGGGCGTGCCTTATTTTGTTTTTACGCTTGACTTGCAAGAGTTTGTGAGCTTTCCTGTTTTCCTTATCTGGGTACACATTCCATTTTTTGAAGGATGCCTTTTTACTTTGAATGGTCTCCTTAACTCTGCCTTTAAACCATGAAGGGATTTTATTGGACCACTTGCTACCATTTCTGAACTGTTCCTGGTCCTAATATGTATTTTTAAACAGTTTCTAAGCTTCCTGCAGCCTTTTGCATTTTGATGGATCCTTTAAAATTCTTTCTGACTTCCTCATTTTTGTGTAATTTCTCTTTCTAAAGCTGTATATCAGCTCATTCACTCCTGCTAGAATGTTGAACGTGATTGTTTTGATTATTCTTGCAGAGTGGCTCACCAACAGATACTTTCTTGAACCAGATCATGGTGTTACTCAGGATTAGGTCTAGAATTGCCTTTCCTCTTGTGGGTTCCAAGCAGAGTTCTTCTAGAAAGAAATCATTGATTACATCCATACAGTTTATCTCCATGTCTCACCCTGATGAAGTGTTAACCCAGTCTGTGTTAAGATAGTTGAAGTCTCCCGTTATTATTGCTTGCTCTATTTTAGCATAAGCTCCCTTAGCATTTTATAATCACCTTGATCTTCCTGATCAGGTGATGAGTAGTACAATCCTAGTACCAGATATATATATTTTAATTCAAGTACAGAATTTCTACCTACAGGAATTTGATAGTAGCTTTCCTTTTTATACTGTTACCGTCTATATACTGTCCTTAACATACAGTGCTGCTCCATGTGCATGTGCTACAATGTCATTCCTATATAGTTTGTAACCTGGTATAACAGTATCCCATTTGTTTATTTTCCTTCCTCCAGATTTCTGAGATATATATTATGCCAAAATCACCATGTAATACTAGGCATTCTGGTTCACTCATTATATTGTTTAGGTTTCTCACATTTGTGTAGAAGCACTTTTGAATTTTGCCCTTGTTTTGACTGTTTTGTTATTGCTCATGCTATTTCATCAAGACTTTAGAAGTTTTGACTTATCATCACTATTCTCTACAGTTATACTTCCTACTCCCTATTATCCTTTTTAAGGCAATATAGAAACTGAATGACATCCCTTTCTTGCATTGCATCAACTAACTTGTATACTCTTCTGTACCCATCAGCTTTCCCCCACA
>NW_017729025.1:69405059-69407195 GCF_001723915.1 Gavialis gangeticus
GTTTTGTTATTGCTCATGCTATTTCATCAAGACTTTAGAAGTTTTGACTTATCATCACTATTCTCTACAGTTATACTTCCTACTCCCTATTATCCTTTTTAAGGCAATATAGAAACTGAATGACATCCCTTTCTTGCATTGCATCAACTAACTTGTATACTCTTCTGTACCCATCAGCTTTCCCCCACTTCTTTGTTTAAAAACTGCTCTATGCCCTTAATTTCTAGTGTCAGCAGTCTGGTTCCATTCTTGGTCATATGAAGCCCATTTTTTCTGTACAGGTTCCTTTAGCCCCAAAAGGTTTCTCAGTTCTTAATAAATCAACCACCCCCTACCTGCACTATCCTCTCATCCATGCACTGAGTCTCTAGAGCTCTGGCTGCGTCTGGCCCTGCATATTGAACTAGAAGTATTTCAGAGAAGGCAACTGTGGAGGTCCTAGTCTGAAACCTCCTGCCTAGCAACCTAAACTTAACTACCAGGGCCTTGCTTCTACACTTCCTATATATCTTCCTATATATATCATTGGTACTCACATGGAACATAACCACCAGCTCCTTCCTGGCAACTGCTAACAGCCTACCTATACATCTCATGAGGTCTGCTACCTTTGAGCCTGGCAGGCAAAGCACTGTGCAGACCTGCAGATTTCACAAACCCAGCTGTCTATGTACCTAATGATCAAATCCCCCACTACCACCACCTGCTTTGTTCTGTCCTGTTCTCTCTATACCAGCAAACCCTTTCTAGTAGGGAACAGGACTAACTTTAACATTATTTGTTCCATTTTTATATTTTTTTTTATTTTGCAGAATAAAAGAAGCTATGAAATATTAAACAAGCAAAGTACAATGAGGACTTAAGAGCCAGGAACATAGATGTGGGATAGCAATGGAGTTTACTAGCTGTAAGATTTAGTGGTGTGGTCCTGAAGATATCTAAATTCCATTGCAAGTTAATGGGAGCTTACCTGATGAAAGGTCTCTGGGTTCCAGTACAAAGTGTTTTTAAAGCTCCTCCTTATGTTTAATAATTATTTCACTGAAACAGAGCTTTTCCAAGGAGCTTCTGCTGGCTTTTATTTCTTTCTTCAAAGTACTTAATACAAAGTACTAAAGAAACAAAAGGCTGAATCTGAGACTCTGGGGCCTTTCTGCAGGACCCATCAAGACCTGTCTAGTCTAGACTAGGCCCAGCAACCTTCTTATTCTGTTATTCATGAAAAACCCCACTCAGAAGCTAATAGTTAACAACCTGAGCCCTTCTAGAATGAGGTGAGCCCAGGTTCTTTATGATCTGAAACCCTGCCAGGTCAGCTCCGGAGAAAGGGACTTTACCTCTACAAAGGGAAAAGGTGTATACCCCAAAGTCTCAAGCAAGTTCTCCTTCATTCTTCCCCTAATGAAAAATGACTTGCATTAGAAAGCTTGTCTGAATTTATCCTACCATTGCAGTTGGTCCAACAAAAGACATCACCCACAAAATCCTTACCTCTTGGCCTTTCAATAAAGGCATTTAGTGAGAGCAATGGCCATATAGCATGAATATCTTGCCCCCACCCTGCAGGGTTAGGCAGTCCTTTTTTCCCCCAGTCTAGACTCATAGACCTGACAACCCCAAGGTTAGCTCAACTGTTCTCTCTTCAGTCCACACAACCCCAAGCACACCAAAGTTGCTATGGGGTTCTTCTCTTCAGAACCTCTGAATTCCCCAGCCAAAACCCTGCTTTTCAGGTTGCTTCATCTGTTACCCTGAGGGGACAGGCCAACGCTCAGGATCTCAATATTCTGCTGTTAGACAGGAGGGCATGGTGTACAACTGCACATGCACACATAAAAATTAATTAAGCACACACTCACTATGTGCATACACCCCTATTAGGCATACACAATCACACTACCAGCTCAGGCACATACACTACACACCCCAAAATTTAGTCTTAGATCACTAATTCATATATCATGCACACAATGCCATATATAAAAAAAATATATATATATATACACACATACACATACATACACACTCTCACACTAGCAACTAAGAAACATGCATGTTCAAAATAACTAGTTTAGGTTCATGAACACCTAACACCAGTTTAAGCCCATACACGCTACACACACCAAATTTAGAGAG
>NW_017729025.1:69412195-69414397 GCF_001723915.1 Gavialis gangeticus
CAAAATAAAAACTTGACTTCACTTTGGTTCACTTACAAACACAGGCCTAAACCATACAATATCCATATGAAACAATAAAAATCAATACAAAAATGATAATAATATAATATACAGCAGTAAAAATAATACAAACCTAATAATAGTACAATACAAAACAGTGGATATCCAAAACCAAAAATTTGCTACCAAAATAAAAATGTTTAAATCTTATCCTACATCTTAGCTTACTTATACTTATCTATAGGGAATAGAGAGGGAGAGAAAAGTCAGAAATGGTTGGGGAAGGGGAGGGAATGCATTTTAAATTAAATGTAAAAGAAAGAAAAACTGAGGGTTTTGCTACACACCCATTGTTGAATGCTTATGGTTTTATGCTTCCCTAGAGGCTTCCAAGATGTCACCTTCATTTCCACCTTGCTGAAGTGTTAACAAATCTATTCAATTCCTTTTTGATGGACGTGTCTTCTGTCAAGTAAACTAGGAAACTCTGGTTTCACTGTCTGCCAGTGTTGCCATTCCCCTTCTGTACAAGTTAGTCAGGGAAACGGAGACATGTCACCATTATTACAATGTGAACACATTTAAACCAACAATATTACCAAAAAAATCCCTTTGTCTGTCACTTTGTGTTCTACACCTTGTGCTGCCCTCATCCCCCATGCTATACGTGCCAAAGTAAAACAAAATTAAAAATCCAAGAAATATTTAAGAGCTACTTGCAAATTACAGGGCTGTTTGTTGTAGACATGTTGGTCTAAGGACATAGGCAGGAAAGTTTCTTTTGGTAGATGTGATATCTTTTATTAGACCAACTAATTACATATTACAGTATTTTCATGCACATAACAGACATCTTGGCCTCTAAATTACTGCAACTCAGTCACCAGAAAAGTTAATCCATCCCCACCCCGCTCTTTTCAGGCTATCCTTCAAAAACAAGGTGCATGAGGGGGCATACTGTTTGTAAAAAAAATAAGTATAACATAAAACCAAGAAAGGAATGCACAGGAAATATGTGTCTTCCTTCCAGGGCAAACAGAGTCATGGGCAAAGCTTCAGGGAATGCTGCCCATGAGCAGCTTTGTTCTGTTCAACTAATACATGTTGCCATGGGGCAAGTTTCAGAAATAAACTTGAATGTGGCATTGATTCCTGCTAGGGTTAGTAAGGTAGCTCACCCCTCTGTACCCCAAACTATATTTCTATGATACATAGATTGTGGCAGAAGCTCCTCTTTCCACTAGGTTACTTTATACTCTTACAACCTTTACTGAGGCAGGAGTTCACTTTGGAATTACTTCTTCTCTCCATCTCTCCCAATGTCTCTATTACCTCAGGCAGAACTCTAGCGTGTTTGCAAAGAACTACTAGTCAACAGAAGTATGGCAATTCTGGGATAAACACACAAATATATATATATGTGTGTGTGTGTGTGTGTGTGTGTGTGTGTGTGTGTGTGTGTTTGGGTGTGTGTGTAAAGAACAGACATGGAATTAACATGTATGACTGCCATTGTTCTGATCTTTGTTGCTATGGTTACACCCCTTTGCTCAGCCTTTAATTTTATCCTAATGTTTTTAGATTGAAGCAGCAATCTGATGGCAACAATAGTATCTTTTTTTTTTGTATAGTATGTGCTTGTATAGGTAATGGTTTTCTAGCTTGGACTGGAGGCTACCGGAATAATAATAGCAATAATAACAACAACAACAACAAAAGGAGTAAAAAGGCAGGTAATTTTAGAAGCCAGCCTCACTGAAATCCACTAAACAGTTGGTTTGCTTATTTTCTAATAGTAACATTTTGCATTTATAAAGCACCTTTTATCCAAAGAGATCCAAATACTGTAAAATGCTTATTGCATCTCATTTAATCAATAAATACTGGACCCATTTTACATATGAGTAAAAGAAGACACAAAAGTTTGATGTCTCTGCCAAGGTCACATAGCAAATCAGTGAAAAGCCAGAACTAGCTTTCAGGCACTCTGGTTCTCAGGCTCTGCTCTGAACATTAGTTTTTATTCCCTTTCACCCTATCTAAATTCCCTGCAGAGAAATTTTAGAAATGTCAGAACTGCTGCTGCTGCTGCTGCTGCTGCTGCTACTACTACTACTACTACTACACTGACATTCACTGATGTCACTAAACCTACTTGAAAAGGAGCTACTAAGCACATCCATCTCTTTTTCTTTTCCTTTT
>NW_017729025.1:69419397-69423956 GCF_001723915.1 Gavialis gangeticus
TGGGATGCCTGTAGTTTTTACAGATGCCCAAGCCAAATAAGTCTTTTTTTTTTCTTTTTTTTTCTTTTCAGAGTGTGATATGTACAAATTACAATGTGAACAAAATAATGTGCTGGTATTAAATATTAAATACCATCTGAAATAGATGTATTATTTAAGGTAGAACCACTGGTCTGTGCACATCATCCAATACTCAAGTCTTTGTTACATTTTTTTATCCTTCTATGCAGTTGGGTAGATACTTTGAATTAATAAATTCTGTGCACAAATTGGCACTATCACCTGTACTGCCTCTCTCTAATATCTGATGATACAGATGACACTGTGCAATTTAACTGTAAAATTTGTGTCCACCATTCAAGAAAAATATCTTACTTGCAGAAATATTTAGTAATTGAAAGAGTATCTAAACAGATTGCGTTTAGGTTCCCTGCATACTAGGATACATCAAACTCTAAATCTATGCAGTATGTTTCAGTGCTACTTCTATAATGTATGTCTTAGAGGAGTAACATCACAAAATTAAACACTCAACACTAACCAAAATGGAGCATGCAAAGTTTGGATTGGAATCTGCTTTGGATTAAAGTTTTAAGCTAGTACAAGTATGTGGAATGTGTGAAGATAAAATAAGATGGTGAACATGGTTCAGATATAGTATCTTAAAGTACAGAATCACAGGAGGATGTTATAAATGATACATGAATGAAAAAAAAATCCTGTCCAGCACCCATAAAGAATACAGAGAATTCCACATAATCATTTACATGCTGTGCAAGATTCTGTAATATTCAGTTCACTTTTTATTCTGAGACTAATACTTTTCATATCCATTTGGGAATTTTTCCATAGGAAAGCATTGTGGGGAGAAGGCAAGATGTGCACTTCAGAACAACAACAACAACACTCAGAACTCACACTTATTTTGACAATTTGTTTTGAATGAGAATTTTCCAGGTTGGCCTTTTTCCTTTATTACTGGAAATTAAAACACAGCTTCTAGCACAAAAAATATATTCCTGAGAATATTTTACTATTTCCCTTGTGAAAATGGATTTCTATGTTTTCTATATACAAACCATTTTGATTCTGTGCCTATAGGCATAGAAATCTGCCTTTGAATCTGCATATATATCTGTCTAAAAATCATCTTAATGAAAAGGGTATGTGTGTTGAAGGGTTAAACCATATCCATTTCCTCTTGTGCTAATCTTTCAGAAGTGCCTAGGACCTGCATAGCATTGGTTTCTGAATGTCACATGCTCTCCTTGGGTTTATCTTTGACCAGACCATTAATAATTATGAACAAATCGTGAATGAAGAATGGTATTTATCCTTCTGTTAACACATTATCTTGACCCACACTCCCCATGATAGTGTTGTCTCCGTTTCAGTTTGAGCATTTCACATTCACCTGTCTCAAGGTCAAGCGGATGATACAATAATGAGAAAGTAGAACAAACACTGGCTAATGGGAGCAGCGTTTCATAAAAAGCTGTGATGGCAATTCCACAAAGACAGCAAAGGAATGCAGCTTTTTAACTGAGCACTACCTGACAGATTCAATAATCAGGGGAAAGCCTTAATTGATGACACTTCATTAGCATAATGAGTTGAAGCTGGGAAAAGAGAGTCCCTTACTAATTAATCAAGCAAAGCACGAACTGTTTCAGCCTCCTACACTGCCATTTTCCATTAATCAAGAGAATGTGCATTAAACTCATTTGAATTCACTGTGTGTTGAATATCAGTCTGTGGGAAAAATATTGGCAGGGTGGCATGCTCTAGTGAACATACTTATGTGGGTACCAAGCATGTCAGCAGTTCATGTCTATGAGCCCAAACTCCCATCACGCAGGACACAGCAATAATATTTCTTCAAAAATGCTAATCCTCAGTGGCCACTGGAAGACAAACAGAAACTGCCTACTTTTCTCTAACAACCTGTTACCTTGCTGCAGGTGGTTTTACTCATTAGGATGGACACTCGATACAAATCAGGATTGAGGGACCACTGTGCTACTTCTTGTCAAAATAATCTGTCAGGAGTTTGCCATGTATATGACATCTTTCCTTGTTTCTCCTCCCAGTAGTAAGTTTCTTCCCTTGTATTTTAAGCATGAGTAATCTTCTTGAATTTAGGAAGGCCAGCTCTGGGATCCAGATTTATATTTTGCTGGAGCACAGAATTCCTTGGGCCAGAGAGCAAGAGTAAATGAATGTCACCTTCTAGCCCACAACTTAGGGCAAGCACCTCAATTCTGGATTCTGATCCTACCTCCAAAATCTTTGTGTGCATTTTATCCAGAACTGATATATTTAAAAAACACCACGGTCCTTACAAGAGGTATTGGAACTCTAGTCTTCTTTCTTCCAGGTAGGCACCCAAATCACTAGGCTAAAGAATCGTGTTGCCTCTTTCCAATTTGGATTTCTCTACCCCTCTCTCTCTCATCCTCAAGAGGAAAACAGAAGTGATGTAGCTAAGCTGTGGTCAGGGAACTCTGCTGGAAGGTGAAAGAACTGAATTTGAATTCTTTACAGCTGCAGAAGATGTTGAACCCAGGTCTTCCACAACCAGCAAGACAGCTGTAATCACTAAGCTACTGTATAAAGGGTCACTGTTTAGAGTGGCCAACATAGAGGGCATTCTGGTTTTCTGCTATTCTGTCCTGTATTGATATGCAACCCGATGCCTTTATGTCTTCTATTTTTGTCTTCAGGAGAAGCATCGGGTTGCATATCAATAGAGGACAGAGGACAAGTGGACAACTGGGCAACCCTACCACCATTGCATCATTTTAATGAAAATGACTGTGTCTGATCTGCTTTGAGCAAGGCTCATTGCTACTGTGTATTAGGTACACTCAGTATATCCCTACCAAATCTGTGTAAGTGATACAAAGAGAAAAACAAAGTTTGGGAATTATAATTATGCCTTGGCACGAAAGCATTCTGTGCTTGCCAAAATGGACGCTTCTCTGAAATTGTTTAGATAAGGATGATCTTGAGCAGGGGGTTAGACAAGGTGACCTCAGAAGGTCCCTTCCAGACTATTTTTGTACGATTTTTTGATTCTAAGATGACAGCTGTTCCAGAGCTTCAGTTGTCTAGGGAATTTTATTTCTGTTACCTCATGAACCAAGGGAACTGGTGGGGGAAAGGGGAAGGGGAGAAGAATTATATTCTTAGGCTTGGTCATCTACATTATATCTAAATCTCACTGTAAGTGATTTGTCTGTAGTCTGAGTCCAAGATCCTCCTAGTTACATGCCGAAGCTGCCTTTGATTTCAATGGAAGTTATGTATCTTTTAGGACCTAAGGTTTAGGAGTTAGACACATGTTCTCTGCTGGAATTGACCTTTATACCTGTGATAAGGAGTAAATAGATGACATAAACTTGGACATTGGGTTAACTTCCCCAAATTCATCTGGGGGAGAATTAGGGGTAAAATATAAATAAATGAAAGTTTTATTGGTACAGCTGTTGTGTGTGTCCACAGTTCACCCAGTTCGGTGTTTGCTCCAGTCAAATAGCTTTTATTGGTTTCCATGCCACGTAATGGTGAGATGCTTCTATAATAGCCTACAATCTGTTAAAATGGGATAAGGGGTTCATCTCTGTATTCTGGTTCCCAGTGGAATTTATGTAAATTACACTGGTGTAAATGTGTCACGTGTTGAGGCTGTTCATGTCTTTCTGGTGGTCCAGGAAACATAAGCTACTTATTTTTCTGTACTTGTTATAAAAATCTTTAAGATGATAAAAACCCCTCTTTGATTAGCCATGATAGCAATTTCTGGCAGACATTAGAACTAATGGAATAAGTATTAAATCCAGGAGGCTGCACCCCCAGAAGGGTTGTGAGGCTGTGCCAGACTCCTCCCAAGGGTGCAGAACCCATGATCTGTGGGCCAGATGACAGGAGGCTGCTGCTGTCAGCAAGTGTCACAAGTTTTGCTTTGAACGGTTTGAGGTGCAGCTGACCAGAAACCTCTGAACCTATCTTCTTGAAACTTGGCAGGCTTCATGCCCTCATAAGTGGGTATCATCCCTGTAAATTGCAGCTGAATCAGGCAAGAAATGACAAAGTTTTAGGCATGTTCAGATGACAGGAGGCATGCTGCTGGCAGCTGGGATGGGTGCTGGGTGCAGCCTATGCTGAGTGCCAGGAGGATTGGTGCTGCCACTGGCCCCAGCTGGCAGTGACAGTATGCTGTCATTCTGCATGTGGAATCAGGGGTCTGCACCCACAGGAGAGCTGCGGGGCCATGCCATATTCCTCCTGGGGGGTGCAGGCCCCTGGATCTGTGCACTGGATGATAGGAGGCTGCCGCTGCTGCCTCAGGCCACTGGTAGCACCAATATTCCTGGCACTGGGCACAGACTGCACCTAGCTCTGGTACCAGGCAACAGCAGCAGCCTCCTGTCATCCAGCATGCAGACTGGGGGCCCACACCCCTGGGAGGAGTCTGGCACAGCCCTGCAGCCCTCCTGCAGCTGATATGCCCTGGGCTCTATACCAGAGCCCACCAGAGGAGGGTGCGGGACGCAGGG
>NW_017729025.1:69428956-69434516 GCF_001723915.1 Gavialis gangeticus
GGAGGAGTCTGGCACAGCCCTGCAGCCCTCCCTACGGTGTGGGCCAGCCCCCCAATCTGCATGCTGGATGACAGGAGGCTGCTGCTGCTGGCTGGGGCTGGTGCTGAGTGCAGTCCATGCTGAGAACCAGGAAGACTGCTGCTGCCACTTGCCCCAGCCAGCAGTGACAGCATGCTGTCATCCCATGCACAGATCTGGGGGCTGGCACCCCCAAGAGGGCTGCAGGGCTGTGCCAGACTCCTCCCAGGGGGCGCAGACCCATGGATCTGCATGCCAGATGGCAGGAGGCTGCCAGCTGGGACTGATACTAAAGCAAATATTCCCAGCTTTGAAACTTGAAACATTTTGAAACTTTGAAATGTTTCGAGTGCCCTTGTTTCATTTCCAAGCTGTTTCAAAGGCTTTTGTTTCATTTCTATTTTGCTGTTTCGAGCTCAAAACACATCAAAATAGCTTTGAAAAAAAACACCTAGAGAAATTTTGCACAGCACTAATAAGTATGCCATAGGCCCACAAAAGGAATTTAGCATGTTAGGAGATGTGTGACACTCACCATTATGCTTGGGTATTAAAGCATCAGATAATGAACTCTGAGGACTAACTGATAAAGAAACACATTTCCTTTTCTTCAGGACACTAACCTCTACTAATTTGAATTGGATCAGCATTGTAGCAAGGCATGTTCTGCATTAACTAGGTTTATTTTTCAGGGGTACGGTTATTACAGGGTTGATGCACTGTACTATAGAACATTATAAAAATTGCAGTATTGCACATTTTCAGCAGCTAATTTTCTGGTTTCTGAATCTAGGCTTTTAAATATTTTTCTAAATGCCAGATATGATTCATATACTTTAACAGACTTCCCACTGGTTGCAAAATTCCTTACTCCATAGCCATTTTAGGACAAATTTTAATCATGTGTCAGTCTGAATCCTGTTTTTGTATTCACTTCTGTATATTTCCATGCATAAAACTTTACCTTGCAACTACTCAGTTTGCATATACACAAATGGTAACTACACATGCCAAAACCATACCAGTGCAATCAATAGCACCTTCAACAGAGATCATGCAATACTGGAATGAAGGGTGGTAAGTTTAGCTCTTTAAACCCTAGTACATTTTGACAGAAAAATATGTAAAAACTACTTCATCTTTCTCAGCCTTATTGCATGTACATATTCAAGGTGATAGTCCCTTTGTATGGAATTCTGGTCCAAGGTTTGTGTAATAGTTAAGCCATATAGGAAATAGATTTTGTGCATACGTATATAGATATTGTGAATAGAGCTGGATGCATACCCACCTTTCAGTTGACTACTCTAGTAAAAAAATACAGTAACTTTTTATGCTAGACTCTATTTTCCTGGTTTACAATTATGATATCTTGAAATTGATGATTAAGGCTCAATAAAATATATACCTGTGCAACACTGTTCCCTTCTTCAAGGGTTGTATTGATTGGGATTATTTTGGTGTCTGAAATCTTGTTAGACTAAATGCAGGGAAAGAAGAAACTTAAAGTTTGACTCTCTCTGGGATGAACTTGTAGGACTGGCATTTACAAAAGGTATAAGTTGACTTGTAAACTAAGATAATTTGATGTCTTAATCATTGAAAGATTGAACAGGGAATCCCATTGTGTTATCACTACAAAATCATATTTCAGAACAGCACCCTTAAGAAATTTGCAAACAATTCACAACTGGGGGTGGGGGGATGCTTGTTTGTACCAATTTGTTTGAAAACAGCACCACAAGGAGATATATGAAACATCCATATGACCACAGAATTTGAATTCTCATATCTCTAACTGAATGCAAAACATATAAATTAAAAAGGTGACTATAATTTGCTTTGAAAATGGGGTTATACTGAAGCTAAGGTATACTACTCATAATATCTAGAGGTGTCATAATAGATATTTTGAACTAACAGGAAAGTTAACATTTTAGAATTAAAAATAATTACTTTTTTTGCCCATAGAGAACAAGTAGTTAACATCCATGCCTTAAATACCAAAATCCAGTACTAAGAAAGAGTTGACCCATGTTTCCCAGTAGCAGTAAATTGACATTAATAGGGCTATGGCAACTGAGGAAGTTTTTATGGGTGAAGTTTTCCTTTATTAAGTGCAGCCCCAAATGGTCAGACAAGAGTCTTTGGGTAAATGTGATATTTTATTAGACCAACTAAATAGTTGGAAAAACTGTTCTTTGCAAGCTTTTGGGGACAAATACCCTTCTTCAGGCATTGGAAGGGTGTTTGTGCCTGAAATCTTTCAAAAAACAAATTTTCCAACTATTTAGTTGGTCTAATAAAACATATTACATTTACTCAGAACCTTGTGTGCCGATGTCCTTAGACCAACATGGCTACAACCAACAGCTCTATACGGTGATCCTACCATTGCTCTTGAGGGAGTCTCGCACAAAGATAAAGGTTTTGTTCTATGTTGGGGCACATATATGACGGTATGTAGCCTTTGCAATACCTAGCTTAGACGTGCCCTCTCAACAAAGATGTACGAGGTACACATTCATTCCAATCTCTGCTGCAGGGTACTCAAATCTAAATATCTCGTGTCCCTAGGTATATACTGTTTTGTGTTGAAGAACTTACTCCTGGATCGGGCCCATGCCGCCCGTCAGGCCCCACAGCTGCCTGAAAGCTTCTTGCCATGTCCCTCTCCCCTTTCCCCTGTAGGGAGTTGCTGGGCAGTCACTGTGGGGACCGGAAGGTGAGCATGTGGCTTCAGAGACCAGCAGAAATGCATTCCAGCTCAGTGTGTGAGATTGCCACAGGCTGTGGGGATCCTGGGAGCAGCCAGGAAGGGGAAACCAACCTGGCCAATGCCACCACACTCTAGGATGAGCCCAACCACCTGTGCAGCTCCTGACTGGCAGGAGGCAGCAGGACCCAATTCTGAAACCCAGTTCTAGAAAGCTAGCAACTGGGGCAGACACAGAGCAGACTTGGAAGCTTGGAAGCCCTCTAGCTGCAGGTCTGAACTGTGCATGGAAAGGAATTAATCCTTAATATGCAACTGCTCGCAGCATGTGCTAACTTTAACATTGATTAATATGCCTTAAGGTTACAACATGCTAATTGTAATGTATAACTAAACCCGCTATTTCCACTTAGGATTTTCAGCAGTGAACCCTGTTCTTAAGTTAGGTACCTAAACCAAGTTAACCTTGATTTAGGTACCTAACCTAGAGATATACCCCTAGAGCAATGGCACCAGTGGTTAAGACACTCACTGAAGAGTTTTTAAATCTGCATGCTGCCTCTACCTTTGCCACATTCCAAAATAATGCCATAGCCACCAGACTACTCAGTAAAATAGAAGCTACTCTCAGTCTCACATGATGAAGTTATTTCACTTAGCAGGAATAATTAAATATTCATTGAAACAGGAATCTGAGCCTGACCTTCCTATATCCTATAGTGTTGTAGAGTTTCTTTATCTCATTTGTGCTGTGTCCCAATAAATTGCATCTGAGAGAGTGCCACTCCAACCTCCCAAACAGCCTTGTAATTAAGATGCTGTATTAGCATATGGGTTATTTAGGTTCATGTTGCTAATACAAATCAGGAAGAAGGATTATATTTGGAAATGGGCCTTTCACTATCCACGTGAGTCTTTTGACTAACAGGACACACTAGGATCACATGGTCTTGTCACTGGCCATCTTTTTGTGATGACTTAGGCATTCTCCTGGTCTGCCTACTATTGTATTGGATTCTGCAAACATGTTAATCTGAGGAGTAAATGGACTGAGGATGGTATGTAGTGCATAGTTTGGCACCATTGAATCATTATTTTGTGCGTGCCCATCAACAAAGCCTTATGTGTCAAGGAGACTTACAAGTGAAAACTTACATGTTTAGGGACTTTAGGCACCTACAGCATTGGGTGACAGTTCATTTTGTAGTTCCAGGGTATACATATTGGTCACGTTTCACATGCTGATGTGAAATATTTTATGACAGTGTTTTATTTGTAGAGCATGTTGTTGCATCAGAAATGATGCATAGGTCCAGCTGTAAGTTTATATTTTGTGGTTTTTTTCACACAGCAACATTGGTGGATTTATGCCCCCATCCTTTTCAATGTATTTGTGGGCTGTTATGCAAATGCCATCTCTACAATTGGCTTGCCTGATAAACATAATTACAACAAGAAAAAAAATCTCATTTTTATTTTTTAGAAAAAATAAAAGGCCTGAAACCAAAGAAAAAAAAGGAAAACACAAATAAGTCTTTTTCCAGTGTTTGCATATCCAACAATAAAATCTAATTTATAACCTGCATTGCCATAGCTAATCTGAAATATTAGAAGTAGGAGAGCTACTAAGTGTTCTATAAGCTTAATAGTAGATAAGAATAAAGTTATTTGGCACAGAACCTTTCAATAATTGTGATATATTTAAAAAACAAATCTCAATGCCCTTAGCACACTGGGGTTTGGATCCAACAGCATCAGAGCTCAGCATCAGTGTTGAATCCATCAGCATCAGCGCTGTAGGTTTGAGCACTGGGCAGTAGCATGTTAGGAATGCTGTCTGACTTCAGGGGGATTGCTAAACTGAACATTTTATTTATCAAAGAGTATGCTGTAGGTTCTGTATGTATTAATAGCTTTAGAGGTATCACAATCTTTTCTGGTTGTTCCTACAGCCGGTCTGGTAGGATAAAGAAAAGCACATCCTTGAATAATTTTGTTCCTCTTAGCAAAAAGTGAGTTGAAGAATTGACAACTTAAAGTCTTTACCTTATGATCAGTATGAATTTCCTTTCAAACCTCCTTATTGCAACTTCTAATAACAAAAATGATTAAAATGAATTAGGCTGGAACATTTTGTCTACTTATAGAAAATGAGCTTTTGGAACATGGTTTCCCAAATATGTCTTCCAGACAGATTGTCTGAGTTTATTCTTATTTTACAATGTTGTATTATTTATAGTGGTTTCAGAATGGGTTCACTTCATATATTTTCTGCATATTTTATAATGAGTGATCCAATTAACTTACTTGAGTAAGATTTTTTTAAATGCCAGTTTAAATGATAAACTGTTCCCTGGTCATAAGAGTTCTTCAGTCATAGGATGTGATTTTTTTAAAGGGCTTCAGGTTCTTTAAATTAACTCTTAGCATAATACAACTTTACATTTTGTTTTAAATATTTCTCCATTGGACATGAGAGAAAAGTATACATACTAAATGAGAAAGAGATAATATATTGAAATAATAAGCATAAGCAATTACCAAATATTATACGAATATAATATGACCCTGCTTCATCAAAGCATTTAAGTACACACTTAGGCTAAGTACAGACAGTCAAAAAGTCCAAGGCTGAATCAATTCAGCCTTCCCAGATTAGTCTAAGCTGCTATGAGGAAGTGAACAGACACTTTGATTCTGGAAATGAAGCCACATGCAGCCTGCAGTGGCTGGAGCAAAGAGCTTGTGCCAGGGCTAGCCCAACACCCTGCAATGTGGAGTTTGTAGGGGAGGTGCAAAGCATCCTGGGATGCTGGGGAACTGTGA
>NW_017729025.1:69434633-69437334 GCF_001723915.1 Gavialis gangeticus
ACTAGGTCTCTTCCGACCCTTAATCTATGAATCTATGAAAAATTTGAACTGGTTTCTGATCACTTATACTGGTTTATGCATAATTTCTGTCCCTAGCCTTAAAGTTTTCCTGGAATTAGGGTCTCTCTCTCTCCATAAAAAAAAACACATGCCTAAACTGACTAAACTTTTTCAAGCCTTTTTTTTTGTTTTATGCACAGTAATGCAACTAGCTAAACTATCTTCTCACATCCTCCTAGGTGATGCTTACATTTGACCTGTCAATATGAGAGACTGTTTTTTTTTTTCTGACACAAGCAGATGTTTCTCTAGTTTTCTGCAAAAATGTTACTCGTTTTACAGGTGGGCCTCAACAATTTTCAAAGGGAATTTCTGCTTTTGGGTTTGGATGGTATTTTTAATTGGTTGCAGATTACAGTATGGTGTTGTGTGGGATTTGTCCACTATATATGTTATATAGATAACATTTTCATCATCTGGACTGAACAGCTGGATGCATTTACTGGCTTCTACCACAGGTTTTAACAATTATGACAACCTCAATCAAACTTTCCCTGGAATACCACCCCCCCACACACATACACACACACATACTACCATCAGCTTTTTAGATGCAACAATCCATATCCATGATAGCACCTTATGAACCACCATATACACAGAAAAAAACCTATGGCCCTATGCCTATGTCCACAAGACCAAGCACACCAAAAAAGCTATTATCTACAGTCAGGCCCTCACAGATGATTGCATCTGCTCTGAGAACATTCATGATACCCACCTAACCAGCCTAAAAAGATCCTTAATACAACAGGTAGAGAAATACATGGTACATTTGAAAGAGCTATCCAAATATGCCACAGTAGCCTGCTACAATACATGTAATCACTATGGCTGTACAAAGCTTCTGATCATGATTCAGATTCAGAGATGATTTGGATGATTCAGAACCTGAATCTACAAATCTGAATCAAAACACTAGAATCTTTAGGCTTGTTGAATCAGTTCGGAGCTCCCTAATCAATTCGGAAAAGATTCCACGATTCAGAGATTCGGCCATAGGGTATAATGCGGAATAAATGAAATAGCTATACCTTTGTTGTTTTTTGCTGATTCATATGAAACGTACAGGGATAATAGCCCCTGCTGAGGGCATGAAGTCTGCCAAGTTTCAAGGAGATAGGTGCAGGGGGTTCTGAGAAACTGCACCTCAAGCTGCTGACAAGCAACACTCATGTCACCTGTGTGTGTTAAGCCACAGCAGAGTCAAAACTGCAGGGGTGGTATCTCTTGCTGAGGCTGCAAAACCTGCCAAGTTTCAAGGAGATAAGTGCAAGGATTTCTGGGAAACTGCACCTCAAACTGCTGACCAACAAAATTTATGACATAGGTGACTGTGTGTGTATTAAGGCACAGGGGGGTGAAAACTGCAGCCCTGCTAGGGCCAGCTGCAGCCACAAAGTCTGCCAGCTCTCAAGGAGATGACAGATAGGGGAAGTCTGGGTTCTAGGGCCCTGCACCTCTGGTCACAGGCAGGCAAAACTTGTGATGTGGGTGCTTGTGGGAATCTGTGTGTATTCAGGTGCACCCTTCCTGGTGCTGCGGCCTCTGCACAACATGGCAGTGTGCCCCCATGAGGTCTCCTCCCCCTATAGCCTCAGTGTGGTTCACCACTGTAAATGATGGTAGGTCAAAATAACTTAGCTGGCTCAACATCAATAGCACCAGCAGCATCAAAGGTACCCAGACAGAACTGCCACAGAGTCTTTCTTTTTACACCACAAGTAACATGTATCCAACACAACATCTTTACTTCTTGCTGTCAATTCCTTTATAAAAAGAATAAAGCATCTGAATTGGTCAAATCTGAATCCAAATCAAATAGATGTGGATCAAATTCACACAGGCCTAGTAATCACAGTGTGCATGCATGCCCCTGGTGGTCACACACCAGCCCACACTGGAATCAATCAGAAAAATCATCAAACTAGGGTGCATCCCCCAAGCATGGTTTGCAGCATTACAAACCATACATGGAGCATGTGCATGTTTGCCGTGCTGCTAAGTGGCAGTGTGGTAGGGTTTTCTTGACACTGGGAGATCCCAGTGTCAAAAAAAAACTTCCAAAAGAAGAGGTGCAGTGCACATGACAGCAAAATGTGCCACCAGAAAGGGATCCTGGCTGGCCAGTCATGCTCTGACTGCTGCCCAGGCTCCAAATGCCTGGATCACTGCCACTGCTGCCCTGAGAGGCCCCCAGAACCCCAGGTAAGGCTGCTGGCCCCAGCTCCCACTACCCCTCCTGGCAATTTGCCACATGCTAAAGTGCACATGCAGGGATGTGCTCAGGGACAAATAACAGTGGCAAATATTTATGCTGCTGCTGTTTATCCCCCAGCAAACACACGTGCTGATGTGCCCCTATAGTCTGTACCGACAGATTCATGGAGATGTGCCCCTACAATCTGTACCAACAAAGACCAGGCCTTGAGAAAAATATTCCCAGCCCCTCCTCTCCTGGGTTTCAAATAGCCCTCTAACCTTACTCAACTCAGCAGCAGCAACAAAGCAGGCTGCTGAAGCAACTGTACCCCAGGATACATTTTTCAATGCAAATTCAGTGTGGAATCCTTTTATTTTGGGCTCTTTCTCATCTGACCCCAGAGCGTTTGGGGGTGGGGGGGGGGGGTTGCCTGTTTTT
>NW_017729025.1:69437509-69439387 GCF_001723915.1 Gavialis gangeticus
GGGGGGGGGGGGTTGCCTGTTTGATTATCTCTTCAAATCATCTTGGTACCTTTTTATTTTCCCCTGCCTATCCAGCTACATTTCTGTAAACCCAGAACAAAAATCTGAACAAGTTAACTGAAATTATTCTAAATTATGAGCATATTTTTTCACAAATGACAAATATATTGGTAGTCTTTGCCTAGTGCATTTGCCACCTCATTTAATTTATATAGATGACTTACTGGGTAGGAGAATTTTGATATTATTTAAGTTCTTCTTAGCTAAATGTTTCTAGATAGAGAAGAAAACACATCAAACAGTCATAGGTCAAAATACATTGCAAAAGGCTAATGAAATTGATTAACTTTACTCACAAAATGGGGAGAAGGACATTTCATTGTAGGCATCATACATACTGGGAAATGAAAACTAGAAAAGCCCCTGACTGCATAACAGATTGATATATTTAGAGCAATTTGTATGAGATATTTGATCAAAAGTGTACTGTCTATAAATGTGGCAGTACACCAACAATCAAATTAAGTACAGGAAAATATTTTTCATTTAGACTTTCTAAAGGGAAAAAATAAGAGAGGTAAACTGTTTTCCTCACCTCTCAGTACTCACAGACATGTTAGCCATCTACAGAGGAAGCTCAAAATACATGTGGGTAAATCCCATCTCTGGCTAATGCCTTGCCTGGCAGTTGGTTTTGGTTGCTATATTCATGCTGCTACACTATGTGGAGTAATTATGTCAAATATAATATAATTCTAGCATTGACCAAACTTAATATAATTTTACCTGACCTTTCTCAGAAGACAGTCATCAGGTTTTGACTTCACCCTACTGAGCTTGCTCATGTGCATGTGCCTTGAATGACTTTCTGAAAATAAGTGTTAGCCAGGGAACTAATGCAGTTCTTATAATTGGTTTAATTGGTTTAACACCAATTATAAATTAAAAGCAATTGCTTAAAACTATTGCTTTCATAATACCACTCTCAGAGAACCCTTTAAAAATGTTTATATTTCCCTTTTTGATTTTACTTAAATCTAGCAGGCCGATGGAAGTTTTTAATGCATCAGATCTTGAGCTACTATCACATATTTCTGTTCAGTCTCATTACTTATCTTCCACACATGAAGAGAGCAGTGGTTATCTTTGATAAAGTGTTTATGAAAGTTATGGTTCAATATAAAATTACTAGAGTCAACACACTCAAAACCAAATTAAGATGGCTTTCATCTTCATCTGTTAGTGTGGGATGCCACAACTAAGTAGCTTTTGTTTCATAAAAGTTTTTACTTAACCCATGATAGTAGTCTTGTAACTAAGACGGGAAACCAGAAGTCGGATCAGAGATTTTTCTTCCATCACTTTCATGCATCAGGTGCATCATTTGACTATTCACCTCTGTTTTGTTCTGAAGGAGTTTCTTCTTGTAATTTGATGCATGTCAACATTCTGTGGCTGATCCATCAACTCTGAAATCCTAAGTATGGGTTTGTTAGACTGATTTTGCTGACTACTCATCTCAGTTTTAGAATGACAAATTATCAAGGATAACAATTTAGATTTTCATTAAGGAAATTGGTGTGCACATGATGTGTTATTTTACAAATACTTCTCTTCCTGGTTACTTAACTGTTCAATGGCCTGGAATAGAAAAGAGTGATACAGTACTTCTATTTTGCTGCGTTCTGTAATCTCTCGTGTGATCTTATACATGTATCTGTGAAAGAAATGCCACATAATTAACTACATGCACATTATTTACAGATCCTTAATTAAGAGAGCAGAACTAGACCCAGCAGAGGGATAGTCGGGGTCCTTGGGCTTGCGCTGTTCAATTGCTTCATCAGCGATTTGGACGATGGGGTGAAATGCAACCTG
>NW_017729025.1:69439398-69456671 GCF_001723915.1 Gavialis gangeticus
GGTCCCTTCTGACCCTACTTCTATGATTCTATGATTCTATCTAAACAGTCAGCAGCGCCTACAACATCATGTACAGATATATGAATGAATTTTAAAATAGCTGGCTTGGATACTGATAGCAGTCTAGTCACAGCAGACTGCTGTTTTCAATGAAATTTAAATATCCCTACTTCTTGCCTTCTGTGACTGCAATGTAGACATACACAGGGGCAGCTTTTTTCAGTGTGAATTCTGCAGTTGACCTGTAGCTGGTCTTCTGCTTGCATAACAAGGAGTGTTCATTGTTATGACACTGGAGCAATACAGTGATGACTCAAGCTCCAGATCATTCAGTTTTGTAGATGTTGTTATTTGTTCACTTTTTATTGATAACATTGTTTAGCTGCTCTTAAATTTAATATTAGTCCGAAGATGATTATTCCACTACACACTATAGTTTCATTTAACCTTACTGGTTTTGGTTTTTCATCTTAGAAATCATTTTAACTTTCATAGAATAATAGCAAATTAGAGTTGGAAGGGACCTCAGGAGGTCATCTAGTCCAACCTCCTACTCAAAGCAGGACCATCCCCAACTATATCATTCTAGCCAAGGCTTTGTCTACCCAGGTCTTAAACACCTTTAAGGATAGAGAGTGCACAAACTCTCTGGGCAGCCTGTTCCAGTGTTTTACTACCCCACTAGTGCGAATGTTTTCCGTGACGGCAAATAACAGAACAAAGAGCAATGGTTTCAAGTTGCAGCAAGGGCAGTTAAAGTTAAATATTGGGCAAAACTGACTAACTTCGTCGTCTTTGGAACTACCCTTCAGACACTGGAAGGTTGATATTAAATCTTCACTCAGTCTTCTCTTCTCCAGACTAAATAAGCCCAGATCCCTTAGCTTCTCCTCAGAACTCATGTTCAACAGCCCCCACCCCCAAACATTTCTGTTGCCCTCTGCTGGGCACTCCCCAATTTTTCCATATCCCTTCTGTAGTGGAGGACCCAAAACTGGACACAGTACTCCAGATGTGGCCTCTCCAGTGCTGAATAGAGTGGAATAATCACTTCCCATAATCTGCTGGCAGCCCTCCTACTAGTGCAGCCCAGCATGCGAGTGCCGGATTTAGGCTTAAGCTACTTAAACTACAGTTTAGGGCCTCACAGTATGAGGGGCCTCTAAATAAGAAAAAAAACCTGATTGAATTTCAAGTTGAATAATAATTAGTTAGTAAATAAAGGTGATAAAGGAGATATGGGAAAATGATTCTCTAAATATGAACATTTTCATTCTAATATGACAAAGATATAACACATTGGATTATTTTTATCATATGGAGCCTCTTAAACTAGACATAGTTTAGGGTCTCAGCATGTCATAGTCCAGCACTGCAGCATGCTGTTGGCCTTCTTCACAGTAAGGGCACACTGTGGGCTCATATTTGGTTTATTGTTCAATATGTAACCCCCAGGTCCTTTTCTTCAGAGCTGCTGCTTAGCCAGTCAGTCCCTAGTCTGTACCAGTGCATGGTATCGTTCCATCCTAAGTGCAGGACTTTGCATTTGTCCTTACTGAACTTCATGAGATTTCTCTTGGTCCAATCCTCAATTTGCCCAAGTCACTTTGAATCATAGCCCTACCCTCCAGCATACTTACTATTCCACCCAGCTTGCTGTCATCTGCAAACTTGCTGAAGGTGCAGCAAATTTGTTCCATAGAGGAAAGGAAAGAGCTGTTTCAATTGCAGTCTCACTCTGATAGCTTCTATGCCAAAAGGTTATACTATATTTTTATGTTCTGTCTTGGCTTTTCTCCCCTGAATCTTAGCCTTATCTGTCATTGCTATGTAGATAAAGCAGATCTGTTTAAAAATTCTTCTTCATTACTTGAAAACTTAGTTCCATTCTTACCAATTATTCTGACTTTTTCCATTCTTGAATGTAGTGGGGGTTTTTTTAAACACTCAAATGAATTTTTTGTTCACTGAATTTCCAAGTCTAGTAATTCTTTGTCTTATTTCCATGTACAGGCCAAGTGTACCAACAATGCCTGCCTCCCACATCTGAAAACTTTGATTTTTATACTAGAGTTACCACACTGGGGTACTAGATTTTTAATACTAGAGTTACCACACTTGCTTATCTAGTTTATAAACATGCAGAAAGTAGGTTAGAGATACACCTTATAGACTAACTGAATCAGATTCAGTTCACTTCATCAGATGATATGAAAAGATATGCAGAGAACAGGCAATCAAATAGGAAAGAAGGCTGAAAAGAAATAGGAATTGTATAGGATAGCAGTAAAGTCATGGGGATGTAAGAACTAATCCAAGTAATGGGATAAGAATCCATAGTACCCTGTTTAGACCATATTTAACACAATCTGGTTTGTGGATAATTTCCTTTTCCACAATTTCACATTCCAGTCAATTTTTACAATTCTTTCGTTTCAGAACAGCTGTTCTTAGGTCAGCAATTGAATGCCAAGGGATGTTGAAATATTTTTCCATAGGCTTTTGTGTATTTCTGGACATGATGTCAAACTGGTGTCCATTCATTCTCTCATGTAGGGATTGCCCCATCTTTGCCCTACCCAAAGCAGGTGGAAGAAGGGCATTGTGAGCAAATGATGACTTATAAGATGTTGGTAGAGGTGAATGAACTTTGAATGTTATAAATTTGCATGATTTGGTCCAGAGATGATCTATCTATCTGTCTATAGGACAGAACAGGTTTGTCCACCATGGTGACCTTGAGATAGTCATCATTTTCCAGGAAAGCTTGGATGTCATTAGTAATGCATTCAAACTGGGGGCTATAAGTGACAACCAGAGGCATTCTGTTGTCCTTGTCATGGGGTTGTTAGTATATCAGGTCATAACAGGGTCTGTGTCTAGCTCTGTTGATTTGAGTAGCTATGATTTGGGGATTGTATTAAGTGCAGGAATCCCTGCTCCAGATCCCTAATGTGTAAGATCAGAGCAGTATGGCTGGAACATAGACCTTGACTATAGACAATAGATCTAGTAGTGGGCTTAGGATGATATCACTGTACCTTAGTTACATCGGGGGGCAGGGGAGAGGGGAGGGAGGAGAGGGCAGTTTCAGAGGAAACAGACCTCAAGGTCTGTCATAAATATATTGGCAGACTCTGGGGGCTGTACATGTGCCCATGGCAGTGTCATTCATTTATAAGTATAGAGAGTCTGCATATCTGAAATTTGTGTGTGAGAATAAAGCAGGAGAGCACAAGCAATGAGGACAATGTCCTCATTAAGGATAATGTTATTTATAGTTTATAATCTGTCCTTATTGGGGATGCTGATATACAGAGATTTGATATCCGTGGTAGTTATATGGTGGGGAGATTGTTGGAAGCTTGTCAGTGAAGCTTACTTTCTCTATCTTTTGTATTTAAATCACTCTTAAATGATAGTCTGCTGGCTGCGTGTCATTTCATAGTACCTGATAAAGCAAGCTGTTGTTCACGAAAACATATGTATCTATGATTCAGTTACTCTTTAAGGTGGAGATCTATCCTGACTTCTTCTTGACTTTAGGCTAACCTGGCTATCTACCTCTCTGTAGTTTACAACCACGGCTGAATTGTGAAAGGAATGCCATGAGGACATGAACAGATAATATGCCAATTATTTTATACATACACATTAGCCATTTCTAACCATGTTTGTCTAAGCATGTTCTGGAGAAACCTGAGCAGTTATGCCATGATTCCTCAGCATAAGTAGACTGATAAGAAGACATTAATTAATAAGTATCACCAGCAGCTGGTGGGAGATATGCTGTGGGAATTTATCATTACACAGGGTGGAAAAAGTTTCATAGTTGGTTCAGATTAACAAAGCAGTTATACAGTGCTGCTTAAAAACTATGCTAAAACCAGGGTTACAAACTGGCAAAAAGAAAAAAAAATTGTGCCAAACTAAGCAAGAAAAAAATGCTGTTGCTTTGATTACTGATCAAGTATTAACACAATCAATTGCTTTATAAGAGATATTCCTATGTTAGGATTTGCTATAGAATTTGAGTGACTAGCTGCCTGTCACAAAATGGTTCCAAAGCTGATTTAAAGTTTTGGACAGAGAAAAAAACTGATTTAGAGAATAACACTACTATTCCCTAGATCATATTTTGTCATCTTAAAAACACAGATTTAAATCTACATTCTCCAAATTAGATTTAGAGTAATGTTTTTGATTTTCTAGCCTCAAGGATTACCACTGTGTTATTCATATCCTCTAGGTGAATTGATTTTTCAGATTGCAGCTGAACTAAAATGAGTAAGTGGGTGATATAGCTAATAATAAATGGAATTTATGTTATTCTGATTCAGATGGCCTTTCCCTGATCTGCTATGCAGGCTCAGAATAATCTTAAGGATTTGTCCATTGGCTTTTTGCATTTATCCAAATTTCCTTCTCCCAGTACTTCCAACAATAGCAGGCATTTTCTTATGATTGGTATTCTAGAACTCACAGGATACATCATCAATTATAGTACTTCTTTCTTCATTAAGAAACAATCTATAATGAGGTTTTTGGTTCTTTTATGGCATATTCATCCAATATTTCTCTGAACGCCATCTGTCTTTTTTACATTTCAATTTAAATTTACTGTATATGTGGAATCAGCAACTGTAGAACAAGTATTTTGTTGTTATACTGAATATTATAGTACAGCTTTGAAAAAGGTTAAAAAGTAATATTTGTAACATTTATTATTGTATCCACAAATGTAGAAGTGCTATATAAATATGAAATAATTAACATTGTGATTTAGGCAAACCATATTCTACTCACTTTATTAGGGTTAAATTGTAAAACAGGAAGATTACAAAATTGTCTTTGTGAGAGAGGACTTTGCAGAACATTGGATGATTCAAAGAACTCAGTCAGAAAACACCTACTTTAGTAAAGTAAATCAGGGTTGTTGTTCTTTGTGTTTGTCTTTTTCCAATTCTGTCATGTCTTTCACTACAGAAAGTGAAAACTACAGAATATATATTTTTAAAGCACTTAAACCCAGATCCTAGATAGCCTCTTAAAAGTGCAAGCCTACTCTGCCTTTCAACCAAAAGTAGACATCTCCCCTTAAGAGAGTGAACCTATTCAGCCCAGGAAGGTTCATAGTTCTTCCATTCACTAAATGGACAGTCCAGTGCACCTCTATGTAAGATTCTTGCATCCAGAAAGAGAATAAGCACTTCTTTCCACCCAGAGGACTATGTTGCAGGCCTAAAGATGTTGAGGAAGAAAGTGGTCCAATAAAGAGTGTCTCTCATATGAAAACCTGTAAATAGCGAAAAGTAAGAGAACTGCAGTACACCATATTTCTTTGTTATATAATTATGATTTATGACTGATGGTGAATCATTGGGTTCCGAAAGGCTGGTTTTGTTTCAAGCCACTAATATGTTCTGCAAAAAGTGCATACACACTTCATCATTGACCAACACTACATTTACATGTACTAATGTAAAAATCATGCAAATAGCTGATTTTCTTTGCAAATCATAGTTTATGTGTATAGTTATCCAATTGGTATGTTCAAATATAGGCAACATACCCACGCAAGTGCAATGTAAACACGTTCTTGAAGGTGCTGGCTACAAAGGACCAACTCACAGGATCATCATAAAATTCTAGTTTATTGGACAGATGCAAAAGTCAGACCATAAGCTTTGGTGCTGATCTCCTCAAACACACACATTCATGCACGGACACACATGGTAGCTATCTCTGAACACTAAGCTCTGGTGTCAAGATATACATATCCCCAAGCACTGGAGTCTGCCATCAATGGCCAGTCGAGGCTTCTTTCAGTGCAATGTTGCTCCAGAAGGGGGTCGCTGGCTGGTCCTTCTGGCTGGATAGGCACGGTGCAGGTCAGATCAAAGAGGGCACCATTGGGGGTCATTCTTCACTGCCTTTTATCCCTCTCTGGCAGACTTTGGTGACTCCCCAATTCTCGGGCTTACCCAATCCAGGGGTTGTTGACCTCGAGGGATGTCCCTCTTGCTGGCTGCTGGATGGCAGCTGTCAGCCCCAGGGGTCACATCCACAGGTATGTCCAGTCTCAGGAGTTGTTTGATGAATTTTGATTGATTCACTGCTGTGATGAATACAGCTCTGGAAGTGGTTGATCAGGGGGTATTTCAGCCCCAAGGGTCTGTTTCCAGTGTTGATTAGTTCAAACTGGGGCTTCCAGACCCTTAATAGTGAAGTTTCAGGGAGTTCCTGGCTCTGTATTGATTCTTTCCTCTTCTTGGTTTGTAGTTTTGTAGGTGTTAATTGCCGCTCATTAACTTGTTTATTCAGATTAGTTATTATGTTACACAATCAACCATGATTCATTCAGGGCCCAGCTCTATACAGAGATTCCTGCCCTTGCTAACATCCTTACATGGTACAACTTGCTTTTAAACTTAAAGTACATTTGTAAAAGCATCTACAAGCTCTATTTTCACTATGAGTACACTTTATATAATAGTAATATTATAAAAGAAAAAGAGAGAGGAAGAAAGAAAAGGTAGAAAAGAGAAAGCATCCCCAAAAGGGGACAAATACTGCAAAAGGGGCTTTTTCCATATGGAGGAGCTTCACATTTGGGGTGGGGTTCAGGCAGGCAAAAAGGTTTCTTGCTACAAAGGTATGAATGAGACTGAATTTTGAAAATTAATTAAACTGTTATAACAAGTGTAATGGTGAGTATTATGTTTCCTATTATCTTAGACTTGCTTTATGAAGTAGGAAATAAAGTCAACCAATGTCAACTTAACTGTATCATGTAGACTATTTTAGTTAGTATAGGATCAGTATAATCAGGCTCCATGGGGAGGCAATCTTTCTTAAATTTTGTTAGACTTCTGTGTTACTAAGGTTTAAAATATGACAGTTTGTTTTGATGTAGTCCTTTCAAGACCTCTTGAAGTAGAGTTGCCATCATTGCCATGTAAATACAAATACCAGTGTTATACAAACAGTTGCCAAACTTCAATCTAAAATAAAATATTGCTGTTATTTCCTATCCTAAGAGTGAGTCTACGCATGCATTTAAGTGTGACTAAATTCAATGGGCATTAAGCAAATTTGGGGAAGTGTCTATACTAAAGTGTGGTGGTGAGACACCCCCACAGGCTCCTGAAGGGGAGAGGGCAGTCCCCGTGGGCCCCAAGCCACATGAGAAGCCCCCCATGGGGAAAGTCACCTCCAGGGGCTCAGCCAGAGCCGGAGCAGGAGCAGCAGCCACGAGCTCCTGCAACATGAGCCGGTGTTACACCAGCTGTTTAATCAGCTGTTCCCCAGGTGGGGAAAAGCTGAGCCAATTGCAGCGGCCAGAACAGCCACCACGGGAAGATTTAAAAGCCCTATGGAGACCTGGGGGGAAGGGAGAGTGAGGGAGCATGCTGGCATGGAGCGCACCAGATGTGCTGGGGCTCCTGCAACAGGCAGGAGCAGTAAGCTGGCTCAACACCGGCATTCAGATCAGTGGAGACAGTTGAGTCCCCTGTAGCAGGCTCAGAGGAAGGAGGCAATCTCACGCCCCTGTCCTCTCCAGCAGTCTATTTTTTTGACAAAAAAAAAGAGCAAACTAGAAGTGCCCTGCCCAGAGGCACTGAAGAAGGTGCCAGCCTACTTGAGCCCAGCTTGCCAATCTCTGCAGCGGAAACGCTACCCATCGAGGCAGCCTGACTAGTCTTAACAGGACCCACGCTAACACGGGTCCCCCCTAGGCAAACAGGGGTCAACAGAGCATGATCAAACAGCACAGGTGGCACCCATCCAGTTGGCGAGTGGACGGGGTTTAGGAGAGGCAGAGCCCCGCAGAACATCATGCCCGAACTATGAGTACTACCATCCCCGGGGTCCCCCAGGAAGAAGATCTCCACTGAACCCTCCCTTTATCCAATAACACCAAGTTGTGGCAGGCAAGTTGAAGGGAGGGGCCCCATGCCAGACAGATAGTATGCCACCCAGGGAAGCTCCACTTAAGATGCCTTTCATCACAGTTATTGACAAGTCCCTGCAGTCATGCCATGTGACCCTAGTGGCTGGGCAGACTTGGCACTAGGGTTAGTTCCGGAGCATGTCTATAAGTGTGTTAATGCACTTTAACTAGTCACCCCTACATTTGATGCCTGCATTTGAGGTATCAGATTTGCATTTGTAGGTATCAAATTTAAGCATGTGTAGCCTAATTTTGTCACTTTTAATGTGCATTAAGGGCACTCACATATAGACACACACCCGTAATGAGTATTACATTAGGCTAATGAACATTAATGTGTCTCATGTATATGCACCCTAAACATAGAAAAATACTGTGGTATATCTTAATGAATGAGGAGCTTTTGTTAGGATGACTACATTGTTAGTATGTGTCATAATATACAATTTTGGAGTAGTGGAGAAGGCTTTAAAACAATCAGTGTGTGTGAACCATAGCAACACATACTCATTAAGCTTTTTTTCAGAGACATTAGTTTTTCAATGACTTCAGTTCCAAACCAGCTGAATTTAACACACCCATTATAAACTATTATTTTGATTTTAAGAAATATTATTCTGTTTTAAAAAGAAAAGAAAATCTCATGAATAACTGAAGCCATCATCAGCTTAAGCTGTCAGGTTATTGTGGCAAAGACATTATTTCACAGTATGTTCACCTGCATTATAACAAACAGTACTTTTCATGTTGATATTGTCTTTACTTTGAAGGTCCCTGAGAACATATGAGTTTAGGAAATGCTATGCATTTAATATGAAAATATGGAGCATGATTCAACTGTGATTTTCTTAAGTCAGAGTTTTTAAGAATGTAACCTTTTTATGCTATTAATATTTCATGGGGCACCTACAGCATCTTGTACAACTGAGCAGAAATATCTTTTATGGGTTCAAGAATTTCTGTCTTTGATTAACGGGTTTCTTAATTTATACTTGACTTGTTCATATCCAAGTATTAGCTCAATTTTTTTTAAACTGTGTTTTGTTGAATCCTGGGGTTCTGTGATAGGTTGTCAGGGGTTTCACAAAGAGATTGGAGGTAATGGTGGAGCAGGCCAGAAGGCGATGTGCTGCTGTTCCCATCCTGGGTCACCTACCTCTGTCAGCTCACATGGCCCACAGAGCTAGGGTAGGAGTTCCACTGTAGAAGTGATATGAAAAAGTTCTATGACATTAGGAACTTTGAAGACCACTTCATTAGCTGACAAAACATATTTTTGGCTACCATTGGTTCCAACATCAGAATAATATGCATGTGTCTGCCACTTAAAAATTTTGCAAGTAGTTTTCTAAAGGTGACATCAGAGCTCTCATTTACAAGTACCTATCCCTTACTGTAATCTTACATCCCTACAGGAGGCACCCCAGCACTGTTCCATATAATAAGTGTTGCTGGCAAAGGAAAGCAATGGAACAGATGCCAACTCTTCTATAGCCAACGCCTGTTAATGCCTGCTCCCTGGTTGGCAAAGAGCACCCTGCTCAAATGCTAAGAGGTTTGTTGGCTTCACTCTCAGCTATAATTCACCCTGTTATGGAAGAAAACAGCTGTCCTGTGATCATGGCCTGGAAGCTTGCCACAGTAACACACTGAGTTAAAATCCCAACTTGACTGCTAGTACTAGGATTCAGTCTCATGACTATTGGTGAATTAATTGTGTAGTAGTCTTAAGAGGATAGAGTATAATTGATTAATTTTTAATGCTATGTCTAGAAAATGTTCTGTGCTTGAAAATCATTATTAAATGTACAATTAACATAGCACAGACATTTTATGTGCACAAAAGCCAGAAGATTCAAACTTAAAATTCCCACTGTAGCTACAACCCATATCCTGCATATGCATTTTAGAGGTTAATTATGGTGTTAGGATTTATTGTCCTACTATCATACACAGCTTTTGATCTCTTCATGCAACTCCCATAAATGTCAATATATAGCTCTGAACTAAACTAAATTAACTTCACTTTAAGAACAAAGGAACCTTTGTTTTAAAAACTATGGCTTTCTTCTTCTAAACTCATCTGCATGTAGATTCCTAGCCATAATGTTTCTTTGACAAAAGTGGCTGCCAATGCTAGAACATTTTACAGTGCAATTGTACAGTCAAATAGATTTACATTATGAACACACACAGACCTGGATTAAGCAACAGGCACTATGGCCTGTGTCTAGGCCTCCAGTGCCTGAAGTCATTTGTCTATATCAGTATCTCAACTTTCATTTAAAGAAAAGGCTTAAATTTCTAGCCTTGTTGCTAGACACAAAAAGTGACTTGAGAGTAGGTGACTCTGTTCTATCTGCCTGAGTCTGCAGAGAGCAGACAGCCTGTGACACATTACATTCTTTGTAATATAACTGTTACATTTAGGTTTACACTGTAATTTGTTAAAGTATCACATGCTTGCACGGAGCATACAACAACAGCCGATATATGGAGCACTAGTGCAATGAGATAATAATAAAAGTCTGATTTAACAATATTGCATTCAGCAGCATCAACGTTTAATTCAAAATTAGTCTCCAAGCTCTTCCTGTCTGTCATTCAGTCTCTATGCTTGCCAGTAATGCATACAACTCCAATATTTTTGCATAAAATGTCTTTAGCATTTAGCAACGTATTTCCTGAATCTTAATGTTGACTTAAAAAAGAGCCTTCAAATAGGAAATTATTTAAACAGTAAGTAAATTATTACATTTATCTCTTGTAAGTCTCTGAGGGCCCTGTTAAACACTGCAGTTTGAGTCACTAAAATGTTGATTGCTATTAGTGCTAGCTCGAGTTTGGAGCAATCACACCTTGGGCACATCCAGATGAGTACGCACATGCGTTTTCTCAGAGACAAATATCAGCAGCACATAGTTGTGCTGCTACTTGTCCCCAGGAAATGCTCCTGCACGTGTGCTCTGGCACACAGCAAATTGCCCCAGGTGGGTTAGGGGATGCTGGGCCCTGGGGACCTCCTGGGGTGGCAGCAGCGAGAGTCAGGTGCTCAGAGTCTGGCCAGCAACTGCAGAATGGCTTTGGGTAGTGCACACTGCAGCCACATGCACCACACTGCTTTTTTTTCCATATTTTTTTTGGATACCAAGATTTCCTAGTATCTAATTTTGCTGCTGTGCTGCAAATTTGCAGCATAACAAATGGATCCACATCTATCATGCATTTCACGTCACCTAAAAAGGCATTGTGGTTCTGTGAACCACACATTCCTGCTCATGTGGATGCAGCCCTTGAGGCTAAAAACCTTCTCTGATTGCCCACCTGCACACCTGTGAATTGCCACTACAGGGCTGGTGAGCAGGGGCCTGACCAGGAGCTACAGCAGTGAGTTGCCACTATAGGGCTAGTAAGCCAGGACAGGCTTCAATACCTGCTTTATGTGGGGGGATGTGAAAAATGGTTTGGGTGGGGGGTAGGAGCATGAAGCTGAAAGGTGGAGAGTTAATGGGATGGGGTAAGGGATGAAATGGGAGGCAGAAAGGAACTGGGGGTGGTGAAATGAGGGAAGTATCCAATGAAGCATAAATAAAAAAGTAGAAACAAGAAAGAATTTTTAAAAGAACTAAAGAGGAAGTAAATTAAAGAGAGTCTCATGTTTTAATAACTTGGGATTTAAGGTTGGGTTTTGGGGGTGCTGGTCATGCTTTCCAGGGTGGCTGGGAGGTGGGAGCAGTGAGGAAATGTGCTTTTGGGAGTACTATTTCCTCTGCCCTAAGAGAAAGCCCCAGCTCATGGGGATCCAATCCAGCCTCCTGCCTTGTTTCCCTCCCATCCCCTAGACCCCACTCCTGGACCTGTCCATGCCCTGCAACCTAGATAGCTGGTATATACTCTTCAGGTTGTATGCATGGAGTTACACCCCAAGGGATGGGAAGATTGCACCCCAAGGACAGGAGGGGGAGTTGGCTTGGTGCTGTAACCACCCCCTAGGCAGTATTGTTCAGGGGGTGGAAAGTTTGTCCACACAGAGCAGGAAGGTGGGGGAGAAGACACACCATCCTAGGATCCTGATGGACTGCAACTTGGAAAGCTCATCTATGGGGAGTGGTGACATATTAAGGCTAGGGACAGACATTCAAAAAGCCCAAGCCTAAATTGATTCACTCTTTGCAGGTTAGTCTAAGATGCACAGGTTAAACTGATTAATAATTGGACAGATGTTCTTTGTTAAATCAGGAAATGCAGTGATATGCCTGCAGTGGCTCAAGCTAGAAGCTGGGGGGTGCTAGAGCATGCCTACCAGGCACTGCCAAACATAAGGGAAGAGAAATACCCTCTAGGGCTCTCACCCCTCCCTCCTGGAGCAGAGGGGGCTTGGTCAGGCACCAGCCAGGACTAGCACAACACACAGGATGCCCGCCACCGGCAGGGTGGGGGTGAGGGCAGCTGCTGCTGCTGCCAAACTGAGGAGTGGAGATGGAAAAAACATCCATTCTCTGAAGCAAGCATGTATTGAACACAGCAATTTGCAAGGCTTACAACAGGAAACTACCAAATTCCTCACCTAAGCTAAGATACAGTCCAGTAAAACACAGCATATACAACTTAATCTAACTTAAAATGTAAAACAAAAAGACAAGAATTAGTTTCACTAATTCTGGGGACAGAGTATCTTCTTACAGCCAGGCATTCAGGAAGGCTTTGTTTAGGTATTCCCACCTTTTACAGGTTCTGCTTTATAATGTAAATGTAGCTTTCTGCATTCTTTGGTGAAGCTGTCTGCAACTTCCCTTAACTACATCTCCATCATGTGTGATGATTGTCAGGACTTTGCCAACACTTCCCACCTCTCAGTTTGGTCCTGCAGGTCTTAGCTCTGGAATCACAGGTGTGTAGCATCAACTGAACTAATGTAGCTGATGTTAACATAGAGTGTAATAGTAGTAAAATGTAACCATGTTAGTCTTGTCCTGTAAGCAAATCGAAAACTCCATTTTGTATCCTTCTGTTTGACATAAGTGAATGAACTCTGCATAGCCTTTATGTATGAGTGTGTGTAAAAGGGTGAATGGTGAGAGAATGACATAACGATGGGAGAAAAATTAACTGTTTATGTAATCAGCAAGGTGCCAAATGTAAGTTACCAGCTAGTAACTAACTAACAAATGGCTGAAGAACCCCTTTGAAGCTCTAGGGCACAGAGGAGATCATAGAAAAAGAAATTCTGCCAAAGAAGAACAATTGCAAAAACAGAAGCTAGGTATGGAAAAACCCCAAACCACTGAAACAAAGGATGCCTATCCCTATAAAAGAACACTTTAAAGATGCCAAGTTGGGTGAGTCTCTTTCTCTACTGCTGTTTCATCAGACCACAGATGTATTTGTTCACCTCGCTCCAGCTGTTATCTTCAAATCTGCTATCTTCAAATCATCATCATCTACTCAATAAGCCCAGGCTGGCCACATTAGGCTGATATTGAGCAACTATTGCTGGTAACTATATCTGGTGTATGTGTAGATAAAATGGTTGTTTTGTGGATGCGTATGCCTGTGCTGGGTATAGTGGTCTCAGGTTAGACCTACCACTTAGAAGAATAGAGGACTACTTGAATACTTGGACAGGTTGTTTTACTTGGAAAGCCCACTTGTGGGTGGTGGATAATTAAGATCACTTTGTGGGTTACAGACTGCCGGAATAATCTGAACCACCTATAGAGATGGGTCCATTGCTTTGGTTTTAAGTTTTGTTTTTGGACTTGGTTATGTTGGAATTTAGACTTTTGGGCACATTTTTATGGATTAGTATACTGGATTTGAACAATAACGAATGGTAACTGACTTTAAGCTGCAAGAAAAATACAGGAGACATAAGTTAAGATGTTCAAAAGAAAGACAGTAAAGAGTGAGGCAGATTTGAAAGATGTCAAAGATCCCCTGCCTAAGTATCTGCAAGATATGAATCTTTTTAAAAGAACTGCTGCAGTGTTTTAAACATAGCCCATGAACCAAGCAGGCAATAAGAGATGCCTGTGCCATTGCAGATTTAAAAGACCAATTTAAGAACTATATGCAGATGTATAATATACCACCGCACCCCATAAAAAAGGTGGCTTCAGCAATGTGGCTTTTATGGGAAGCTACTAAAAAGCTGTTCCTCTGTCTCACTACCTGTTAGGAGGCATTTTAAAGGGGTTAGCTAAAATTTGTAGAAAGGTAAAGTTGTATGGTAATTGTGACTAGGGTTGTAAGTTTTGTGCAGGAAAGGTGGTTTGTTGCTGCTGAACAGACTGCTGAACAAAACTTTGTTTGTCTGGGCCAGGCAGAGTAGTGGACATAAGTACATGCTGTGGTTCACTTGGAATTAAGTAAAAACCTCCTGTTGTATTTGCAACAGGAAGCTAGGAAAGAGCAGAGAAAGTTATCTTGCTGCTGGAAAGGCTGTGTAAATGACAGGGGTCTTGGGAAGGGTTAGTCTTTTATGGATGGCTACAAGAGCAGTTGTGTGTTTTCTGTGAAGTTTGTAAGTTGTAAGTTACAAATGCAAGTTATGGCAAGGTAACATGTTATGCAGGCAGTGGAGGTTCAAATAGATCAAAGACAGTTAAAACATGTGAGACAGATACTTTGGAATCCTGTGTGCCCCCCCCCCCCAAATAAAAATAAAAAAAAAAGAGGCAGCCAGTGGCACAGACAGAGACAAGGTATGTTACTGGACATCTGCTCAGGCAGTAGCAGAATATTTGTAATTAAAAGTAAGAGGAAACTTGGTTCTTCCCCTCACCTCTCCAGGGACAATGAAGGGGCTAGAAAAGATAGAGATTGTTACAGGAGTATAACAGCTTGTTTTAGAAAACATCAGGGTACAGCTGTATAAACAGAGATCAGTGCTCAGAATTACTTTGAGTTACTCTGGGCAGGGAAAGAGCAGTAAGATTATCAGAAGTATGTTTTGTTTTTTCTCAGCAGAGGCATAGTTTGAAGGTTCCTTTTTAAGGTAAAAAAAAGTTTTTTTCTAAAGGAATTGTGTGTGGTGTGCAATTTGTCGCCCATGGACTTTTGGAGGGAGCTAAAGTGGAGCTTACTGGACTGTGTGTCAGTGAGAATGAAAGACAGAGATTGTTTTTAGTTTGTAAAAGGCAAGGCCAGTGGAGTGACCAGCTGTAAAAATGAGGGGAAAAAAATCAAGATTTGCTGAATGGATTGGTTTGCAGTGAGCAAGGCCATTGATGAAAATTGATTGTGAAGCTTGTAGCCCAGAAAAAGTTATGGTTAAGATCTGTTAAAAAAAAGGAAAGCTGGAAGTTAGGTAGGACCTAAAAGGAAGTGTTAAGATTCTACAGAGCTGCTAGAGAGAAAAATCTGCTGAAGAAAATATCTCCATCAGAGTTAAAAAAAAAAAAAATCGCTAGATCCAGAGACATGCTGAAAAGTGAGAGATCTCTGAAAGTGTTTGAGAATAGACTCACAGAGCACAGAAAGGAATTAAGAGTGGGTGCTAAAGAACAGAGCCCAGCCAAAGTTTGTGAGAGCATAGAAAGCCAGGGACTCGATCTGAAAGGTGGGTGAGGCAGAGTCAGTGACCTGGAGTCCAGGAAGGGTTAGATAAGGAGAGAATAGAACTGGATGAGCCCAGAGCAGGGGTGGGCAAAATGTGGCCTGGAGGCCAGATGCGGCATGCCAGGCCATTCTATCTGGCCTGCTGCCCCTTAAAAATTTAGAAAATTAATTTTAATCTGCCCTGGGCTGCCTGTCATGCAGCCCTTGATGGCTTGCCAAAACTCAGTAAGCGGCCCTCTGCCCAAAATAATTGCCCACCACTGGTCCAGAGGCTCTAAGGGAAGCTGAGGAAGAAAGAGATATGAGAGGAGTCTGCAGGGCCCTAGAAGACCAAGTGGTCTGGCTGTCTAGAAAAGGGGCACAGAGAAAAAGCCACTGTTAGAGCTGCCAGAGCCAGGAGCCTGCAATCTCAACTGACCCAAGGAGGGGCCAAGAAGGCCAAAAGTGAAAAAGTGTGCACATAAGGATTAAAGCAGACCATAGCAGGAAAGTAAAAAGTTTGGTCCCAGGTATGACCTAAAACTGCCATGCTCCTGGGTGTGGTTAGTGTGGTGGAGCTGTTTCCCTGAGGGGTCAGGTCAGCACTCAGGATCTCAATATAGTGCTGTTAGACAGGAAGGCATGGTGTACAATTGCACATGCACACATAAAATCAATTAAGCAAACATACACTCACTAGGTGCATACACCCCTACTAGGCATACACACTCACACTAGCAACTCAGATGCACACATTCAAAATAACCAGTCTAGGTTCATGCACAACTATCACCAGTTTAAGCTCATACATGCTACACACACCAAATTTAGACAGAATCAGTTACCAACACCTGCACATCCAATACACATACATGGATTACTAATTCATATACCACACACACACAATGATATCTATATATTTATATATGTGTATTCAATAATTCACACACATATCATCCACCTACACATACACACAGGTGAGTTCCTAAGTTGGGTGTTGTGATATGTATGTATGTGCTTGGTGTACTTGGGATACCTGGGGAAAAGTTAAGGTAAGAAAGTAGAAGTGTAGGGAGTCAAAGTTGCTAGGAGCGAAAGTTCCTGGGACCGGGATTAAAACTGGTAGACTAGAGGGGCCTCGGCTGAAGAATTGAGGCTTGGGGGTAACTTTAGGTTACCTGATCTTAATTGATTAAAAGACAATGCCCAAAGCCTGCAGAACAGGGGAGCATGCTGGCACAGAGGCTGGGACTGGAGCCAGAGCTACGGGGGAACTGAAAAGGTAGGTGGGGAGAGGGAAAATGGAACTAAGGGAAAGTGTGGGTATTAAAGAGGGGCTCTGGGTGTGGGGAGCCAGAGAATGGCTCCGGGACAGCTAGAGAAGTTGCAGGGAGAGGCAGTGGGTGCTGGGATCTGGAGAAAACTGCAGGACAGCCACGAGGAGCTGGAAAGCTGCAGTGGAGGGGGGGAGATGACTACAGAAGGTGTGGAGGAAGCCTGAAAACAGAGAGATGGACAGCAGAAAATCACAGGAAAAATGGCAGGAGAGACTGAAAAGCAGCAGGGCAGCGGGAAAGCAGAAAAAGGCAGCAGAAAGTCATAGGGAAAAGGCAGTAGGAGCAGGGGGAGAGCAGAAAATCACAGGAAAAATGTCAGGAGAGACTGAAAGGCAGCAGGGCAGCGGGAAAGCAGGGAGAGGTTGAGAGGTGGCAGAAAATGGGAGATGAAATTGGGAGGAGATTGGGAAACTAGCAGAGAGGGGGCTGGAGCTGAGAGAGAG
>NW_017729025.1:69456682-69457381 GCF_001723915.1 Gavialis gangeticus
AAAATAGAAACTTGACATGACTTTGGTTCACTTACAAACATAGACCAAAACCATACAATATCCATATGAAGCAATAAAAATCATTACAAAATGATAATAATACAATATACAACAGTAAACAACAATACAATCCTAATAATTATACAATATAAAACAGTGGATATCCAAAACCAAAAACTTACTACCAAAATAAAAATTTGAAAGCTTATCCTAATTCTGAGCTGTCTTATACTTATCTATAGGGAATAGAAAGGGAGAGAACAAGTCAGAAATGGTTGTGGAAGGGGAGGGAATGCATTTTAAATTAAATGTAAAAAAATGAAAAACTGGGGTTTTGCTACAGAGCTATCTGTAGCATGGTAGTCTCTGCAAAAAAACGTATAATAATCACCCTTAAAACCCCAGCTTCCACTGCCTTGTGGATTACCCTTAATTGGGAAAAGGCTGGGGGGAGCATACCCTGACGACAAAACCTTTAGCAAAGCCAAAGAAAAAGAATAGAGGAAAGTAAAAAAAACGGGCTGGGAGGCAGCTGTTGTAAAGAAAAAAATGTGAAAAGTGTTTAAAAAGAAAGAGAGCAAAATATAGGAAATTAACAAAGTTTAAATGCTAGAGCAGGTAGGAGGAAAAAGTAAAATTGTAATTTTAAAAATAACTGCTTTAAAGCAGGGGAAAAGATACAGTTGCTTTTAAAAAAAA
>NW_017729025.1:69462381-69468343 GCF_001723915.1 Gavialis gangeticus
TGTAATAAAAGCTTTAGTTAGAGAAGGGTATTTAAAAAAAAAAAAGTTAGGTCCTTATCTCAGAGTTCCTGAGGTCATGCTGTGGTCTGTTTGGGTTAAATACAACAACTTCTATTGCTGGTCCAATGAAAAAGAGGAGTTGTACGTTTGCTCTGTGTGTGTATTGCAAGGCAGGAAAACTGCTGAAAATAAGTACCTGCAATCTCATTGGTAAAGGGGGTAAGAAATGTTTTGGGTTTTTTTTAACCTCCACTCTTCAGAAATACTGTAAATCTTTTAAAAAGGAAAGTGTTAACAACTTGTTAAGGCAAAAAAAGGGGGGGGGGTTATAAATCTTGGTACATGTCAGCACTGTAAATGTGTAAATATAAATAATATTTTACTACAAGGAGTTTTCCTTGGCAGGTTGGTGTGTGTTTGTTTGTTTATTTTTCTTTCCTCTCTCTCTTTTGCAGAAGCTATAGTGTAAAATCCAATCTAGTAGCAAAGGTGGCTAAAAAACTATGAAGCCATCAACAGTATTTTCTTCACCTAAGCCATGGTTTTATCATCACAGCAAAATTGTTTAGTCTGTCTGTTTTGTGTTGTTTGTCCTGTTGTGTTGTTTTTGTTTATTTAATGGGTTAGTTTAAGTTGGCAAAAGTTTAAATGTGTATAAATATCATACAGATGTAATAAACATTATTAGTAATATTATCTCTAAAAATTAAATCTGAATCCCAAACCAGAACACTTCCATCCAGTTGGACTGGAAAGTTGTTCTTACCTTTGAAACAAAAAACAGCAATTCATATGAAAGTTTTAAGTTGTTGTAAAGTTTACTTGTTTAGCAAAATGACATTTAGTAAAAAAAGTAATATGTATGTGTTTAGTAAATAACCTGACAAAATGTTTTTAAGGCTATAAAAGAAATCTCATTTGTATTTAAATACTATTTATAACACCAACATAACTGAATGTGTAAAAACTGTATTAACCTATTGTTTTATAAAAAAGTTGATAAACCTAGCACATCAGTATTTGCAAAAACAAAACTCTATTAATTAAAGCAAAATACAAAATGAAAGGCCCAGAAAGTTGCTAATAAATGTGAATCAATTTAATAATATGGAAGATACCACTAACTACGATGTGTATAAATGATTGGCACAATTAAAAAAAAAAAGGCAACCCAATTTATGGGAAATTAATGATCAGTTATGTATTTATAACTGGGATAAAAAAAACAAACATACTTTAAATTCCAAGTGAATTAGACTAGTGTGTATCATTAATCATCTTAGTACAGTGGTATATAAAATACAATTGAAAAAAAAGAATCAAAATAAGTACATGTATTTCAGTTAAAGTTATTCAGTGGTGTATGAAATGTAATGTATTAAATTTATTTAAAAGCCACAGGATGCCAATGACACTGATGGAATAAAAGACCAGTGGCTGTTAAACACTGATAAAAGAAAACAAGTATTAATTTATATTTGTTGTTGTGTTTTTCTATTTTTAATATATATTTGTGTGTCATAATATTTTGACTTAGTTTTGCTTATTGCTTATTAGATTGTTTGTATTTTTTGCTTTGTTAAGTAAACCCTTAATTTCAAAAGTGTGTGTAACCTCCCTAACTGGACTCTTAAGTATGCAAATAATTTGATCATTACCAAACACACACCCAGAGATATTATGGTCTTTCATAACCCTCCCATTTGTTCAAAAATAGCACACTCAAACCCCTCATTTAATTAGCAAATATTTGACTGACAAAAACAAAATTGTCAATCATCGTATGTATAGTAAATGGACTGATAATCAATAAATATGTCTCACATCGCCACTCTTGGAAGAACCCTGCTTATTCCAGAGTGACAGACTATCCACGTTATTGGAATACATTAGATAATAGCACAACTAAACTGTATGTTGATTAAATAAATTGTGTTTGTGGTAGGACTCAACCAAATTATTTGACAAGGGAAAAAAGGCTTCATTTCATCCCATGCAGCAATGTATGTGTAATGTCACTGTTATTCAAACTCCACTTTTCACGTGTTATTTCACAAAACAAATAATTCAGAACATAAATATAAAAAATAACAATTTGCTAAATTTTAATGTTTCCGTAGAAGTCAGTTAAACAACACTGCTCAACCTTCTGATACAGAATTTGAAAATAACCCAATTAACTACTGCCACTCGTAAAATCGCACAAGTGCATAGTATTTCTATATTGTATCTAGGTAAAGAAATCCTGACGGTTTCAGAACAAGCCAAACAAATGTTAGCATGTCATTAGTAGAACATCTTCACAAGATGGACTTCTTCAGGGACAGCTATTCTTAATATCATGCTGCACCCTATAATAATATTGTTTCTCATGATACAAAGTTTATTTCTTGCTGTGTGTTATATGTGTTGTTCAATAAAATCAATGCATCCAAAACTTTAAAAACTGCAATTAAAAAAAAAATATCTTCTTATCAAACAAATGTAGTTTATGACCCGTTCATCACTGATGTTTGAAGGGTCAAAGGAGGGACATGTAGCATAAACTGAACTAATGTAGCTGATGTTAACATAGAGTGTAACAGTAGTAAAATGTAACCACGTTAGTCTTGTCCTATAAGCAACTTGAAAACTCCACTTTGTATCCTTCTGCTGGACATAAGTAAATTAACTCTGCATAGCTTTTACGTATGAGTGTGTGTAAAAGGGTGAATGGTAAAAGAATGACATACAGATGGAAAAAAATGTAACTGTTTGTGTAAGCAACAAGGTGCCAAATGTAAGTTACCAGCCAGTAACTAACTAATAAATGGCTGAAAAATCCCTTTGAAGCTCACAGGCACAAAGAAGATAACAGAAAAAGAAATTCTGCCAGATGGGTAACAAAAGCAGTCTAATAAATAAAATAACCTGAAGACAAAATAGAACAACCACAAAAACAAAAGCTAGGTATGAAAAAACCCAAAGCACTGAAACAAAGGATGCCAATCCCTATAAAAGAACACTTTAAAAATGTCAAGTTGGGTGAGTCTCTTTCTTTACTACTGTTTCATTGAAGCACAAATGCATCCACTCCAGCTGTTATCTTCAAATCTGCTATCTTCAAGTCATCATCATCTACTCAATAAGTCCAGGCTGGCCACCTTAGGCTGATATTGAGCAACTATTGTTGGTAACTATATCTGGTGTATGTGTAGATAAAAAGGTTGTTTTGTGGATGGGTATGCCTGTGCTGGGTATAGTGGTCTCAGGTTAGACCTACCGCTTAAAAGAATAGAGGACTACTTGAATACTTGGACAGGTTGTTTTACTTGGAAAGTCCACTTGTGGGTGGTGGATAATTAAGATCACTTTGTGGGTTACGGACTGCCAGGGTAGTCTGGACTGCTTATAGAGAGGGGTGCATTGTTTTGGTTTGAGTTTTGTTTGTGGATATTAAGAAGCTCACTTTGTGGGTTATAGACTGCCGGAATAGCTGAAGACAAAAGAAGAACAATTGCAAAAACAGAAGCTAGGTATGGAAGAACCCCAAATCACTGAAACAAAGGATGCCAATCCCGATAAAAGAACACTTTAAAGATGCCAAGTTGGGTGAGTCTCTTTCTCTACTGCTGTTTCATCAGACCACAGATGCATCTGTTCACCTCGCTCCAGCTGTTATCTTCAAATCTACTATCTTCAAATCATCATCATCTACTCAACAAGCCCAGGCTGGCCACATTAGGCTGATATTGAGCAACAATTGCTGGTAACTATATCTGGTGTATGTGTAGATAAAATGGTTGTTTTGTGTATGGGTATGCCTGTGTGTAGTGATGTGTATGATTATTTGTGTGTGTTTTTATAAATGGTGTGTCTGAACCTCTATGTCTAACTCATGTAATCAACAAACACAGCACCTTGCCTTATCCTCCTTTATAAAGTCTCGCTCATAATTTGAGGAATTAGCAAATTAAGTAACAGGTGCATGGCTTGAATCTGCACACAGGGAACTGGCTTGCCTCTCTCTCCCCGCTCTGGGACATGCTGTGAAATTAAGCCAGGTTCTGGGGGAGAGAAGGCACAGAGGTAGGAATTAATTCCATCCCTGCCTGGCTGTCGGCAGGCCACGGAGGTGTGGCTAGGGCTGGCAAACCCCAGCTGCAGTCCCCACAGTTTGCCAGCGGAGTGGGGAGAAGGGAGAAATTTACCACAGGGACTATATCAGGCCAGTGTCTGGCCACACCCTGCCCCACTCTAGCTAGAAAGCAGAGGGGAGGGGCCAGCCCAGAGTGCATGCCAGAATGCTAGGGGAGTCTGGTTTAACTTAAACCAGCAAGGGGTCTGGGACAGACATTGCATAAACTGGGACAGACATTTGACGTGAATCAGTTAAGTCTGGTACTACATTCAACCAGGTTTATCTCAAACCAGTTCCAACCATTTTCAAACTGGTTTAAGCGCACTGAACATCTATTCTATTACAGGTTTAAACCAGTTTCTGCTCACTGGTTTAAATGTGATTTCTGTCTCTAGCCTAATAGAACATAAGCTGGGTACAGTTTAGAGAGAAACGTGACTTGGAGTGGCACGACTTTAAGATACCTAAAATGTGTTCAAAGCTAGTTTCAAATTTTAATATGTGGACAATGCAGTGGTTAAGAGCTTCAGGAGATACCTAAAATTAGTGTGTAACAAGGCCCTGAGGTTAGAAGGGCCAAGTCTTACTGTTAGATTGGTATACCACCAGATTGACATCACATGGGCAGCTTGGGATTCCCCCAACCTGGAAAACTCCCCAGCTGAGGCAGAACAAGACGTAACTGGGCAGTGAATATCAAGGGCTATAGGCTGTACAGGAGGGACAGGACAGGGAGGAAAGGTGGTGGTGTGGTGCTCTACATTAAGAAGGAATACACACCCTCATCAAGAAGCACAGAGTCAGAGGAGGGGCACACTGAAGTGCTCTGGGTTAGAATACAAGGCAGTCAAGGGGAAAGAGACTTAACGGTGGGGGTCTACTACAAACCACCCAACCAAGGGGAAGAGCTAGACCAGGAATTCTTTAGTCAGCTCACAGAGGTAGTTAAGTCAAAGGACATGGTCATCGTGGGTGACCTGAACTTCCAGACATCTGCTGGGAAGAGCAGTCAGCCCAGTCTGATGGCTCACGTATGTTCCTAGCCAAAAAATAGGACCTCCACCTAACCCACGAAGTGCACAGCCCCACCAGGGGAGACGCCTTGTTGGACCTGGTGCTGGCCATGGGTGATGACCTGGTGAGGGCTCTGCGGGTGCTCAACCCCCTGGGTGACAATGATCATCGCCTGCTGGAATTCACCATCCAGCGCAAGGTGGCAAAGGCCTGCAGCAAGGCAGCAGCCCTAGATTTCAGGAGGGCAGACTTCTATGAGCTAAGGAGAATAGTCGGGGAAGCACTGAGGGCCCGGAGGGGAAGGAAGCCAGGTGTCCAAGAAGAGTGGTCGCTCCTTACGGAGACAATCCTCCAAACCCAAAGGGAGGTAATCCCAACACGGATCAAAGGGAGCAGGAGGATGCATAAGCCCCCATAGCTCACCAAAAGCAAATGTGAACGTCTCCCAGCTAAAAGGGAGGCATACACCCAATGGAAGGAAGGGGCCATCACCACGGAGGACTATACTGCGGTTGCTCGGGGATGCAGCGGGGCAGGCAGGAAGGCCAAGGCGGAGATGGAACTGGGACTAACTACCCGGATCAAGAACAACAAGAAGTCCTTTTTTAAATACATAGGGGGCAAAAAGAAGGTTCCGGGTAACATGGGGCCCTGCAAGACAAGCTAGGAAATTTGGTCATCACACCAGATGACCAAGCTAACCTATTTAATGACTTCTTTGCCTCCATTTTCCTGAACAGGGACCATACCAGCCCTCCCACTAGGCCCCCCTCAGGCCCCAGGGGAGGCCTTGTCAGGGAACTTCTGGAGGGACTGGATGTATTTAAA
>NW_017729025.1:69468647-69468878 GCF_001723915.1 Gavialis gangeticus
GTCTTACCTCAATCCTGGGTAAGCTTTTTGAGAGAATTATTCTGGCACATGTCCACGAGGGGCCAGCAGGGGAGATTATGCTTAGGGGCAACCAACACATGGTCATTAGAGGCACGTTCTATGAGACCAATCTGGTGGTCTTCTATGACCATGTCACCAAATCCTTAGATGCAGGGGTAGCAGTGGACATCATCTTTCTGGACTTTCGGAAGGCCTTCAACACTGTCTCTC
>NW_017729025.1:69469811-69475114 GCF_001723915.1 Gavialis gangeticus
ACCCCAGTACTCTTTCCTGCCATGGCAGGGGGTCGGACTTGATGGTCTGCTCAGGTCCCTTCTGATCCTACCAACTATGAAACCATGAAACCAATATAGGGCAGATCCTTCATGCCTGAGGGTTTAGGACACAATGGTTTCTGCATATGAACAGTTCTTTCTATCATGCAAGGTGAAATTACTACCATTAACTGAGTGTATTGGATTTATTTTCTAACCATTCCAAATGGATTGTACATTTGCTCAGTATGATCTATATGTGTTTGTCCTCTTAAAATATCCATCACTGCTTTTGTTTTCTTGTTTTAGTGGTAGAAGGGCAAACTTACTGTTTTTAAAAACATGTTTGACTAGTTGATACAAGAAGCAAATATATTATAACTATTCCTATATTCAAATTCAACAGAACCACTGTTGTAAAAAGTTCTTGGAATGATTAGGAGCTGTAGAACCTGACTCTTAATGCAATTAAATTCAGATGTTAATACCATTTGTTTGAAAACTGGTATACCTCAGTCTGGAGGTAAATCAGCATGACTAACTCACTGAAAATCATTTGAAATTGTGTGTGTGTCTAATATCTTTAGTCTGAATATTATATAGTTGTGGTATTAAAGATGTGAGTAAAGTGCTAGCATTCTTGAATATACCTTTAAGTCATTTGTGAAAAATAGAGATTTCACTAGTAGAACATACCAGCTTTCTTTAAAATTAACATAAATACATTCTTGAGAAACAAAAAAGAAAGTAACATTAAATTAAAATGTATGTTCTGGTACATTAGAAACTAATATATATTTTTCTTTTATCATGCATTTCATTCTTGGATTATCCTAAATTACTTTACAGATGTATTGCCTAGATATTGGTAATGCAGAGTGTGTGAAAGCAAGCACCATCATTACTGAGCACTTGGTAATAGCTCTCACACTGCTTTTCGACCACATTCTTTGAGGAACTGACAACCTTTTGTGAGACACTGAATATCTTTCAACACCCATGATAGTAGGTAAGAATCAGTGGTATTCTGGACCTTACAGGATTTATCCAGGACCAGGAAGGATCAGGGCCCACATACATTAGAACCTGTTTTATTGAGAGAAGTAATGTTGGTTCAATTATAGAGCGATTTAATAATGTAATTGGAATTACTCTGAGTCTGGCAATTTTTAAAGATCATCAAAAAATTTAACACAGCTCCATAAAAATAAGCATCTCACAAAAATCTGGAACTCCCATTATTCTTTTATATTTTTCTTTTCTTAAAAAAGTAGTAAAATAGACATGTATTAGCCCTATTTTTTGTGTCATAAAATTTATTTATTAAAAAGATACCCACAAAAATTTGGCTATTTCAGTAGAAATATACATTGTGCCCAGAGAAATAAAGGGATGATATTTATCAGTCAATTTCCTAAAAATGAATTGAAACAATATTTGCATGGGAAAGCATAACATTTGTAATAGCTGTGAAAAAAGAAACCATAGTGCAATGGCTCCCAACCTCTTGGCCCTGTATGCCAGATGAGTGATGCAGGCCTGCACACCTGGACTGGACCTTCAAGCCTGAATTCAGCCCTGAGCTGCCCCTGTGTGCCAAGATAAGGCCCCGGGGCTCTGTGCCAGGATTGGGTCCTAGAGACTTTCTACCTCCACCCGACCCTGCATGCTGGTATCAGGTCTTGGGGTCCGACACCACTGTGTTCCAGCCCCATATGATGCCTCCTCCCAGCCCCATGGGATCAGACCCCATGCTGCTCTGTGCACCAGATTTTAGCTCATGGGGCCATACCTTATAGGGACCCCCCATGGAATGATAGGAAGTCCTGCAGGCCAAATGACACGACACTGTGTGCCAGAGCTGGTCCATGGGCTAGGAGTTGAGCAAACCTGCCTTAGTATGCTGAAAGCTTGTCAAGCCACTGTTTTCATCAAGAGAATTGCCACCTTAGAGGGAGAATGGACCAAAACAATTGAGAAATACTTAATATCTTTCAGGAAATATGGAAGTTTTCAACAGAGTTCAGAATAGAAGCTAAACAAGCCCAATCATCTCTCAATTTATGTCCCTGGAAACGTTTCCCTTCCTCTGAGGCAGGGGTTGTAAAAAAATCTGCATAGGCTTATTTGCTTGGAAATGAAAGCCTGAATTAGAATGAACTTCTTTCACAAATGACCCTACGAACTTCACTTCATTAACCTACTGGATACAGAAAATCATGGACTAAATATAGACATTGGATTTATGACACATAACCTGCCTAACATCTGACTTCCCAAATACCTTTCCACTATTTACCAGCTACATTCATTCCTCTCCCCTGCCCCTCCACCCCACCTCAACCTGTCTTTCACCCACTGACTCCTCAATTTACATCTTCAGTGACTGCCTGTCTTGCCTGCATACCAGCCTCTGGCTTCTTTGCTATTCATTCCATCTAGGAAGAGCATGCACCAACTGCTGATGCTTCCTCAGCCTAACAAGGTATTTGCTCCCAAAAGCTTGCAAAGGAGAGTTTTTCTAATTATTTGAGTTGGTCTAATAAAATATATCAGATTCACCCAAAGAACCTTGTCTGCCTGAGTCAGAATAAAGAATCAGCAGAATATGTTTATTGATTGGCCTTTGTAGGGAAATAAGGATGGATCATTTTGCTTATAAATTTATATAAATATAACCCCCCCCCCATAAAATAAAAGGTGTATGTGGGGGCCCAAGTGACCTGGCCCCCTTGGGAAGAAGGTTATCACCTGACATGCATAAGACTTTCCATATGTCCATCGTCATAGCCCCTCTCCTCCCCCAGCAAAACTAAAAGTCAGTACCTAAGCTGGTGCCTATCTTGTATATAAGGGGAGTTCATATTTGCACAAACCAACAACCCCTTTAGATTTCACTGTTTCTGCAGACTGTCACGTGTTCTGTACAGTGCCAAGGGGCTTTCTAGGAAAATTCAAAATTGCAATGGTATACAAGGTAATAAGATTTATATAGATGATGTTTTGATCTGGAGAAAACCAGTGGAGATGTATAACCAGGGGCTGCAAGAACCAGTTTCTGGATTAAAGATAAACAAACAGAAATGTAATCTCTGTGTAACAGAAATGACATACCTTAGAAAAAGTTAGTATAGCCAAGCCACAGTAAGTTTGAGGCCATTGGCAACATTCCTTCATCAACAAACAAGGAAAGAATATTGTTTCTTTGGCATGGTAAACGGTACATCACCTAACTGGTCAACTGGATCGTCAGCCTGAAAGCACAGCTGTACAAATAGGTCCAAGGAACATGAAAGGAACATGAGATCTTAATGAAGAGTCTGAGAAACTAGAGGAGGTACTCAAAGAAGCCCCAGTCCACAGAGACTAGGACAGTAAATGCACAACAAACTTGTCAATACATATGGAAGGAATTAGTGCAGTCTCATTTTATCAGTAGAATAAAAATGGGAGGTGCTACCATGAAATGAGTATCATTCTGCTCAAATATGAGAAGGAGGCTTTCTTCTTGATCAAAAAGTTTAATATTTTTATTGTGGGATTCTAGTGATAAGATGAATATAAACCCTTTATTCCAACTGTCAAAAATGTGTATATAAATGTTGGGTTAAAGTGTGTTTGTTGTTAAATTCTAGATTGGGAAGAAAGAAGTGGAATTGAGGATTATTGGCCATATCCTAATCTGCCTCTATGGCACCCAAATGGGATTTAGGCAGAAGCATTCTCAGAGACTACACAAACCATGCAGCTAGAGTCCTCACCCCAGCCTAAACTCTAGCAATCCAAACAAGTGCTGAGAGACACCTAAACTCCACATAATTTCCCAATTCTTTAAGGGGCTGCCAGAGCTTAACTAGTGACTGTCTGGTGCTGAGATAGATAACACATTTGGGGGAGGTCAAAAGTTTTTGCGCACTAGTTCAGTGGAAAGGGCTATTGCTCAGAGACCTGCGTTCCAGGTACACATTGGCTTGAGTAGATTCAAATCCACACCTCCCACTGCCCATCAGAGTGCCATAACTACCAGGTCATTCCAACTCCTGTAGAAACCAGGCAACTGGGTAGTCAAAAGTTCATGGGGACAGAAGGAAAGCAAGCTACCCAATAATCAAGGAGTTATATCATTCTCCTAAAAGGAGAGAGTCCTAGATTCTGTCAGAGTTATTTCTGTCTTTTGTTCTTTTTAAACAAATGAGAGTCCATTATTCCTTAACCCCAATGCTCAAGGGTGAACAGGGAGTGCTGTGCTTTATAATGAGCCAGTCTGTGGATTCCAGTTCAGGTAGCCATTTCTGCTTGATTAATCAGGCTCCTGATGTGGACATACCTCCCTTGAAGACCTGAGTCCAGTGCTTAAGCTTCAAACAGGAAAAGTTCAGACCTAGATGCCTACCACCATCATGCTAAGAGACTAGGCAACCTGGATGGTCCTTAGGAGGCACCATGAAAGTTAGGTCTGGGGCTCAAAAAGTCTGTAGGCATTTTGAGCCCTGGGGTACACATGCAGGGACCCTGGGGCCACTGCAGCCCCCTGTGTCCCCCTGGGCAGGCTGCAGGACAGCTATGCCAGCCTGCTTGCACCCTGTGCCATGTGGCTGCCAGACCCAAGCTGTCCAGGCCTGCAAGGTGCTGCAGGCTCCTACCAGGCCTATCAGTACCCAGGCCCAGCTGCTGGCAGCTTCTGGATGCTGGAGCCAGCTGCAGCTGCTCACAGCCTATCCCCAGCAGCCTGCCCAGAGCCTGCAGGTGCTGTGGGGCATTGTCTCATTCTGCAGCTCCCAAACCCATGCCATGCCCTTGCACTGGGAACTGGACACAGCTGCCCAGGCTTGGCAACACAGGGACAGCCATACAGTGGCCTGGAGAGCCATTGCATAAGCCCCAGTGGCATTGTCTATGCCCATAAATGTGCCCACCACCCAGGACTCCATCAGCTCCATAGAGGAAACTGACAACTGTTGGCCACAGGTGACGACCTGGTGAGGGGGCTGCGGGTGCTTGACCCCCTGGGCGACAGTGACCACTACCTGCTAGAATTCACCATTCAGCGCAAGGTGGCAAAGGCAAGCAGTCAGGTGGTGGCCCTAGATTTTAGGAGGGCGAACTTCAATGAGCTAAGGAGGATAGTTGGAGAAGCGCTGAAGACTCAGAGGGGAGGGGAGCCAGGTGTCCAAGGGGAGTGGTCGCTCCTTAAGGAGACGATCCTCCAAGCCCAGAGGAAGGTAATCCCCAGGAGGGTCAAAGGGGGCAGGAGAGCATATAAGCCTCCATGGCTCACTAAAAACATCCGGGAATGTCTCCTT
>NW_017729025.1:69475866-69487869 GCF_001723915.1 Gavialis gangeticus
GTCTGGAACCAGCTTCCAAGTGAGGTGGTGCAGGCTCCCACCCTGGGGGTTTTTAAGAGGAGGTTGGATGACCACCTTACTGGGGTCGTTTGACCCCAGTGCTCTTCCTGCCATGGCAGGGGGTCGGACTAGATGATCTGCTCAGGTCCCTTCCGACCCTAGAAACTATGAAACTATGAAACCTTAATGCACTGTGTAGTAAGGTGGAGGTGCAACGCCAGTGTCCGTAGGGTGGGCAATCCAGCACCCATATCTATAAGGGGGTGTCAGGCTGGATGTGGTATGGGCACGATCAGTCAGCATGGAAGTACTGTACCAGGCCTTGTGGGCACAGTGGGTCAGCATCACCAGCCACAATCATTGGTCAGGGACCTAGGCCACAGCTACGCTGTGTACAGCAGTACAGGTGGCCTGCCCAAGTTCCTGCCCTGGCCTGGCACCCATGCTGACATGTCACCAGGGGAGGGACCCTCTGGCCTGCAACAGCCCGTCCCACTGAGATCCCTAGCTACAGCCTCCACCAGCAGCTTGGGGAGCCTGAGCCAGTGCCTGCTGTGACAGACCCACAGCCCAAGCACCAGCCATAAGGCATGGCCAGCCATGTCACCACCAGCTGCCAGCAGTGCCAGCTCCTCCCCGTGGTGGGAAGCAGCCAGGCACAAGTACACCATGTCCTGCCATCTAAGGACACCACAAGGAGCTGCATGCCATCTCCACTGTCTAGGATCAAGTGGAGCTGCTGTCCACACCATCCCTGGTCACATGGTAAGGCCTGTATTGTAGGGAGGGATTTCTCCACCCCAGCACTGGCCCCAGCCCCTGCCTCTCCTCCCTGACATGCCCAACTGTACTCTACTGTCCCTGAGTTCTGTCTCCACAGCCCACAGGGAGGCAGAAGACAGTGCAAAACTTTATTGAGCAGCCTGTGCTTCCTCATCTAGGTGGGCAAAGGCCTTTCACATGACAAAGAATGTATCAATGCCAGTGGCAATGTCCTCCTCAGCTGCAGGGAGCAGGGACATATAGCATAGCCACAGGTAGCCCTCCAGCTGGTGGTGGAGGTTGCAGGACAGCCCAGGCTTGCCACCCATGCTATCGAAGCTCAGGGTACCATGCCAGCTGTGCAAGTGTCCCCAGAGCACCATGACAATCAGCAACAGCAGGCAGTAGTGACTCAGCCACTCTTCAGTCAGCACAAACAACTCCTCATGCAGTGCCTGCAATATGCAGCAGGGGCATGCGTGGAGTGCAGTGCTGGCATGTGCGGGGGTGGGGGGCAGGCCTTAGGCCTAGTCCCTGGAGAATACCTCTGTGGGAAGGGTGGGGGTGTGAGTAGCTCCTCATCCCAGTTGTCTGGGAGCCCCGTGCCCCCTGAGCCCGGGTGCCATCATCTTGAGAGCAGCTGGCCTGCAGAAGGAGGGGGAAACGGGGTCTGGAGCCACGGCAACAGGTGCTTCCAGGAGCCTGGCCTCTCCTAGCATGGGAAGGGGCTGGGGGAGGCAGATTGCCTCTAGCCAGCACCCAGCAGCCCACCTGTCCCAGGGGAGTGAGTGGGGATGGGGGGCTCGGCCAGCAATCATCTGGGTCTGAGCCTGGGCCTGGCCCTGCCCACCCTGCTTACCATGGTCCCTGGGCACCAGTGCATACCCGACCCCCAATCTGAGGCCAGGCCACACACAACTTCTGGTACAGACCATTTTACCTGACAAATGTTGCAAATTCTCACAAACAGCTTTATTCTTATGGCTCTGTGGATCCTGCAGCTGCATGCGAAGGAGAAGCCACAGTTACCAGCTGGGATGCAAGCTCAGGGTCACTGCCACCCACAGCTTGGGCCCTGCAGATGCACCAGTTCTGCCAGTGGTGAACCCAGGATCACACCATCCTCATGGACCAGCTGGGGACAGTATTGGAGAACCAGCTGGCAGACACATGGGCCTGGTGGGTGGAGGATGTGCAGAGGAATGCCGCAAGGAGGCACGGGACCAGGTGGACCAGGAGTTCCGGGCACACCTTTTGGCCCTGCAGTACAAGCAGGTGGAGGTGCTGCAGGAGCAGACCATGGTCCTGGCCAGGGCACTGCAGGCCACAGACAATGAGCACTGGGTGCTGGACACTGTTTTGGCCCTTGTGGTCACCTTCATGCATCCTGCTGCCCGGCTCCCAACCCTCACCCTGCCTGTCCCTTGGTAGCCATCCACCACCCAGCAGCAGGCCCCTCCATGGGCCTGGGAGGAGGTACTAAACTGCCTGCGGTAGCCAGGAACCCCTGCCTTCGCCCCCGCCCTGGGTCCTCCACCACCCAGCACCCCCGCCTGGGCCCAGGCTTGCCGTTCACCCTATCTCCACGTGGGTGTGGAGCCAGAGCTGCCTGCAGTGGAACCAGGACTGCACACCATCCCTGCTGACCATGGACACAGGTAGTAGTCCACAATGGCCTGGAGTACCATGGAGTGAAAGGCTCTGCAGCTGTAGTAGGGCTGGTCACTATGGGGTGGGCAGGTGACAGGGATGTGAGTCCTGTCAAGGGCACCAGTACTGCCTGGAGCATGGAACCTCATTGCCACTGTCAGAGAGTCCTACATGGGGAGCACTGTGTGCCCCAGCACATCCTGGAGGGCACCGCACACCTTCAAGACAGCCTCCCCAGCAGTGGCCTTGCTTACCCCAAAACGATGGCCCACATAGCCTGGCTTTCCTTGCTTAATCCCCAGGAACTGGGCAGCTGCCAGGGGGCTGCCTTTACCTCTGTCTAGCTATTCCCTCCTCCTCTGCACTCTGAGCCCTTGAAGGTGATTGTGGCTCCTGACAGGCTGGGGTGGGGTACATCCCCACATAATAGAGCCAGCTCTGGGGGGGATGCACCCCTATGCAATGAAGCTGCCTGGGAGGGCACAGAACAGGGGTGTCTCCACTTTCCCCTGCAGGTATAGGCACCCTGACCCCTGTGCCCCTCAGGCAATGGCCACTGCAATGCTACACAGGGGTCAGGACACCTTTACCTGTAGGGGGAAAGTGGGATGCACCCCCCAGCCTAGTCCCTCCCAAGTGGCCTCAATTGTATAGGGGTGCATCCCCCCCAAAGCCAGCTCTATTGTTTAAGGATGCATCCCCACCTCAGCCTGTCAGGACCCGCAATTGCCTTCACTAGCCATGCCTCACCCAGGATCCTCTTGCCTTCCCTGCCTCCCCTCCCTTCTCCTCCAGCTGTGGGACAAGAAGCACCCACCCCAGCAGGGGCTGCTCCACCCCCAGGGGTGCAGAGTGGGAGGAAACAGCTGGAGTGAGGCAGAGGCAGCCCCCTGGCAGCTGCAGCTACCCAGTTCATGGGGATCCAGTGAGGAAATTCAGGCAAATTTCTCCTTCCCTTTGCACTGGCTGCCTGCAACCCACTCCCCTCCTAACATCCCCTGGTATGATGCTCAAAGGCACCTGGGGCAGCATACAAGCAACCACCCCAGAGTCATGGATCAGGGAAAATCACTCCCCAATGCCAGCACAGGAGACTGAGCTGTCACTGGTCTGCCCTGCCCACCTGGCCCCAAGCTCCTTGCCACTCAGAGCTGCCCCTGAACTGGTAACAGCTATTCCCCCATTCCTGGTGCTTAGGGCCCCGGTACCCCTTGCCAGCCTGAGGATGGCACCCAGGGGAGCCTGGAGATCCTCCTGACTTCTGCAAGGGGACAGGGCAGAGCAGGGCAGAGCAAGAGCAGCCCTGAAGTAAGATGCTTCTGCTGGGCTCAGTTTGCTCCCAACACATGCACAAGTGCAGATGCATGCCCAGGCACTGTTTAATGCACCTAAATTGTATGTATAGACATGCCCAGTTAAGATCTAGGCTTTAAGTACTGGGTTTCCTAAAAAGAGAATCTAATGAAGCATGGGGTAGGCTTTATTTAGCGAGGCAGTCAGTTGGAACTTGTCAGAATAAAGCACAAAAGATATTTTATGATTAGTTTCTGTTAGATACAGCTGAACATTTTGAGTTCAAAATTAACTTATTTTTTACCACCTTGCTAATAAAAAAAAGTTTTATTTTATTTCATACTGATCCCAAGAAATTCTATAATTAAATAAATCTGTTTCTTTGGGGGCATGAGAATCTCTTCCTTAGATGGTATGTAAACACACTGAGTCTAGAGCTATTGCACATATGCTACATATGTATGTGCATGCAATTTTTTTAGAAACCAAGGCTTAGATTGCCATGTATGTAAAAGAGATCAGAAATAATTTTAATTTAGCCCTTTTACCATTTGTCAGCTATTTGTGGACAAATCTTGATTTCTGCTAATCTGTTATTCATTTTAGTTTAGTTTAGTATTTGAATTCCTAATCCTGCATTCACTTTATGCTACTCTTAATCTTTTTCAATAACCATTTCTTTCTATACCTGCTCATCAGTTCTATTGTTTTAGCACATTATACATTATTTGTTATTTCTCTAAAATAAACCCTGTACACCTAATTTGAGGATAGAGTGGTGCTTTTATTAGAATGGTTTTCAGTTGTTCCAATCCTTTAGTTAAAAAATAATAATAATAATGGCAAGTCATAAAAAAATTGTTATTGCCTACTTCATTTTAAAAAAAGCAAGGACTCAAATAAAAGCTTTTACAATTAAGCATTATGAGATGTGTATAAACTAGAAGTATAAAATAATTCTATTGACATTTCTTATCCTATGCACTAGTAAGGTACTTCAGTACAACTAGGAAACTCAAATGGAAGAATGTTTTATTATTGAAGAAGGGCCAAAATAATTTCAAAAGCTGTTGAGCAGACTGTGTTAAGTAATGTAGATATTTCCATATGACTCAGGAAATTATAGAGTGGGTTTGCCTGTCCTGGAAGGGCAGCGTAGGAGTGAAAGCACTAAATTTGTGAGTATAAGCTACTGTTTCTCAAGTGCCTCTCTCTGCTCTCGACTTTATTTCAAATAACTGTGGCTTACAGTTAGGTCCACAAAGAATGTAATAACCTACCTGCTATTTTAGACATAAATGAAAAATTTAGGGTATGCCTACAAAGTGCAATTCAGTGCTATGTAGAGATATCCAAGCTAATACAGATATGCTCCTTCCAGTATCCAAATTAGCTCCTTCAGAGCTACTTATCACTGCATTGCACCGTACAAATGTATGCTTAGAGTCTTAAAACTCCAACTCATTTGCAGCTTAACCCTGGAAGACTCCTACATTCCTAGAAAACTAAGTTTCTATGGTTCAAACCCCCTAATCACCTAAGAATCAACAATTATCTTTAGATAATGCAGGCATCCATACCTGGAGAGCCTGCCCCAGATCCTGGCTCACCAGCCTTCAAATCCACTGTATGCACTGCCCAACTGGGCAATACTTGTATCATTTATAGCCCATGGAGCCAGAAAAGCCTCCCCAGCCCTGGTTCCTGGCCTTGTCAGCTTTGAATGCCCTGTGTGCTGCTCAATTGGGCTGTTCCTAGCCCCACTCCCCCACACCTCCAGCTTTAAATTACCCTGGGTACAACCCATCTAGGCTGCACATGCAGTGTTTTAAAAGCTGGGGGGCTGCCTATTGACAACCTGTCCCCTTTGCAGGCAGGGGAGAGGACAGGCAACCAATTAATGAGTTTCTGTAAGGTGGGGGGAGGGGAGGGCCATTGAGCAATCCTCTAGTAAGACTTAGCTGGAAAGTTCACCCATGTATGCTCCAGTTCCCAGGCTGTAAGAATTTCCTGCTGGAAATGAATGCCTGCTCATGGCCAGATCCTTTTTGTGCATCTGGAATCTGCTTCAGCCACTTCCAGCCATGATTCTTTTAGTTTTTCTCACCCATTCAGAAAGATTTTCTCAGAGACTTGTTCTTTTCCTACATCCCATTCACAGTTCAGAACTTCCCAAGTGGAAACTGATTTGATCCTTGTAGACTCTCCCCCTGGAGGGCATTTCTCTCTTCCTGCTCATGTTGTGAATGGTAGTTCCCTTTTGCTGCAGTTAGATTAATATGTAGTGTTCAACTGTCATCTGCAGTTCTGCCAACAGATGACATAGAATTACATCACTGTAACAAATAGTAACAAAGCAGCTAAACCTCACTAGTAAATCTACATTTAAAGAGTTTTCAGTCACAATGCCATTTCAGCTATATAACTCTTTCACTTAGGGACTTATACTTATTCTACTAGGACAAGATTTTCAAGACTTCAGCACCCACGCTTGCATAAAAATAAATGAAGATATCAGGTACCTTTGAAAATCTGTGCCTGTAGTATACTCTTGTAATAATACCAAACTTACCAACGTTCATTTTAGGATGAACAAACAGGTTTGGTTAGAGTTATATAAGATATTGTCTTTAAAATAACAACTTTTATGCATATGTTGAACCAAACTTTGAAGCTTCTGTGAATCCTGAGAATTTCAAATTAAACTGACTACCCTATGCCCTAACCTCTCATCAAGTGATGATTTAAAATTGGGATTACTTCAGGATGTATTGTTTCTTCCTCATAAGTACAGGCCACTGTAACAAAGTACTGGATTACATGCACTAGCACCATCTTGTCTAATCAAGCCTGCCAGCTATATTGTTTATGACTTCCAAAGCAATGTTCTACAGTGTATTATTAGGCTACTGTGTAGTAGCATCATTAAAACGGCATTTGTTGATGCTACTTCACATTTAACTCCAGTTACTGTGCATTTATTTAATATTTTATTATACAAATACTAAATAAATGTGCAGTAACCACTGCAAAGTAGCATCTCGTAAAGATGCATCCTTCGTGTAGCAAATCATTTTAGTACACTTTTCCACCTTCTCTGTTAAAATATGAGAACTAGGAGCTGTACTCTTCTTGACTTACTGCTCACAAACAGGAAAGAATTGGTGCAGGATGTAGAAGTGGATGGCAAGTTGTGCAGCAGAGACCACAAGGCAATTGAGTTCAGGATCCTGACAAAAGGAAGAAAGGAGAGCAGCAGAGTATGGACTCTGAAGTTCATAAAAGCAGACTTTGACTCCCTCAGGGAACTGATAGGCAGGATTCCATGGGAGACCAATCTGAGGGGAAAAGGAGTCCAGTAGAATTTGCTCTATTTTAAAAAAAACCTTACTGAGGGCACAGGAACAAATCATCCCAATGTGCAACAAATGTGGCAAAGAACCAGCTTAGCAGAGAACTTTTCAGTGATACTAAACCCAAAAAGGAAGCTTGAAAGATGTGGAAGCTTGGACAAACAACGTTGGAAGAGTATAATAATATTGCTCGGGCATGCAGGAATGAAATCAGGAATGCCAAAAGTGCAACTGGAGTTGCAGCTAGCAACAGTGGCAACATGTAGGGAGTGCACAGGGGTGGACACGCACCTCCTGAGAGTGCTGGTGCAGCCCCTGACAGGCCACACTCCCCACTCAGGTGACAATCAGTGTGGGCAGGCAGGTATGTCTATGCCCCCACTGCGAGTGCTGGCCGGGGAGGGGGAGCACCAGATCCCTACTTCCAGGAGCACCATGGCCACTTCCAGGAGCACCATAGCTGCTTTCCAGTTGGCACAATCAGCTGCAGGGGGAACACCCCCCTTCCCCCCGTCACTGGGTGAGGGAGCACATCCCCCCCCCAACTAAAGTGATACCAATTGCCCATGGCTAGCAAGGGACATGAAGGTTTTCTACAAGTATCTTAACAAGTAGAGGAAGGTCAGGGAAAGTGTGAGTCCCTTACTGAATGGAGGAGGCAACCTAGTGACAGACGATAAGGAAAAGGCTGAAGTACTCAATGCCTTTTTCACCTCAGTCTTCATAGACAAGGTCAGCTCCCAAAATACTGCACCAGGCAGCACAGTTTGGGAGCAGATGAGCAGCGTTTAGTGGTGAAAAAACAGTTTAGAAAAGCTGGACATGTACAAGACCATGAGGCTGGATGCAGTGCATCTGAGAGTGCTAAGGGAGTTGCCTGATCTGATTGCAGAGCCACTGGCTGTTATCTTTGAAAACAAGTGGCAACAAGGGGAGGTCCTGGACAATTGGTAAAGGGCAAATACAGTGCCCATCTTTAAGAAAGGAAAGGAGGAGAATCCAGGGAACTACAGACCAGTCAGCCTCATCTCAGTCTCCATAAAAATCATAAAGCAGGTCCTCAAGGAATCTACTTCTAAGCACTTGGAGGAGAAGAAGGTGATTAGGAATAGTCAGCATGGTTTCAACAAGTGCAAGTCATGCCTGACCAAACTGATCACCTTTTATGATAAGATAACTGCCTCTGTGGATGCAGGGAAAGCAGTGGCTATGATTTACCTTGACTTCAACAAGGCTTTTGATAGCACCTCCCACAACATTCTTGCAAGCAAGCTGAGGAAATATGGGTTGGATGAATAGACCGTCAGGTGGATAGAAAGGTGGCTGGATTGTCGGGCCCAGTGGGTAGTAATCAATGGCTCAATGTCTAGCTGGCAGCCAGTATCAAGTGGAGTAACCCAAGGGTCAGTCCTGGGGACAGTTTTGTTCAATATCTTCATTAATGATCTGGAAGATGAGATAGAGTGTACCATCAGCAAGTTCATGGATGATACCAAGCTGGGCGGTGTAGTAGGTACACTGGAGGGTAGGGCTAGGACTTAGAGTGACCTAGACAAATTGGAGGATTGAGCCAAAAGAAATCTCATGAGGTTCAACAAGGACAGATGTAAGGTCCTGAACTTAGGACAGATGAATTCCATGTACTGCTACTGCCTGGGGACTGACTGGCTAAGTAGCAGCTCTGCAGATAAAGACCTAGAAGTTACAGTGGACAATAAGATGGATATGAATCAGCAGTGTACCCTTGTTACCAAGAAGGTTAACAGCATACTGAACTGTATTACTAGGAATGTTGCCAGCAGATTAAAGGAAGTAACTATTCTGCTCTATTCTGTACTGATGAGGACACATCTGAAATACTGTGTCCAGTTTTGGGCCCCCCACTATAAAAAGGATGTGGACAAGTGGAGAGTAACAAAACTGGTTCATGGCCTGGGATACTTGATTTATGAAGAGAAGCTGATGGAAATGGGTTTAATTAGTCTGGAAAAGAGAAGACTGAGGGTGGATTTGATAGCAGCCTTTAACTACCTGAAAGATGGTTCCGAAGAGAATGGAGCTAGACTGTTGTCATTGGTGGCAGATGACAGAACAAGGAGCAAGTTGCAGCAAGGGAGGTCTAGGTTGGATATTAGGAAAAACTTTCTCATTAGGAAGGTGGTGAAGCACTGGAACAGGTTACATAGAGAGGTGATGGACTCTCCATCCTTGGAGGTTTTTAAGGCCCAGCTAGACAAAGCCCTGGCTGGAATGATCTACTCAGGGATGGTTCTGCTTTGCTTTGAGCAGGGGTTTGGACTAGAGGACCTCCTGAGGTCCCTTCCATAGATTTTTTAAATCCATGATTCCATAACACCTTATATTAAAGGCTTACAAACTATTATATAATAAACTAATTTCTGTGCTACACTTCACTACTATAACCTCTTTGTCTATTAATAAATTATTTGAATAACTGTTTGGTGACCCTTGGCTCTCCAGGGATCTAGCACACCTCCTGAATTTTAAAAGGAAGACCTACCAAGGAGGAATACTCTGCTCTGGTCTGGACCTGCAGAGAGTGAAACAGGAAAGCCAAGGCTGCAACGGAACTCCAGCTAGCTACAAATATTAAGGACAATTAAAAGTCTTTTTTAGATACGTGTGAAGCCGGAGGAAAAGCAAGGGCAACATTGGACCCCTGCTAAACCAATTGGAACAACTGACAATGAATGCCCAGGAAAAAGCAAACTCGCTAAATGGGTACTTTGCATCAGTTTTTCACCAGTCCCATGGGATGCCCCTGCCCACTGCGGAACAGGGAGCCCCAGGTGAGGGAGATTCCTTACCATCCATCAAAGCTGACCTCATGAAGGAACACCTTGATAGGCTGGATAACTTCAAGTCAACTGGCCCTGACGGTTTACACCCAAGGGTACTCAAAGAGCTGGCAAGCATCATAGCTCAGCCCCTGGCATGGATCTTTGAGAACTCCTGGTGCTCTGGTGAAGTGCACAATGATTGGAAGAAGGCCAATGTGGTGCCTATCTTCAAAATAGGGAGGAAAGTAGATCTGGCAAACTACAGACCCATCAGCCTGACCTCTGTCCTGGGGAAGGTCTTGGAAAAAAATATCAAAGAAGCCATCCTATACACGCTAGCTGATGGCAATATCCTGAGAGAGACCCAGCATGGGTTTGTTGTGGGTAGGTCTTGCTTGATCAATCTCATTTCCTTTTATGACCAGGTGACCTATCACCTGGATAAGGGGGAAGAGATTGATGTCATAAATATTGACTTCAAAAAAGCCTTTAATCTGGTATCCCATGATCACCTCTTGACAAAACTGGCTAACTGTGGCCTTGACCTCACTACAATCCACTGGCAGGGGAATTGGCTCCACGTCAGAACCCAGAGGGTGGTGGTTGATGGAAGTCAATTGTCATGGTGCACTGTGACCAGTGGGGTCCCTCAAGGCTGTGTCCTAGGGCCTTTATTTTTCAACATCTTCATCAGTGAAGTAGACATTGGTGTCAGAAGCGGACTGGCCAAGTTTGCCAATGACAACAAACTCTGGGGTAAAGTGTCCACGCCTGAGGACAGGTGGGTGATCCAGGCAGATCTTGACAGGCTCATGAAATGGGCAGATGAGAACTTGATGGTGTTTAACACCAAAAAATGCAAGGTTCTCCACCTTGGGAGGAAAAACCTGCAGCATCCTTATAGGCTTGGCTAGCACTATGGAACAAAGAGACTTGGGGTCATCATTGACCGCAAGATGAACATGAACTTGCAATGAGATGCTGCAGCTAGTAAAGCAACCAAAATGCTGGCTTGCATCCATAGATGCTTCTCAAGCAAATCCTGGGATGTCATTCTCCCTTTGTACTCGGCCTTGGTGAGGCCACAGCTGGAGTACTGCATCCAGTTTTGAGCTCCGCAATTCAAAAAGGATGTGGAGAAGCTTGAGAGAGTCCAGAGAAGAGCCACGCACATGATCAGAGGTCAGGAAAACAGACCTTACGATGAGAGGCTGAGAGCCATGACACTCTTCAGCCTGGAAAAGCACAGGCTCAGTGATGAACAGGTGGCCACCTATAAGTTTATTAGGGGTGTTCACCAGGATATGGGGGAATGTCTGTTCATTAGAGTGCCCCAAGGGATGACAAGGTCGAACAGTCACAAACTCCTCTATGACTGTTTCAGGCTGGACATAAGGAAGACCTTCTTTACTGTCTGAGCCCCAAGGTTTGGTATAGACCGCCACCAGAGGTGGTTCAAGCATCCACTTTTAATGCCTTCAAGACACTTTTGGATGTTTATCTTGCTGGGATCCTATGATCCCTGCTGGCTTCCTGCCCATGGGCAGGGGACTGGATTCGATGATCCTCCAGGGTCCCTTTCAGCCCAAATGTCTATGAAATCTATGAAATCTTTGTTTCTTTACCCCTCTTTCTAGTCCATTGTCTTCACTTAAGTAATCATGTGAAAGATAGTGTATAATTTTCTATATTCAAAACACTGTTTTAGATTGAATTTTAATTGTAGATTCCACAAATTTTAGCAAAGAAATCCCAGCCAGATCTCAGAAGCCTGCCTTGGCAAACTTGTAGCCTTCTAATAAATATTTCATTCATCAGTCCATGTTTACTTTCTTTAACTGTATAAATTGCTTTTTCCTGGTGCTTCTGAATGTTATCCCTTGACAATGATACACTTTTTTATTTTTATTTTTAAAAACATTACCTACAAATACTGTGAGATTGAAAATCTGGATCATACCTCAATTAATGACATAATGTTGGCTTTTTTTCCTGGAATATACAGGAATATTCCTTGAATGAGGTGAACCAATGAAAATAGGTGCTAAAACCTTTCCAATTTTCATTTCTACTTCTTTTCACCCTGTTGGATGCTTGGTATGTTTTCTTGAGCTTGTGCCCTGTCTAGTTCAAATGTCTATCAC
>NW_017729025.1:69492869-69499250 GCF_001723915.1 Gavialis gangeticus
TTATGCAACAGAATCGCATGCATTTTCTGTATGTGTTTAAGATTAAAAACATTTAGCTTTGTGTGTCTTCCTTAATGTCTATCACTTTCCAAAAAGGTAAATGTTATAAACTACATACTTGTTCCTCACTCCTCACTTCCAGACATGTAATCTTTCATTAAAAGCTATAACCTTCATTTGTAGACCTATGCAAATTTTCTTTCTATGTCTAATGATTTTTCTTTTAGAAAAGTAAAGATTTTCCCTTCATCCTTTGAGACTACTAGAGTTACTTGTAAGGTTTTTTTTTTATTATTTATTATGTTGGTTTTAGTGCTTAATTGTTAAGGTTTTTATGAAACATTCTTGGACAGATCTATTGGTTTCATTGAGGCTATGGAAGTGCACACCAGCAGAACACTTAGCTCACAATATTTTATTACAACTTTGAAATATACTGAAGAAATAATTCCTTTTCTATTCATAACAGCTATCATCTGAGAATCTCAAAGTGCTTTAAAAACATTAATTGAATAAGTTTCATAATACTGGTGTGTGGTAGAGCAGATAAGTACTTTTACATTCCCAGACGCAAATTTTCATTATGATGTACTTAAAACTGTAAATATTTATAAACTATTCACAACAATAAGAAAAACTTTAAAGGGAAAATTATAGCCTTTAAAATAAAAACATTAGACTGTAAATTCTTAAAATGAAAACAAAATAATAACAATATGGAAAGTAACAGAGAAGATCACTCAAACAACTCTGGCCATGTCTTACACTGTATGCACCTAAATGGCATGTAGGCAGCTGTGTTGCTGTGATTTTGGGCATTTACACATAGTCTAGGATTCTGTTTCATCCCCAGTAAAATAGAATCACTGTATCACCTTATATTTGCACCTTCCAGAAGGGGGTGGGAGAAGCCAAGGAAAATTCCATAACCCTTACTTACTAGGCACTTGACCAGGATGTGGGAGACCCAGGTTCTAGGCCCTACTCACCCCATGTAAGTGAAGAGGTTGAATCTATGTTTTCACCAAAGTGCTCTAACCCCCAGGACAAATATAGTTCTGGCATTGTCCAGACTCTTCTCCAGCTCTTGACTTTGAGGTGGCCCAGTGGAAAGCCAAGATAAGAGAAATAAGTAGCTGGGAGGAAGAGAATAGCCCAGAAAGTGTGTGCTTTTGTGAGATAGATGTTGCTCTAGATTGGAGAGGGCCCTGGGATCTTGCCTGGTCAAAAACTTTCTCACTTGAAAAGGAGTACTTGGAGATACAAGTTCAAACCCCCTATGCAAAAAAGTAGCTTAAAATATAGGTATCCTTGTGCAAGCATCCTATCTACTATGCTATTAAGCTGAAAGGTAGGAGGGCCACTTCCTCTGCTGCCCAACACACTATCTATGCTTCTTCTGTGACAAAAATGTTTGGGTCTTATTCAGCTCTTTGCATGTACCCTACTGATCCTATTTCACTGCATACCTGCCTGGCCAGAGTACAGCCCTACTGAGCATACTTGAGCTTGCATATTCAGAGACAAATCCCAAAATAATTGCCAAAAATTGCTGTGTGCAAACCATTTAATTGTGTAAAGTGAAACAGCATGTAGCCTTTAATGTCTCCATCAACAGCGCCCTCAAGCCCTCACTACTCTGGGAATAGCAACTCCTGAACTGAATTTGGGAAGGTAAATTAGTCCTGCTGAGTACCCTCAGATTAATTAAATAGTAGCTACCATTTGAACTGCTGCATAGTCATTACTATAATGTTTCTACTTTAGGGGGTGCATCTACACGTGGGAATTTACTGTGCAGTTACTGAAATTATTGTGCAGTATGGGCACACATCTACATGTGCACACTCAGACTGCACAGTAAATACAGTGATTTACATTGACTTGAGCATAAATTTAATACCTGTATCATGAAGGTATCAAATTTACACCCACTTAGTTACTGTGTAGTAATGCACATGTAGACGCATTACTGCTCAGTAATACTGTGTGTGGACTGACTTGGGACCAAGTCAGTCCACACACAGCATTAATGCACTTTAACACCTGCACGTGTAGATTCCAGCCTATTCCCATTTACTGCACAGTAATTTATTGCACAGTAAATTTAAGCTGGCATAAATGCATGTGTAGATATGCTCAGACTGTAGGAAGCCCAGAGCAGCACAGCATATTTGAGGGGGCAACTGCCAGGAGCAGTAAGTTTATCATGTAATCATGGCTTATGACTCCAACCTACACCAAACTTCTACCTGAATACCTATTGTGTATTATGTGTGAGATAAAGGCATTTTGCTAAAGGAAGTTTAAATAAAGAATTTAAGAAGTTCACCGCCTTTAAGTCTTGACATCCAAGAAGAGCTTGCTAGCCACGTATTGCCCAGCCATGTTCAGACTCACTTCACTTAAGAGGAGTGAAATTTTTTAACCTTGAATTGTTGATCAGATAAGGAACCATGTGACTGACTTCATAAGATTTGTCATTTTTGTATATATTTTTTATCATAGCCATGACAAATGATATTCAGATTCATACATTAAAAATAAATTGAATAAACCAAGTGAAGTCTCTGATGTTTATGGCCATTTTGTCAACAAGAAGAAAAAAAGGCTTGTATCACCTCTGGAAATATGCCACTTTCTCAGAAGCCCCTCCACTGTTATCCTAGTCACTGTCAAATAAGTCATATATCCTAGGGTCCTAGGCTACTTTTATCATCAAACACATTTTCTTTATCTATCCTTTCAGGTTGCACTGAAGATCAGCTTTCTATCTAGCTCCTGATCTATGCCTGCCTACCTAGCTATCTTTTTCACATGCACATTATTTCTATCCATATAATCTCTATTATGCAATCTTTACACACAGTTTTATTTTATTCTCTCATAATAAGCTCTTTATCATGCCTACATCACAGACCTTCTATCATAAAAAGAGTTGCCCCTTTTTCAAATACACATTCTTAATTTAACAACAAGTGTTACAATTGCCCAAATTATTTGCCTTTATGAAATGTACTAGCGAACATGGTCTTGTTTGTTTTTTATCTTGCTTCTGAACAGAAAACAAATACAGGTTTTTTTCCATTTTTTTTTGTTTTGTTTCTCTTCTTAAATAGTAATCTATTCTCCCTATTTCACTGACTTTCTAGACTTCCCTTCATATAATTATTTCATATTCCTAAAGTATCCCTTATTACTCAGATGCATGTCTAAATTTTATGTTGATCACTATTTCAGATACTATTTAATAGCAGTTACAGTTGTTTTATTGTTCAGATATCTTCTTTGTGAGCAATGCCTCTCTAATACCCTCAAAACAGATCTTATTTTCCAAATAGCCTCAACTTTGCAACCTTTAACAGAAAAATCTATAAAGCAGAATACTTTTCTGCTTTAATGGAAGAAAATTATTCTTCATACTGAAATGCTTATCCTCCCCTTTCAAACCATTTTTATTTCACTTTTCAGGTACAGCTTTGGACATACAGATATCATTCTCAAAAAAGAAAGTTAGTAATTTGAGGGGGATACTGTAGTACATTCACATTCAGTTCATGGAGCAGACTGAATATATTTTTAGGCATTGCATGTTTATAACCTAATTTTCACTCATTACTTTACAGAGGTGACCTTGTCCTAATACCTTCAGCACCTGATGTTATAAAAGTGAATTCTTTTCAAATCTACTCTGTTAATGTGCTCCTGCTCTAAAACAAATGCAAGATAACATTAACATTCTTCCCACAAAATACCTGCTAATTTGCTTGCAGTGAAGATAGAAAGCTTTTCATTACATATCACAAACTTCATTTATGTGGAATGAGTCACCAGGCCTTCTGAAAAGCCAAATGAGTAGCTAATCTCCAATGCTGCCTTTAGCTATAACATCAATCCTCCCTGGTTCGACTCATCTTTTATCAACTATTCAGTTTTTAAAATTTTCCATTCTGTTGCAAAATTGTGTTGTTCATCTGTAAAAACACCTTTGATTTATGCTATTTTTTAATATTATAGCTTCAGAGGAAAAACACAAAGTAGTTTGGCATTTTGTTATTGGGGATGGAATCAAATCAGTGTAATGTAAAATGAGCAACTTAGAACAATTGTTGCTTTACTAACTTTAAAAAGTGTACTGCTGATGGTAAACTCTATACCTACCTTTTCTAAACTGAAAAGATACTTAGAAAAGAGAAGAATGGTGGTAGATAGATATTCATGATGTAATATGTCCTATACCAGTTATTCTCAACCAGGTTGCTGTGGCACTCTGGCATGCATAAGAACGTTTTAAGAGTTCTATGGTGCTGCACAATAATAACACTCTGAGGCATGCAAATACTTATAAACAATTCACATGATAAACCCAGAGATTTCCAACAGGAATTCATAGTGTGAAAAACATTCTGACATTCTCTGGTCTTTCTGAGTTCTCTGCAACAGAAGATTGCTCTGTTTTTCAATAGTCAAAAATGAGTGAAAGCAAAGAATTGGCTTTTTCTGAGCAGCGCCTTGAGCTAGAATAAGTTGAGATCACTATTCCATATGCATAATGTGTATATCATATAAACTATGCTTCTTTGCGTATATTGCATTATAAATTAATATTCCTATATATTGTGCAACTGTTACATACATAAATAAGATTTTCAAACTGGAAACCCCAGAGATAATGAGAGAACTATGTTTAAAAATGGACACAATATTTTGGCCAAAATGTTTATGGTTAATAGTTCAATTGATGAAAAATGCAGTTTTGATCAACTGAAAGCTATTTCTATTTTTGATCCAGATAACCAAATAGTTTAAGCTAAAAAGATTGTGAGAGGACTAAAAGGTTGCATTTTCCCCCCTCTAGTAATATAATGGGAGGTTTAGGACATGCAGATTCAATTCTCTCTTCTGCTTGCAGGGACTTGAACTCACATCACCCAAGACAATACCCTAAACACCAAGCTGTGGGATAATCTATTACATAGTCACTAGAGCAAAGAAAAAATCCCAGGTGTCCCACCTCATAATGACCAGCGTATACAGTCATTCTCTCTTTTTACTGATTTGTCAAAATTTTAAATATTTCATAGAAAATTAAATAGTTCAAACTGGACAGAGTGAAAGCCACCTACCCCTGAACATGCTATAGCATAATGCATAGCTGTTCAAGCCCTAGGATCCCTCCCCACTGCATAGGTGCATGAGTGGCCAGCTGTCCCCTGCTGGTGACGTGCAACTCCCCTGCCTCCTGTATCACAGGTTGCACAGGCAATATATGGACCCCTGGGACCCTCTTTTTGGCCTGGCAATCGGAGAAGTGACTGCTGGGGCCTGTGGGCTGCACATTAACTGCTCATGAGTGATATGCAGTCAATAGCAAAATTCAGGCCATGGGCTACTTGTTAGATAGCCTTGGCATAATGTATAGAGCACCACTGTTGGAGTTCCAAGTTCAGTTTCCCCCTGGCAAAAGACTGAATCTGGGTTTCCCTAATCATAGATGAGTGCACTTGGCCCTGATTAAAATGGCAACATTCTCTTCCTAGGTGAAGGTGATGATAATTAAATGTAGCTCTTCCTTTCTCTAGTTATGTATGTGTTAAAAATGCATGAAATAGATATGCAGGTTGTAGCTGTATTGGTCTAGAGGAAAAAGCAATCAGGGCTCATGGTAGAGGTGATATCATTTATTAGACCAACAAGATTGTAAAAGTTTGTAGAGTTGTAAAAGTTCTCCTGGGTAGAAATGAAAGTTCATATTTCATAAGTTTTCACAGAGGAGTCAATAGATGGAAAACTCCTCTGGGCAGGCAGTTCTTAGCTGGTAAGGAGTCTCTCAGCTCTCTTGTGAGGCTCTGTTATGATGAAAATTACCTCAAAACAAGGCAGTAGCAGTATCTCAGGTTTCAGGTGGTCACAGTTGCTTCCTGCTTGGGAAATTATGAAGGTTTCATTTTAAAAATGAGCTAAAACTTGATATCTTCCATGTGTCAGGTATCCAGGTTGTAGCCGTATTGGTCTAGAAGAAAAAGCAATCAAGGCTCATGGCAGAGGTGATATCTATTAGACCAACAAGATTTTTGCACACAAAAAAAAAAATTAATTGCAAGCTTTCAGGCACAAACATCCTTCATCAGGCATCGGAGAAAAAGATTGTAAAAGTTCTCCTGGGTAGAAATGAAAATTCGTATTTCATAGGTTTTCACAAAGGAGTCAATAGATGGAAAGCTCCTCTGGGAACCAAGGCAGGAGCAGTAACTTGATATTGGCTAAAATTCAATATCTTCCATGTGTCAGGCATCCATGTAATTTGCAACATAACAGAGCTTCACAGAGAATTGAGCTTCCTACCCAGACCAGCTTTCCACCTATTGACCTCTCTATGAA
>NW_017729025.1:69504250-69512826 GCF_001723915.1 Gavialis gangeticus
GATGGAAAGCTCCTCTGGGAACCAAGGCAGGAGCAGTAACTTGATATTGGCTAAAATTCAATATCTTCCATGTGTCAGGCATCCATGTAATTTGCAACATAACAGAGCTTCACAGAGAATTGAGCTTCCTACCCAGACCAGCTTTCCACCTATTTACCTCTCTATGAAATCCTATGAAATATGAGCTTTCATTTCTACCCAGGAGAACTTTTACAATCTTTTCTCCAATGCCTGATGAAGGGTGTTTGTGTCTGAAAGCTTGCAATTTATTTATTTATTTTTTGCAAAAATCCTGTTGGTCTAATAAAAGATATCACCTCTAACATGAACCCTGATTGAAATAGATATAAAGGCCTTTGTTTTAGCTATAATGGCACTTCTAATTTTAGTGAAAAAAAAACAAAACTATTTATTTGATCTAAAACTTTAAAAATTTTGTTTTCTATTAAATATATATATATTAGCAAAGTCCTAACTCCCTTATAATGATACCTAGCTTCATTGGCCTATTATTGAACTGCAGCTGGAAGTTTTACATTATGATTTGAGCACTTACTTTGCCGTATTCACAAACACTCCATTATCATTTCTAGCTAGAAAATATCACTGTTATTTTCTGTAACATTGGTAGTAAATGTTAATCTTTTCCATTTGTTTTTATTATTCTGTTGTCCTAATGCACTTTATGTTATGCTTCACTTTGGTGTAAGTTTAGTGCCTAGTAAATTGTTTGAATGTACAGTCAGATGGCTCTTTATCACTTTTTGGGAGGTAAAGAGAGGGAATGTATATTTCATATGTAATAAATGGCAGCTTCACCAATATGATGATTCTCTCTGACCTGGAGTAGCCCTTAGGGGCCTTAGAGCTTGCATAATGGTCTCTTAGACCCACTTTCAGGGTGAGCTGCTTGTGTCCCTCTCTCCAGCTCTTGAAAGGAGAAGAAAGGTCTGTTGAGGAAGAATATTCAGGTAGTGAAAGGTCTCTAGAGGACTATTTTTAGCTAGTACAAATTATAGGGACTGGGCAGAGAGTCAAGGAGATATAACAGGTTCCCTCATAATCACTCCAATCACTTCATCAAGAACAATTTTGGCAAACTATAGACTCTTGCTTGCTGTCCTTTAGAAGTCCTTGGCCAAGTCTTTAGTAATATTTTGATATAGCAAAAAAGAAAAGTTCTTTACTGTTAAAACTAGGACTGGATATCAGGACAAACTTCTTTACTGTTAGAACAAACAGTGAGACAGTGGAATAGACTGCCTAAAAAAGCTGTGGACTCTCCATCATGGGAGGTGAACAAGGAGAGGTTAAACAGGCTTTGGTCACGGATGATCTAGGAGTAGTTATGCCTGTGTTCTACTATGGGTATTTCCCATGCTTCTGGGCCTTGCTGGTTGACACATGGGGCAGAGAGGGGATTTTTGCCCCTCCTGCTGCTACACACAGAGGTTTTTACAGCTTTCCTCAGAAGCAAGGAGAGTTAGTTGTAGCCAAGGCAGGGGATTTTGATTGTTCCAGCTGGGACTTAAAGCTGGAGGTTCCTGGCTAGAGGGCCTTGCCTCTTCACTCATCATCAGACCAATTGCCATATTTAGGGTCAGGAAGGAATTTTACCTCATGGTCAGATTGGTATGGACTGTAGTAGGGGGCGGGTTCACTTCCTCTGTAGCAGGGGGCAAGGCCCTCTTCCTTGGATCTCTGAGCATGTTTTAACAACCTTTGCAGCAGCAGGACATTGGCCACCATACTTCCCCTGCTTTGCCTGTGGCAGAATGAGCATTATGTTTTCTGATTGTGTCAGGATTGACTGTAGCTTTGCCAATAGGTTAGACAGTCAATTCATATAGGATGATTTGGATAGGAAGGAGTTGACCTCCAGAGGTCATCTAGAGTTTCTATGATTCCTTCTTCTGTACTTCTGTATGATTTTCCATGAAAGATTCATCTGGAAAAAATAAGGTGATCCTTTTAATCAAATCATTAAGACTTGTCATTTTCTTTGTCTAAAGATGCTCCCAAAGGCTAGGTACAGACATTCAAAAATCCAGTTATGCAGTTTTCTGTAAGTGGTGTAGTTTAGCTCTGTAGCAAACAGAACACACATTTGTCCTTTGGTGAGGAAGTAAATCTTAGACCAATTCCACCATTTTTAAACTCATCTATGTGTGCTAAACTTCTGTTCTGTTACAGGTGTAGACAAGTTGTGTGTGCCAGGCTTCTGTTCTGTTATGGGCATAGACAAGTTTATGATCACTTATACTGGTAAAACTGTAATGTCTGTACCTGACCAAAATGACTAGTATAGTTTTTGATGACTAGTGTGGTTTCTATAAATTCTGGGTTTAAGTATACACTTATGGAATGAACTGATTACCATTCAACAGCACAGATTTTGTTCATACAGTTTATTTAGTCAGGTGTTGGACACCCTTTCTCAGCAGTTTATACAGTAATTACATTTTAGGGTTATTTAATTCTGCAACTAATCAAACAATTAGAATATCTAATGTGCTTACATTCATTTTCTAGCTTCACTCATTTGTGGCCTGGGCTTCTGTCTACTGCTCATTGTCACGGTGTGACAGGTCCTGGGGAATGGAAATCCTGGCTTTGGGGCTTGAAGAGTGCCAGAGGGACATGAAATAGCCCAAAAATATGCCCAGTAAGGGCTAGAACTGGAATAAATTTGCCTGCTAAATGTACAGCAATGGAGAGTGTAGAGTGGTACACAGCACCACCTGTGCAATTCTTAAACAAGTTGTTAGTGAAGCTGGAGGAGCACAGGAGAGTGATGTCAGACACCCATGCCAGGGACTGGCTACAAGAGCTGATGCAGAGCAGCGTAAAGGGAATGCAGAGAAGCAGTGCAGCTGCTGCATGCTCTAGTCAGCACTCCCAACAGAGTGCTGCACTGGTTCCACAGAAGGGATACCTGGAAGAGTCTCTCCTATGTCCTAGTGTTGACACTGCTGGGAAGCAAGACCCAGGACCTCAGGCCCTGGTAACCAGAGGGACATGTAAGTGAAGCTGAATGCTACAGCCTCCCTTTTTTCTGTTTTGCTTTCACAATCACTTTTTGCTGCTTTGGCCATGATCCCATCCTGTATGTTAGGACACGGCAGAACTGAGAGACCTGAGTGCCCTTTGAGGACCCAAGGTGGTCACAGGAACTGGGTAGGAGCTGTGATTATTTTGATGACAAAGCCTTAGTGAATTAACAAGCTTTATGATTTAATTTCAAGTCCTATGTATGGGCAGACTTTAATCCAAGGACCAGGAAGACTTTAAGACTTAAGTTTCTGGGGTTCTTTCCTTATGATTGCACTGTTTGATGAGATTACTTATATTGACTTGCTCTCAATCTAGGACTGACCAAATGTTCCAAACCATTCTGCACATATAATAGCAGCAGTCAGGGTAGATCATCTGGCTTGGCTGGCCACATTGATCCTGACCAGTTAGCACCAAATCGCATGCCAGCTACAGTTGGGTGTATGGATGGGGTGTAGGGAAGGAGGAGCCCCAAGAAATGTCCTTGCTGAGCACACCTGAGAGTGTTTTTTAACACATGAGGAACTTTGGTGTGGCGAAGTGGGGCTCCCCACCTAGTCACAGTGCTAGGTTTCCCACTTGCCTTTGGGCATGCTTTCCACCTGACTTGTCTGTCCATTTACTGCCCCGATGCCACGGGGTGATATCTGCGGATCCGTACTTTCCCTACACCACAGTCTATGCCTCGCAGATGGCATTCAGATGGTACAGTGTCCCTGGCTTACAGTCGGAGCATGCTTAGGCCATGCCATCAGGCCTCAGTCATACATACATTCATACCACCCTCTTCTCAGTCAGGCCTCACTCACTCCACCCTCTCTCACAGGGTCTCTTTCTCACATCGACAACTTATGCTGCCTTGCTCCCTCTTGGAGCAGACACCCTTTGGCCATAGGCTTAGCTAGTCCATTCCTTGGGTGACAGATGTACCATCTATTGGGTCTCTCCCACAACCCTCACCAGGGTAATGGCCAGCCAATTACCCTGATCAGGTCTAAGCATACTCAGGCCCCTTCCAGGACAACACCGTGTGTGTGTGTGTGTGTGTGTATATATATATATATATATATATATATATATATATATACACACACACAGAAGAACCAGAGGGCTGAGGGACCAGTACATCAGTACATATATATATGTACATATATATATATATGTACTGGTCCCTCAGCCCTCTGGTTCTTCTCCCCCTTTACTGGGGCTCCCCATCTCCACCCCTCTCTGGGGCTCCACACCACCCCCCTCACTCGGGGCCCCACACAACTCCCTCGGGGCCATGGGGCTTCCTCCCCAGTGGGCTCAGGTGGCTGCAGCTGTGCCTGGCCCCAGCTTTTCCTCTGGGGGTCTCTCAGAGTCTTACACCTGACAGGGCTCAGGTAGCCACAGCCATGTCTGGCCCCAATTACCTCTGGTGTTATGCAAACTCACCCAAAGGTGAGGGCTAGGGTTAAGATGCCCCTGGCCACCTTTCACCGGGGTAATAACTGGCCTTGTATTTCCTGGGGGCTCCAGCACCACTGAGAGCCCCACCAGACCACCCATTCCCAGCAAGGTGCAGTTTTAGGTCATGCCCAGGACCAAGGGACCTCCAATCCATCCCCTACAGCTCCTTCCTTACCTCCAGTATGTCATGGAGCCTCATAGCCAGGGCATGTTACTGGCTTCCCAGCCAGCAGAGAACTGAGCTGTTTATATGGGAGGCCAGAGATTTAAAATGGCTTCCACAATCAGGCACCTGCTGGCTGCTTGGCCTAGGTCTTAAAGTGGCAGGGACCAACAGTGCCCTGCCACACTTGGTTATTGCAAAACCAGGATGTGGCAGGTGAGCAGGAGGATACCTTCCAAGGGAAGAGTGCTCAATGATCCAGAGTGCCAAAACCATTAAAGGCCCAAACTTGGGTAACAAGGTCCTAAGCCACCCAGGAGCTGCTAGTCTGGCATAAGCGATCACACTCATGTTCTTCAGATTTTACTCACTAATTTCACTGGGTTTTCCGTATATATAAGGACAGCAAAGTTTGATTCTAAAGTGCCAAAATTAAAGAGGAGGAACAATGCAAAGAGTTTTTTTTTATGCCAGTAAGTTAACATATATCCTAAAACAGGTAAGAAAGAAATAAGGAATCTACTATGCAATACTTTGAATTTCTTATATGACTAGGATATTTTCACACAAAAAAACTTTATTTAACCAAAAAATGCCTATTCTGGTCAACTTAAACTATTTGCAAATTTGTCTTAAATTCACCTGACCCATGGCTGAGAAAAAAAGACTAAAAAAGAAAAGAAAAGAAAAAAAATGACCATTGAGTTCAAACTTTTCATTTTCATATTTTTATTTTTGAAATTTACCTAGACTTAATTCTAAAAGCTACAAATAAAAGGCAAAATAAAATGTGTTGTTTCTGCTTAAGAAATGTGTGTGTTGTTTTTGTTATTATTTCAGGTTGATGCAAAACTGAAAAATCAGGAAACTGAAAAAGCAGTTATTCACATAGCTCTACTCAGACTGGCAATCTAGCAGTTCTCCATAAGTAGAAGTGGACAGACTATAAATAAGTCAAAATATGAAGTTTTATATTATTAATAAGGCTTAGGTTAATAGGTTGGTGACACTTACAATACTTTTATTAAATGTGTAGAGAACAGTATAAGAAAGTAATACTAAATAGCAGATAATCAAAAGCAGTGATTCTCACACAACTTTTAGGCATGCAACCACTTGTACATGGTTCATAAGAAAAACCCAAAGATTTGAAATAGAAATTCATAAAGTCAAAAACATTCTGTCTGTCTGTGGTTTTTCTGGGTTCTCTGCAACAGAAGAATTGCTCTTACTATTTTTCTGCAGTCAATAAATGAGTGAAAGGTAAGTGGAGAAGGATCTTTGGGCAATGTGATATCTTTTATTAGACCAACTAAATAGTTGAAAAAATTGTTCTTTGCAAGCTTTCGGGCACAAACGTCCTTCTTCAGGCATAGGAAAGTATGAAAAGTAAGTGGGCATTTTCTGAGGGGTTTCTTGACTCTATGAATGTTGAGAACCACTGTTCTAAAGTACAGTAGATGTAAAAAAAAATAATCTGGAATCTTCTTATGCATTGTTTCTATTATCATAACCAGGCTTGTGTCTATTGAGTTGCATGGCTAAGTTCCTGTGAATTGCACTAAAATATATCCCTGGGGGGGCAATGTTATTGTAAATAAACCCACATAACAGAAGTACCTCGCAGTAAAAGATCTGATCCTTAAAAATGCATCTTAGAAATGGAATTTCTACATAATTTAACACAGTGGTAGTTTGTTTCATAAACATTGGTTACAGCTAACAGTACATGCTGTTTCCAAATTACTTGATTACTGTTCAGATTTATATAAAGATTTATATATTTTTACAGGTAATTAGGGATATTGAAGTCCATAGAAGGCTTTTTATTTCACACCCCACCCCACCTATCTCCTCAAAAATCAGATTTCCCCTAGGTGTAACAAAAAGCTCTTTACTATTTGCATACTTCATCTTAAATTTTTGGTCTGGAATGACAGAATAGTCTTCTGTGAGACTTGCAATGTATAAAAAAATCCCTAAAACTTCCTTCCCTAATACCCTTTTCAATGAGGTATCTTCATTCTGAAATAACTGACTAATTTGCTAAACTTTCTGCTCAGATGCTTCTTGTTATTCTGAGTTCTATTAACTGCAATGGAAGTGTTTCAAGATATTATCTAAAAAATATGTGGCATCAAATTGAATCTGACCTTCTAGCAGGCAATACAAACCCCCCCCCCCCCGTCCTTGGAATCCCTCTGGTATTTGGTCATATCTTCCACCCTTAAAAGAGCTGCCTCTTATTGATTCTGCTTTCTTTATTGTAAAAGAAATATCAGACCTAAAGTACTGGTAGACATTAAAGTTTGAAGTCCCTCAGCACTCTAGTTGTGAAGAATTCTAATGCTGATATCTGAGCCTTTTAATAACAAGGACATAAAAAGAGAAGGTCGATGCCAGGAATGGAGAATCTATACATAAAATAGGCTTTCAACTCCTTTGAACATGTTGTTTGGTGCAGCTAAGCCATACTTACATGTATGTATGCAGCAAAACTCAGCCAGTAAAAATTTTCAAAATTTTATATACAAAAGTTTTCCCCAAGGTTTTGGATTATCTTAGTCTCAGTAGAAATTATTACAAGCAATTTTTAAAATCATAGAATCATGGGAAATGAGGGTTAGAAGGGACCTCAGGAGATCATCTCATCCAACCCCCCGCTTAAGCAGGACCACACCCAATTATATCATCCTAGTTAAGGCTTTGTCTATCCAGGTCTTAAAAACCTCCAAGAATGGAGATTCCACAACTTCTCTGAGTAGTTTCAGTGCTTTAATGAGAAAGTTTTTCTTAATATCTAACTTAAACTTCCCCTCCCCAAACTGCTGCCATAGTCTGGGAGCTGACCCTGCCTGTGAAGACTGAGGTAAAAAAGTCATTTGAATACTGCAGGGATATATGTGGTAGCTGTGTTGGTCTGAGACAAAAAGAAATGCAAAAATCTAGAACTCTCAGAGGGACAGTTTTCTATCTTCTGCTTCCTCTATGCAAAAATAAAGTTTATTTCCTATATATGGGGACTTCTGACCATTTTGAACTTTCCCTGAGCCTGATCAAGGGCACATGAGCCTGAAAGGCTACAGAAAAAGGAGTGTTTTTTTTTTATTTTACTTGATTTTACTCTTGTTGCTGACATAGTTGTAGAGAATACCATATTTTCTCACATACAACAAACCCCCAAACAAAGTATGCACCTTTTTTTTGAAAGGCAGATTATAGAAAAAAAGATTGCTAGCTATTTCAGGACCCAAAAGACCAGTTGTGGTCAAACTGGAAATAATTTGTTTTATACCACAGACAGCAGCATTTTTCTTGGTTCTTATCATTGTATACTGTCAAATACTTAATAACCTGCTGATGAACCTGTTAAATCTCCCAGTTAGGGCAAGGAGAATCCTAATTTCAGGAGGCCTCCTTGTGGCTCCAAAATGTCTACTGTATTTTTCCAAGGAGAAAGCAAGTGCAAAAAACTCAGTGGGTTGGAATGGAAGGGAGTCTTCAAGGAGAAAGATATAGATTTGATACAAGCAGAATAATCAATTTAATTATCTTTTTCTGTTGCATCTCTAGTTAAATATTTACAAATTCTTCTTATAATCTTCTGATTGTCATTAATCTTGCAAAATGTGTATTATATACAGTAGCATCCAAATCTCACTACTTTCATAGGATGCATTTTGCAGTCTGACCTCACTACCATAAAGGGGTCTAGCCTGAAACGAAAACATCAGTTGCCTGTGGAATGCAGACTTGGAAACCAGTGCAAGAGAGGAATGTGTATTGTACAAGAAAGATGAATCTAATGGAAAAGAATGTGCAGGGTATGAAGAGAAGTAAGTGGAAGACGGGAATGGTAGAAGCAGGATGTAGGTGTAAGGATGTGAGGAGAGATTCGAGGCAAAAGTGG
>NW_017729025.1:69517826-69519727 GCF_001723915.1 Gavialis gangeticus
GGTATGAAGAGAAGTAAGTGGAAGACGGGAATGGTAGAAGCAGGATGTAGGTGTAAGGATGTGAGGAGAGATTCGAGGCAAAAGTGGTGGCAGGGAGAGAGAGCATATGGATTGAAGATGGAGAAGGAAGAGTAAACATGAGGAAGGGGTAAGCATAAAGGAATGGAAACATCTGTTCAAATCATGAAAGGAAATTATGAGTGGTGTTAACATATAGTTGGGACATAGAAAGAGGACATACAATACTGATGCAAGATGCGGAGTGATGTGGAGGATTGGCAGTAGGCCTATGTGAACAGGGAAGTATTCAATTCAGATTTGAATTCAGCCTATTTGGAGGACAGTGATTCAATTCAGAGATTTGGATCACTGTCCTGAATCGGTTTGGCCAAATCAGCTTTGGAAGATTCAGTGCTGATTTGGAGAGTTTTGATTTGGATCAGCCGGGGAGAAGCAGGCACAGCTGGGCAGCTGCAGGTTCTCCAACAGCTCCTTCATCTGTGCCTACCTCCACCTGGGTGGGGGGAGCTGCAGAAGCTCCCATGGCTCCCCTACTCAGCCCCAGCCCCTGCCTGGCCCCAGCCTACTCCTGACACTTTAAAGAAAAAAAAAAGTCCCACTCTCACTGGCTGCAGGAGTGGCAATTTGGGCCTCTGGGCACTCATGGCAGAGCCCCCTGCACAGTGCAGGGAAGTGGGTATTGTCACCCCACCTGGCACCCACGTGGCAGCTGCCCCATGGCATGGGTGCAGCATGAGTTGGCAAGGCTGAGTGCTGTCTGGGAGCTGGGGCTGCTGGGCTCCAGCTGACACATGGAGCCACTTGAGCTCCCAGGCAAATCAAACTGAGGGGTTTGGGAATTGAACAGGGAGCTGGGGGAAGGTCCCTGAACATTCCCCTAGTTCCCAGTTGGATTCCCCAGCTCCCCAATCTTTCTCCCAGCTCTCTGATCCCTTCCCCAACTCTTCCTGGGGCATGCAGGCCCTCAGATGATGTAGGATGACAGCACACTGCTGCTGCCAGCTAGTGATGATAGCAGTTCTGGGCTATTTCCCCAGCTGGCAGGTTCAGCCTCCTGAAACACTGCGTGCAGCTCCAGGGGCCTCACCCCCCAGGAAGAGCTGGGAGAATGATCAGAGAACTGCGAATTGAACCAAGAGCTTTGGCTGACAGGTGGAATCACCCCAGCTCCCAGAGAGCACAGCGCCCTGCTAGCCATGCTGCATCCATGCCATGGGGTAGCTTCTGCATGGGTGCCAAGTGTGGGGGGGAATTCCTGCTGCCCCCCACTACCCTGTGCTATGCAGGGGGCCCTGCCATGAGCCCTCAGAGGTCCCAGTCACCACTGCCCGAGCTGATGAGTGCAGGGCTTTTTTTCTTTTTAAAAGCCGGGAGGCTAGCGTCGGGTGTGGGCTGGGCAGTGCAGCTATGGGGGCTTCTCCTGTGGCTCCTTCGGCTGTGTCTGCCTCTGCCCCAGTGAGGGAAGCCATGGGGGCTCTGCTCTGCTGCTGTTTGTCCAGCCATCACAGGGGGGTTGCTATGCAGGCATGGCTTGTGCCGGCATCAGCACTGGAAGCAGGGGCTCTGCCCTGCCACTGCTTGCCAGCCAGCGTGGGAAACGTGAGATGTGGGCGCAGCAGCACTGGGAATGGGGACTATGGCCTGCTGCCACTTGCCCCCTTTTGCCTGGAGTGAGCCATGCCCACATTCTGCCCCCCCCATCCCAGCTGAGTAGCAGGGTAGAGCCCCCACTTCCAGTGCTGCTGCACCTGCATCAGTACTGGGAGCAGGGACTTTGCTCTGCTGCCGTTTTCCAGTCATCACAGAGAGGCGTGGGAAGCAGGCGCAGCAGTGCTGGAAGTGGAGGCTATGCCCTGCTGCCACTTGCCCCTTGTGCCCAG
>NW_017729025.1:69519796-69550447 GCF_001723915.1 Gavialis gangeticus
AGCTTGTCCCAGCCCCAGCTCCAGCTCCAGCTCCAGCTCCAGCTCCAGCTCCAGCTCCAGCTCCAATCCCTCCCTCCCCCACGCCTCTTTTTCCCCCCTCCCTTAACCCCAACAGACTTACCAACTGGAGGCAGCTGTCAGCTGCCTGTTTAATCTATGGCTGAATCTCCAAAGTGGCCAAATCTTTTTCCGAAGCTTTTTCAAATTGATTCAGATGCTTTGAATCAATTCAGAGCTTTTACTTGTTCTCCTGATTCAATTTAGATTTGGAGATTCGGTCCCCGAATCGAGCCAAATCTCCTCTGAATTGACAGCTACCAAAGCTTTGTACAACCCTAATGGGCAGTTCCTGGATCCCAGAGAGTAGGAGACAGTAAATGTAGTCCGCAGATAGCCAAAAGGCCTGCATTTAAAGTTGATTTTTAATCCTGAGATGAGCAAATGAAAACATGAACACTGGGGAGGGCAACCTCACACTAATGGCTTCAGAACCAGAAGGCAGATAATTAAAGTACAACATTTTAAAGCCGGTCTCATGATTCTGTACAGCCTGACTCATGATCTTTTAAAGGTTGGCAATACTGCAGAGAGTAGGAGAGAAGAATTGAAAGATATATTATTGCAGGAAAGATTTATGTAAATGAGAGAACTGAATATGTACTGAATATGCAAATTGGGATATTAAGTCGTTTGTATTAAAATCTTGGACCTTGCTATCCTATAGCCCTGATGTTATGGGTTAGGCTCCAAAACAATTGTTTTGCTTGGGGAAATGCAACTTCTTAATTTAGTTTCACCACTCTGAATTATCATTCTCAGGAGTAAGCTCCTTAGATCCTACCACCTATTATTCTAGCTTATTATGGATCCACATTAGTGGTTCTGTGAAAGATTAACTACTTTTCTTAGCTTTGATTTTTACCTTGCACAATCAGCATTAATACAGAAAACATAATTAGGTATGTTTATTTGCCGTGCTGTATATTGATTGTACAGTTGATCAGCATGGGTTATTGTCTTTTATCTGGCTTTACGGTCATTTTCAGGTTAATGTCTGTGCTGTAGCACCTGGAGATCTAACCAGGTTGTCAAACTTCTGAATAGAATAGCAATTTCCATGTTATTTTTAAATAAAAATATATTTTATAAGGGCAAGGTGACAGCAACTTTTTATTTACATTAAAATATAATACCACAATTCATACTGGAACAACAAGGATACTTCATCAACATGGAGGCACCACCTTATGTGAGGCAATTTTAATGAAGAACAGGATCAAAGCTGCCGACACTATAGCCTGGTATCGTGCTTATAGGCATGGTTACTCAAAAAATGCCTTTATAACAACCTGCCTCCAATTATTTTTTATTAGAAAGTTTCAGCTAAGTAGTTAAGATATTCCAAGAGTAAAATTAGAAAAAAAAATACATTGTTTTGCCCAAGTCAAAAAAAATTAACTATTTTGTTGAGAAGTTTCAGTATATCTGTGTTCTGGCATTTAACAGCTAGAGTTTCTATCTGTACTAAGCATATTTTACCTAAAACAGCACTGGATGAACAGGGCTGAACTTGCAATTGTTGCTGCAAACCTCTGTGATGTCAGGCAGAGAGGAGGATGGAGATTTGAACATGAGTTTGAAAGAAAAGACCATGAAGAAATTGATAATCTTGTAATCAGAATAAGACTAGAATCATGTGTGGCAAAGATGGTCTAGGGCAACATTGATGATGATAAAACAAAATGCTGAAGAGCTGCTTTGGCAAGCACTGTCTATCTTGTGTGGCAAATGAGGCAAGGACCAATGGAAATAATGGTGTGTGGTCATGCAAATAACTATCAAAATTAGACATTGTCAGGCTATCCCACTTACTGAAAATTTCGTAAGTTCTCTCTCACACACACAAAACAATCAATTAAGTGCATAAAAGTGAAAATATTTCAGCTGAAAACCAAAACATTGGAAGGGTGACTGTAACCCTTCCCTTCTTAATTTCTTAATTTGAAACTTTTTGAAAACTCAGGGTATTTTTCTGACCCCATATTATTATTATTATTATTATTTGCAATTCTTCCAAACTGCCAAAGAGTTGAACAATCAGGTTTAATTAGATATGGGTTTAAGATAGGGGCTGGATCTTACAAGACCAGGTCCACTTCCTGCTCTGTCGTTGGTATCCCATGTGACTTTTGGCAAGCTACTTAACTTGCTGCCTACTACACTCATATGCTCGTTCTCTCTCGCACATTCTTGGGAATACTTTTTCTGTACTCCCACAATTTGTCAGGGAAGTACTGTAATCATCAGTAGCTGGACACTGTTCTCAGAGAGGTCTCTTCCTATTGAGTTATCATAACACAACTAATAAATAAGTTTAATAATAAATTAGGTTATATTTCATATCAGAGATGTCTGTTCATCCATAATGAATGAAATCATTGCTTAAATAGGATCAAATTCTCTTTTGGTATAGTTACACCAGCAGAAAATTGACATATAGTATGTAAAGTATTTTAGAATCCCATGGGATGGTACATAAATGTAAGTTATTAACCGGATGAATTGCTAGACAGTTAAGAATAATAGTCTAGTAAAAAGAGTCCATATCTAGTACACTGAATAATAAAATGAATGCATAAGATTAACACATAATTTAGTTCTAACCACCAAGTATACATTTGGTACAGTTCTGGCCTTTCTACTTTAGTTGTAAACGATCTTCATGGAGATTTCAAGGAGTGGCCCATCATGCTCTGGCCCAGTGCTCTGTCCATTCTTCTACCATTACATTCAGCTAAAATAATTAATACTTTATTGTCCCATGAAATTTTAGAAGAGCTTGGAGAAATAGCCTGAAGTCAAAGAACTGTTGCAGACACTGTATAGCTCCCTGGTTTGGTATTTTCTAAATGTGCCTCTCTTCCTCATGAGAAAAATGGTTTATGACTGTATTGTCAAAGTCTATGAAACTCCAAGTATTTCTGCAATATAATTTGAATGTATTAACATGAAGTTTTATCTACCATTTGGGAGCACTTTGTGTTGAATTTGCAGACCAGATTTTATAGAGCAGATGCAAGACTGTCTCCACTGTGCACAGGGCTTTCTGAGCTACATACTCTAATGGCATCTGTTACACTGGTCCCTGCTAATGACACTGTCAAGAAAAGTGTGAGTCACAAAGTTTAACTTTTTTGGCTTTCACAGGGAATGCAGGTAGCTCTTCTTATTACTTATTTGTAAACAGATAGTAAGAACACTTTGAGTAAGAAAACACTTTTTCATGAGGATTAGCATTTAAAGAGCCTTTATTGACAATGAGAGCTAGAGTAATGAAGAACTGCAAGTGGAATATTACCCCCTAAACATCTTCCTGCCAGTTTCTATTTTTAAGTTAATGTTTTGATAATCAAGGAGATAAAGCGTGTTTTGATTTCAGGACCACAGTCATACTGTTGTGTCAGTCAACTGCATTAAGATCATTTTGTTTTCAATTACCGTCTTTTATTGAGCATCATTATCACTCAGCAGCCCCTGAGCAAATATCGCATTGTCCATCTTTTCAGGCAAGTACTGTAATTACTCAATAACTGCAACATTGATTCTAGAGCACTGAGTCTTACTGGCTGGCATACCAAGTTGCTTGCTCACATGGCTACTATCTGTGGTAGACAGAATTGTTTTAATGCACTTCCAAGCAAGAAGTCACTGAAAGTAAATAAAAGTTTTCTCTCACTATATGATACCAGAAAAAACTCTGGAGTTGCTATGCTTCTATTCTTTAAGCAGATTTGAACTCGCATGCTAGCTGCAAGCCTCCAGCTTTGTAAAGCTTTGCTGGAGGCCTGAAGAGCTCTCTGTGAGCAAAGGCATATCAGAGGTTACACAGCCCCTTTAATAATGCATCTGCAATGTATTACCAAGATGTCATATTGTGAAACATCAAAATCCGTGAAGAGGGGTCCCAGAGTAAAACATCACACAACTATGGTCAGTATATTGGCAATGCTCTCAGCTGCTCATTTGCAAAGCTGTTTTATCTTTCCCTCCTGCCTCACTGAAGTTTCTGTTCTTAGCAATATTTCCCATGGCAAGCAAATAACAACAAAGTCACATTGTTAAAATGGAAATCTGTCTATTGAGAACTCACATATGGTAGGACATGGGACTCACTTTTGAAAAGTCTCATTTAAGTTCATACAGCCTTACCAAGTACTCTCCAGTAAACAAAAAAAGACCTCCACCAAAGAAATATCCTTGGCTCTAGCACTGATAATTTGTTACAAATTGGAAGGTAGACTGTACTTCCTGGTGCTGTCTTAAAGACTGCAAAACACAACAACAAACCCAGAAAGAGGGGGCTTTAATGCCTGTCCTTTGCTATTTATTGAGTGTCCTTGCTAAATGGATTCTTTTCTGATTTTGTGTTTCTCTGACTGGACTATTGAACTGATGGCTGCTGGCAGTTGCAGAATATAAGATTTGTGTGCAAAATCAATTTGTAGGATTGGAGCCACAAGCTGGGACATACCTGAAAAGATTATTTTTTTAAATTTCTTAATTGTTCTTGTTTTCTTTGTGTACATGGGCACATAGAATGATTCAGCTCTATTTGTAGAAAGGACTCTTAGGCAATCATTGCCCTATGGATTCAAATGTCAAGTTGGCTCTATTTCAAATTCTTCACTGACCCTCCCCCCACATTGCAAGTTGCATTCAGTGCAGCTGGCTGTAGGAAATGAGAGGGCTCACACTTGCTCCTATCATTAAAAGAAAAGTTAGTAGCAATATACTTAGCGTGCCTAAAGTAACTCGGAATTTGAACAAATGGGAAGCAGGTGGCTGGCAAATGCATTTTTAAATGAGAAAGTCAACATTAGCACTGTAATGTTTTCAACTTTTTTCTACTGTATTTTTTGCATGTATTTTTTCTATTATCTCGTCTTTTGCATCATTATATGGCATAAAACTTCTGTAGACCTGATAGAACCAAGTCTTGAAATCTGCCCTTGCATAAGAGGAATCTCAAATACCATATAAGATCTATGGTAGTTCCTACATTCCTTCCTGTGTTGGTTCATCAAACAGGCATAAGTTCAGGAGAAACAGGAAGTGTCCCATTTTATTTTGTGCAGGAGACAAAACATAATTCCAGAGGGCAGATGCTCCAAGATGTATTTAGAGAGGATAGATAAAAAATAGGTCAATCCTAACTTCGTCCTTTTGAGCTGTGCTGTTATAGGACTGAATCATCATACCATTCTTTTCCTTTCCTTCTAACCTGAAATTATTTCCAAGAAAGGGAATGAAAAAGTTTGGAACAAACAGAAAATTACCACAGCATAGAGAATGTCTAGTCAAACTTATTAATTAATGCACAGTGGTTACTGCACATATCATTTATTACTTGTATAATCAAATACTATATAAATGTGCAGTAACCAGAGTTACTGCACAGTAGCACTGGCAAACACCTTTTTAGTGACGCTACTTCACAGTAGTGTATTAGCACTTTCCATGCTGTGATGCACTACTGTGCAGTGTTATTAGGCTACTGCACAGTTAGCATTCCATGTAGACCAACCCACTGTGGTTTAGGCCTCAAAGACATCTTGTGAGAATAGGTTGTACAATTTAATTGCATAGTGGTTACGTCTACACATGCACATCACTGTATCATAGGACAATTAGTGGTGGAGTAAAGTGTCACCGTCTATACATGCAATAGTATCAGGCTGCAGTAAATTAATTAATGCTGCATAAGATAGTACTGTTCAGGACAGTGCTATTGATGAGGAATGGAAAAGTACTGAAAGGAGTGTATATGTGTTGGGACAGGGTGGGAGATATTGGTGAAGGCTGAGCGGGAATAACACGGCAGCCTTCAGGATAAGCTTATCAGGAGACAGCTTGAGAAAATGTGCCTGGTTCAGCAAGACACCAGGATAAGTCGCTGTCAGACTGCCAAGAGTATGTTACAGGGCAGGTTGATCTGTATGTGACTTATCAGTATATAAAGAAGTCTGTGCTTTGCTTTTGTTGAGAACTAGCAGCCCCTTGCTTTTTCTCCCATGGCAATGCAAAATAAAGTGCTTCTGACAGCCAAACAGTGATCTTATCTGAATTTCCACATCACTATCTTATGCTGGAATACTTTACTGTCATTAAATTCATGTATAGATGATTACTGTGGGCATAAATTACACCCTCTCAGCCCAAGCAGCCAGAAGCGAGACTCCTGGCTGCTGCCTAGCAACATGGATCTGTACCTTCATGCAACAGCCAGCCCATCCACTGGGATGCTTCCCCCTCCCCAATACCTGACAGCCCTGGGTGGCTCTGCCCCAGATCAAATTTCTGCTGCCCTGGATGCACATCTAGGCACTATGTCCCTGAGTTGTTTACTCTGGTTCAAATTGCTCTGGAGTTTATTGCTTCATGCTAATTGCATGTGTAGACACACCCAGGGTGTAAAAAAAGTGATTCCTCTTATCAGTTTTGAATTTTCCACACTTTAATCTCATCAAATATCCCCTCGTGTCCTTGTGTCATGAGATTGTAGGTGTGCCTACATAAGACATTTACTGTGGAGTTGCCTAATTAGCTCTGCAGTAAAGTCTTGATGTCTACCCATGTGGCCCTGTTAGGCCACAGTACACTAATAAGCACCATCATAGGATAATACTTGTCAATACAAGTAATATCCTGCAGCCATGTTATTTACATCACCACAATGCACCTGTAGATGCTAATGGGACTAGCTAGTAGGGCTGTGTGAAATTTAGCCAGGTGTTTCATTTTGAAACTGTTTTGATGCATTTTGAGCTCAAAACAGGAAAATCAAAATACAACAAAAGCCTTCAAAACAGCTCCAAAACAAAACAAAGGCACTCAAAACATTTTGAAACTTTTGAAACATTTCAAGTTTAAAGCTGGGCTTACTTGGCTTCTGTGCTGGTCCCAGCTGGCAGCATCAGCTTCCTGTCATCTGGCATGCAGATCCGGGGGCCGTGACCCCCGTAAGGAGTCTGGCACAGCCCCACAGCCCTCCTGTAGATGTGGGCCCTTGGATCTGTATGCGGGGTGACAGCTTGCTGCTGCTGCTGGCTGGGGCCAGTGGCAGCAGAAGTCTTCCCAGCCTTTGGCACAGGCTACATCCAGCTCCAGTCCCAGCCAGCAGTGGCAGCCTCCTTTCATCTGGCTTGCAGATCTGGGGAATGTGCCACGGGGAGAGGGAGTGGCCACTTTTCCCCTGTGCTGAGCACCAGCTCATTCCCCATCACTGCTTCTCACTCGAGTCCATGGGGTGCTTGGCATCAGGGTTGTCCAGCACCAGTCCCAGGTGGCAGCAGCAGGCTCCTGTCATCCAGCATGCAGATGGGGGGCCAACACCCCTAGAGGAGTCTGGCACAGCCCTGTAGCCTTTCTGGGGATGCTGGCCGGCCTCTGATATGTACGCCAGATGACAGGAGGCTGCTGCTGCCAGCTGGGACTGGCACTGGGTGCAGCCCTTGTCAAGCACTGGGAAGACTGCTGCTGCCACTGGCCCCAGTCAGCAGCAACAGCATGCTGTAATCTCACATGCACATCCAGGGGCCTGTACCCCTGGAAAGAGTCCAGCACAGCCCCGCAGCCCTACTGGGGTTGCAGTCCCCTGGATCTGTGCACCGGATGACAGGAAGCTGCTGCTGCCGCCAAGTGTCACAAGTTTTCCTTTGAACACTTTGAGGTGCAGTTTCCCAGAAACCTCTGCACCTATCTTCTTGACACTTGTCAGGCTTCATGCCCTCAGAATGGCCTACCATCTCTGCATGTTTCATCTGAATTAGGGAATAAATTACAAAGTTTTTAGCATTTTCACAATTCCCTATTATAGCCTATGGGTGAAACGTCAAAACAGCATCAAAACAGTGAAACAGTTTCAAAGAAATGAAACAGAACAGTGTTTGCAAAATGAAAAGAAACTTGAAATGAAACACTGTTCTATCAAAATCTTCCTATTTTCTTTCCACACATAGTTTATGCCTCTCTCTTATTCATTACCACATGCTTTTTTCAGAAACAAGTTCCAAATTTATTTATTTATTTATTTTCATATTTATTTATGATTTTGTAACACTTGTGGTCTTAGTTACCTTCTACTCTTATTTGGGCTTTCTGCCCTGTTCCTGCCTAAGAAGTGCCACTTCCCATACTAACCATAGGTGCTGAGGTCTGAAGGGTCAGTTAAGAGTAGTGGAGACAGGGCAGCAGGAGCAGTGAAGTGATGCAATATAGCAATAATAAAGCTGTGGTAGCCTACAAAAACAATCTATTTTTTTCTTTCAAACTTCATTAAAGACAGACATAGAAATTTACCTATCAAAGACGTTTCTCCATTTAATTTCAATTTTTCACTTATCTTTTAGAAATAAACAATTTTTCTCCACTAACTGGAGAAACAATGTGTGGAAAGAAAATAGGAAGATAAAATAAATGATCACAGAAAGGTATCACTTAAAAAGAGCAAAACAATGTTCACAGAAGCATATGCAAAACCAGTTCTCTCCCCGTTACACATTTAATGCTTTATTACCCGATTCCCTTCCAATACTTTCTTTATACTCCAGGTGGGTCTACTCATGTTCTATAGTAGGGTAAAAGGAGGAGCAGACCCTTAATCTTGAGACTCACACTTGGCTCTTCAATATCTGGGCATCAGAATGAATATTTAAAGAGAATGTTTTCATACCATTTTCTAACAGGAAAGGATAACGGTCCTGTGGAAGCATATGACATTACATTCTCATTACTGCTTGTATTTAGTGATTAAATAAGTGGCTTACAAGCCATGTTTTTAAAATGTATATAGGTTTCCCTCATTTTATGCTATACATGTGTTCCTGGAAAATGGTGCATAACTTCAATTTGCATAAAGGGAACCCACTTTACAATGTAACAAATAGCGATATGTTCCAAGACCTTGACTGTACTGACCTCCAGGCCCATTTCTACTGCTTTTACAAGACAATTTTGGTACTCTCCAACAGCAGACAGTACACACAAGCACAGGGCAGTATCATAATGGGGATGGCAACTACAGAAACACGTGTCACAGACAACAAGAAAGGAGCACAGATCCACACACAAGACTATATTTTGGTGCTCGTTGCTCCCACAATGCACTGCACAAAACAGATGACTGAGGGTTTCCACTATACAGATCACATAAGAGTGAATTTACCTTGCCTATAATGAATTTTTGGTATAAAAGGGTCATCTGATAAGAGCAAATTCGCACATACAGAATGTGCATAAAGCAAGGAAAACCTGTAAATGTAGGAATCCTTCAAAAATAAAGAAAGTCTGGGTACTCTTGACAAAAGGATACTCAAAGCATTTTCTAAACATATTTCCTAAGAAGAAATTTCCTAAGGATTATTTTTTCTTAGAGACAGCCACATGTGACGGAAAGCTTCTGGTTGGATAAGCAGAGATGTTATACAGATAAGCCCACCTGTTACACAGAAGAGCTTGAATTGTTTTAAAAAACCCTAATTTTTGTTTGGATTGGGATGGCTTCTAAAGGAGCTATTGTACCTTCTCTCATACCCTGATTACTGCTGTAGAAGGAAGTAGGAGGGAAAAATTTAAACATCACAAACATTCTATTGGAAAATTGAGTGATTATTTTATTATGAGAGCTAAAAGGTTTCTATTATCTTTGAGGATATATACCTAGCTAGCAGCATATTGTAAATCTCAGAATATTCTCATACCTGAGAAGGAAAAGATAGAATTATATTCAAAATATAATGAAATAATTTAAGTGTTCTTTTTATTTCTTAGAAGTGGAAAAAGATCCGTTGATCCTACATGTCTTAACTCATAGGTATGTAAAGTAGTCTGGTGCAAAGTGGGATCAGGTAATTAACACTGTTGTTTCCCAGGTGATGTTCTTCCAGGTTCAAGTGAAATGGAAGGGGGATATTGGAAAACATGCCTTTTAAACAGAACATCTGTAAGGCTCATAGTGTGCACCCATTATTTAAATATGACCTTTAAAGAGTAGCCAGAGGTTCTGAACTGGGGGGGTACATGTACCTCCAGGGGGTATGTGAAGCCTCATCAGGGGGTACATGAGATATATTTCATACATTTTCTAACACAGGTTGAAGAGCCTAAAAAATTAATTTCCCATTGAAAGGGGGTATGTGAAGTCTCTTTCTGAGATCAAGGGGTACGTCAACTGAAATAGGTTCAGAACTGCTGGATTAGTCAAAAGAAGAAGTAAAATATGAGATCCAGAGACATTACTCCTCATAATTTTGAATATTTATTGTGTTTCTAATCTTAAAATTTCTGTCAATTACCAAACTGTTTCCACAAATGGTAAATCAGAAACTTTCTCATTCATATTTTGTCTTCTGAAACATATTTATCTAATGAAGTCAGAATCCTAAGTTTGCAATGTAACAATAACTGCAATGATTAAATGTGATTGTAAGAGAGAAGGTTCAGGCTGGACATCAGGAGGCATTACTTTACAGTTAGGGCTACCAGGCTCTGGAATGGACTCCCAAGTGAGGCGGTGCTCTCTCCTATCTGGAGGTCTTCAAGAGGAGGCTGGACAGATATTTGGCTGGGGTGTTATGACCCGTCACTTATTCCTGCCTAGGGCAGGGGGTCAGACCTGATGATCTGTTTAGGACCCTTCTGACCCTAAGAACTAAGAACTATGAAACTATGATGTCTGAAGAAGGTCTAACATCATATGATGCAGAAGGAGGAAGTGGATCATTGAGCAATTTTGCCAATCAAGATCTCTTCAATAATTGTACATAATTAAAAGTAAATGTCTGATCTTAGGATCATTTAAATTCCGACCTTATATCCCAAAGGAAACACATCTCTTTAGTTTGAGACCTTATAGGTTCCACTTACTTTGTTTTTTTAGAAAATAAACACTGTTCCTTCTCTCACTTACAATGTTTACTGTAAAGAGACAAAATTGAACTCTAAGGGTGTATCCACACATGCAGGCATGTGCACTTGCAGCAGCTCAAATAGAAGCAGTCCAAATTTGAGCCAGGGCTTTTTGCTTCAGTGCATGTGCCTGGACATGCACTTTGGTATGGTGCAAGTTGTGTCACTTGGGGCAAAATAACACTGCCTGGCTCCTCCTGGATCTGCAGCCAGGGGGAGCTAGAGCTGGGGCGAGAACCAGCAATGTAAAAAGTTGCCCTGTCCTGGCCCCATCTGTACAAAAAGCCACCCTGGCAAGTAGCTCAGGGCTACTCGCTCTCAAGAGCTTCTGGGGCCCAGCAAATTAGTACCTGGGAATTCTACCTCTTGTGCCAGCTGGACTGCTGAAGCATCCCTGAGAGTTCCCTGAACCCTTTACCCACTGTAGCAGTCTGGCAGTGGGGGGTGCTGCCTGGCTATGACCTGCTGCGCACCTGCCAGACCCAGATGGGGACTGCACAGCCAGTAGAGGCATCTGCCCATCTGGGCCAGCTGCCAGTGGGCTGTGGCTGCAGAATTGGCCTTTGTGTGGAACTACTACCACGTGTGCCCCTGCACAGCCATCTGGGCAGCTATCACCTGGAAGATGTTCTCAGTGTAGTGGCCTACTACTTTGAACTGAGAAAGCATGTCCTCCTGGCCCCAATTGCCCAAGAGGTCAACCACCTCCAGTTGCGTCCAAGGTGCCAGCTCTGAGCAGGCTCCTTTGCCTGGGTCCTGCAACTTGACCTCCCTAGCAGAAATTTTGGTGTTCCCTATTTGAAAAGTGAAAAATCCCTGATTAAAAAAATCCCAAAGTTACTCTGTAAAATAACCCAAAATTCAAGGGGACTTGTGGGGGCTTCTTAGGAGGGGTGAATCCCCTGCCCCCCCCACAGGGCTATAGTCCCCCTACAGGGGCTACAGCCCCCAGCAGGGACTACCAATCCCCCTGCAGTGCCCATGTGCCCCACCCCCACTTGCTTCCCCAGTTCTCCCAATGGCTGCCCCACCTAGTCCCAACCCCCACTTGCACCCCCAGATTCCCTGATGGCTGCCCCACCTGGCCCCAGCCTCCTGGCACTTAAAAAAAAAGCTCCTCACTCACCAGCAGTAGCAGCGGCCATTGGAGTCACTGAGGCCTCCTGGCCAGTAAGTAAGGGATGGGGAAGGCTGCAGGAAGGGGGAGGGGACCATGGGGGAGCCCCACCCAACTCCATCCCCCGCCTGCTCCCTGAGCCACCCCCCCATCACTGCCCCACCCAGCACCAAAATTCTGGCAATAAAAAAAAAAAAGCCTCACACTCAACAGCAGTAGTAGCTGCCATTAGGGTCACTGGGGCCTCTTGAAGAGCCTCCCCTGCACAGCACAGGGCAGTGGGGACTGACCTGAGCTGCCTGGCACCTGCAGTAGCAGTGCCCTATTGCACAGGTGCAGCCTGCATCGGTAGAGTGCTGCACAGCTCCACATGCTGTTGGGCAGCTGGGGCCCAACACCACTCAGCCTGAGAAGCCCCAGCTGCCAGATAACACATGGAGCCATGCAGTGCCCTGCTGACTTGGGCCACACCTGCATGAAGGGGCAGTGGCAATGTGGGTGCCAGGTGGCCGGGGCCAGTCCCTGCTGCCATCTGCTGCCCCATGCCTTGTGGGGGAGGTTCTGCCAAGTGGCCCCAGTGACCCTGACAGCAGCTGCTACTGCTAGTGAATGCAGGAGGGAGGGTTTGTTTTTTTTTTAATTGCTGGGATGCTGGGGCTGGGTGGGGCAGCCATTGTGGGGGCTGCAGAAGCCGGAGGGGGCTGGGGCTTTGTGGGGCACCAATCAGGAAAGCTTGGAGGCAGGTGGGGGATGGGGCTGAGCAGGGCAGCAATCCAGGGGGCTTGGGGAGCAGGCAGCGGATGGGGCTGGCAGAGGTCCCACCATGGTCCCCTCCCCCCACCTCTTACTAACCAACACAGAGCCCAGATCCAGCTCCCTGCAGCTGGTGTGCTTCAGCACTAGGGTGAGGGCCATCCATAGAGATGCTCTGGCTGGCTACTAGAGCATCTCTGTGGAGACCCAAGCCTCCAGTTGTCTGTTTTTTCCCCACAGGGATATCCAGGGGTCTAATTTTGCCTCTATGCTGCAAATTTGAAGCATGGGGAACTTTTTTTTGTTCCTGCACATGCCTCTTTGAGATGCTGCAAGAGGCACATGCGCACTTGTCTGGATGCACTTTAATGGGCCAAACAAATATTACGGTTTGATAATATTTGAACATATCAGTATCATATCGCTGGGTCATGACATTCTATTCCTGGCTGTTGTTACATTCGTCTCACCACTATGAAAAATCTATGCCTAGTTCTGCTGGTATAACATTTCCTCTAGTTTTAGAAAACAACCGCAAATACAAGGAGGGCTATTCTAAAGTACTGCTGTGTGCTGCTAAACCATCATTGTATTCCAGTGCCCATATGGCATTTCATTGATAGGTTAAATGATTCTGAAATATCATCTGTGTATGGGTTTAGTTCCTCTGGGATGAAAGGCACTATATATAATTGTAGGTTACTGTTATAGCTTTGGAGAAAGTGTTGTGTTATGTTATAAATAGCTATTGCACAAGCAAACTTGGATTTTCAATCTCATGTTCCTTTGTTGGACTAGTTTGCTACAGAAGAGGAAAGACAAAAGAATTCAATGGTAAGCAATGAAAATAAGTATTTGAAGTGCAACAAATTGTTTCTCATATTGAGCCTGGCTTAGATACCACAAAGTACAAATTAAGTAAACCCATTAGATGTATGTAACATTAATTTCATTATTTTGTAAAGTACCAGCATTACATTTAATTACTACTTAGTTATTTTATTATTTATTTTTCTTGCTATTATTTAGCAAACTGTTCATTACAAATAATGGGCTTTCTCTATGAAACCCAGTTCCTGTTGAAATCAAAATTTTGCTATTGACTTCAATGAGGTAGAATTTCACCTTTAAGATTTACACATATGCTAAACCTCTGGACAGAATAAATTTATACTTTTTCTGAATTTATCTTCTCCTAATTTGAAAATTATTTTTGAAAGAATGTATTGCTTTAGTATTTGCCAGATCTTTTGGGTTGAGTAATTTCAAACCATTAACTGCCTGTGAGCTGTTTATTCATTATTCACAAAATGTGATTTGTCACTCAAGTCACATTATATAGTTTTCACATTTGGATTGGATGACTGAAATGCTTAAAAGTTTAGCAATAATAAATAATGTGTGCTAAAATTCACAAAGCTTTCAAGATTCATAAACATGTTATCAGTGCTTGTTGTATCCATTTACTCAAGTCAATGATTTCAGTGAGTCATAGGAAACTAGATCAAGCATTTATTCATGGAAATTTTAAAAACACTTCCAATCATTCTCATGTCCATTATCTACCTTTGAATCAAATCTAGCTGGATTACACACAAGGCTTGGAACAAGTTCAGATCTGCTTCTTCTTTTCTTTTCCTTTTCAATTTTAAAAATGAAATCTTCATTTTTTTCCCAAGCAGGAAACAACTTTGACCACCTGAAACCTGAGTTCCTGCTCCTGCCTTTGTCTAATGTAATTTGCATCATCACGGCCTCACAGGAGAGCTGAGACTCCTTACCAGCTAAGACCTGCTGTCCAGAGGGTTTTTCCATCCTTTGACCCCTGTGTGAAATTCTATGAAATATGAACTTTCATTTCTACCCAGGAGAACTTTTACAATCTTTTCTCTGATGCCTGATGAAGGGTGTTTGTGCCTGAAAGCTTGCAATTAAAGATTTTTTTTTTGCAAAAAGCTTGTTGGTCTAATAAAAGATATCACCTCGGTCCTCGAGCCCTGATTACTATATCCATAGACAAAAGTTTCCTTTGGTTTTCTATTACTGTCAATTTTTGTCGTGTTTTCTTTCATGTCTTTGCATTATAGACATGCAAAGAATTTTGTTATTCTGGCTACAAAAGGATTCAGTTTATGTGTTGTTTAAAAGACTTAAGATTGATGGTTGCTGGTGCTGCTTAGGCATACCAATTTGTACTGCAATTTATAAGAGCTATGTTTTGGTGTGTGCTCTAAGGAGTTAGAGAAGAAATGAGTTTGGGCACTCAAATAGTAATAGATACTCTTGCTAACTCATTCATGGGACAGCCTTGTATTCAGCTCTCTGCAGAACTGCATGTGCCTATCCAGCTGTCTGTGAAAAGGTAGACAGTTTGCAAACATCAGAAATGTAAATGAAAAGAAAAATGGGTTTTATACCATTACTGTTGCAAATAAAACTTCCTTGCAACAGGCCATTTTATATTCATAGAAATGTAACAATTAGATTAATCTAACCAGCAATGATAATTTAATGTATGAAAATTTAATAACCTCACAGTGAGTAGAGCTCCATGCTGCATACAAAGGCATGGGTTTTTAATTGAGTGGAATTCCTAGGAAACAGCTCTATTTAATACAATGAAAAATTTCTGTTTTTCTTGTTAATGATAAATCTTATGAGGGAAGTTTCAAGGAGATGAAATTGTTTCTGATATTTTATTGCTTAAATAGGATCCAGTTGGCATCATAATATGGCCTCTTTAAATGTGAATATCTAAAAAAAGCTGGAGATTATCAAATAATGGAGTGGCGAGCTTAAGAATCAGGTTTAACTTCAGGTATATTAATGTAAAACCATTTCTAGCACCCTCACAGACAGAGCCAGAAGAGGTCAATGAGATACAGTTGTTTCACATCCAAGCATGTGGAAAACAAGGGGTTTCAACCAAAAGAAAACTAACCTTAAAAAAAAAACTTCAAAAATGCATCTTTTTCCTGAATTCATTTTGGAGAAAAGATTGAAACCCCAAATCTGAAAAACTTCCATTAGGAAATACCAACATAATGCATCATACAAGTTTTAATATGGGAGCCCTAGTTTCCATTCTCTTCTCTTCCTTAGGCTGGAGGTCTCCAGCTAGATCTCCCAGCTATGGCCAGGGACTCCCATGATAATCATAATAACTCAGCAAGAGTACTAATACTATGATTATTTTTCCTATTTCGTTATTGCCATCACACTGTAAGATCTGTATCAGAATTAGAACCCTGCTACGGTAGCCAGAACACAAGTATACTGTAACACATTCCCTGCCCAAAGAGATTACTGTCTAGTTTGAAGACAATTTATCATGACATTAATACTTGAGATGGCTCTAGAAAGCAGGGTCCTCCTCTATGGTGTCATTCAATATCAGTGTAGAAACCTGGGAGGAGCATGGAGCATCTAACCTGGAGGGAACATCTGGCATTGGGCGCAACTCAACATGAAGTGGCTTTGATCCAGTAGGTAGAAAAAGCAAGAAGGAAGAAAGCAACATTCTGTAAACTTGGACTCCAACTCAGACAACATATGGTTCTGTGAAACCTGTAACAAACTGTGTTGTTCTCAAATTGGGTTTGTCATTCCCAAACAGATTCATTAGGCATCTGAATAAATCTCTTCTGTGTGCACAATGATCCGGAGGATTGACTGTTGCCTACTAGATGAGGAGCACTTATTGGAAACCATGCTGGAAACCAGAGATAGTTTTTCTTGCATTTATTGTTGATATATAAAGACACATATATTGAAGTATAGTGGATACATCTTAAAAGCGAAAAGGAGATATCAGGTCATTCAGATATCGTGTCTGTGCCAAATGTAAATCCCTGTTTATGGACAGTAAAGTCTCATCTAAGTGCTGGAGAAGGTGTGAAGCAACTAGATCCTAAAAGCAAATGTGACAGAGCTGTAAATTCAAGAACATCTTATAGACTAGAAGAACATTCTAAAATTGCTGTGGTGCACTCACCTTGTGATATGTAAGTGACAGTTCTCAAATTATTCTATGATCACCGTTTGTTTGATCATTGTAGAAAAATAATCATGAAGTGGTCTGGTTACAGTGGCTATTGGTAGCTTTCAGGAATGGATTGCAGCTCTTTTTAATGTAAATATATTAATGGATTGTGGTAAACCTCAGAGATAAACCTAATTTTAAATTTTCAAAATATTTCAAGTATTGTACTATTACCAGTAAATGAATAGAGGTAGTTCCCATTTTTTCTATTTTATTTTATTTTATTTCTTTTGTTTTAGTTTACATCTTTATTGGCTTTGTTTTCCTTTTCTAAATTAATCCCTTCACAGCCCAGAGGTTTTTAGAACATTCTCAGTAAAATGTCTTCAACTCCATTCATGCAGTTTGTTACATGTGGCTCAATATCTTGTCTTTTACAGAAATCTACTGGGATCAGTGAGGCTCCATGTGGTTGCACATGTCTTGCCATGTTAATTTGCAGTTTTAAAATCTTTAAGAACCCATCTTCTAATATTCTAACCCCCCTTAGCTCATAGTGTTTCCAATGGAATGTAAGGCTACTGAATGCTTCACAGCAGGGCTGTCCAACTTGTGAGCAGAGGGGAGCCACACTCCTTGCACACCACAGGGCATGGGGCCAGACATTCCTTCTCACTTCCCCAACACCCCTCCATGCACAAGCTGCCTGGCCACCCACCATATGCACAGCAGAGATAGTCCAGCTCCCTACATTGCTGCATGCTGTGTAGTCAGGTGGGCAACCCAAACCTGGCCCCTGCTATGGACATAGCTTGGAGAAGGAGTCCCAGTGCAAGTGCTATGCAAACAGGGCAACCCAACCCTCCTCCCTACTCACCTCCAGTATAGCCCTATTTCTGGAGCCCCACAGAACCATGCTGCCCTGCTCTACTTGGCTCCACCCCTGGGACAGGAAGCAAAAACCAGAGGAAGGAGGGAAAGGTCTGAGACCTGGCCACCGAAACAGCAGGAGCAATGGGAGCAGCGGCAGCCAGGTGAGAGCCTGTGGGCTGCATGCTAACCCTGCATGGGCTACACAAGTTGGACAGCCCTGCCTTGTAGCATCAAACCCTTATAAATCAGAAGCTACTACTTGGGAGACTGATGTAATTGGTTTATTCACAGGACAACCATGCTACATCAAATGCACACATTCCTACCCAGAGTGTTCCAGGGGTCTTTTAAATACAGAAGACCCATTCTCTTCTATGAGTCACTTAGCAGTTTTTTGTGAGCACTAGCCGTCATCTGCACTTTGCCCTTATCTTTATCTTCCTTAGCTCTACTAGGAATTATAACTTAATGTGGTTAAAGCGCTCTAAGTTTTGTTTGGGTGAATCTGATATCTTTTATTAGACCAACTTAAATAGTTGGAAAACAATTATTAAGCAAGCTTTCGGGTTCAAAAACCCTTCATCAGGCTAAAGAAGTTTCAGCAGTTGATGTGTGCTCTTCCTGGATGGAATGAAAAGTAAAGAAGCCCGAGGCTGGGCTAAGTTTTGTTTTTTTTCCTAGTCTCTTCATGAAAGACATTTCCCTAGTAGAAAGTGGAATAGGTTCATCAGCATACTTCAGCTAATCCTTAAGTCGCCCTAATTAGGCAATTCACATGAGCTGCCCACCCCGTTTATTACTTTGTAGTAACTGAATCCAGAACACAGAATTAGTGGGAAGACTGCTTCCTAAAAGGCCCTATTCTATATTTGACTTTAATTATGACTCCAGAAAGTCTTAAAGTATAAAAAGTCATGGGATTATTTTTCTTGGTCATGCCACGTTTTCAGCCAAAAAACCCAGTTGAGTTCTCAACAGCCTACAGGAAGAAGGCCCTAGGAAGGTCACTAGGAGTACCTTTGTACTATGACACACAGAAAAGCTTCCAGAAGTGGATTAAACTACTGCCAGGGGAATGAGCTAAGGAATTTTTTTTGTCAATGGGTTTAGGCTAGAGAGCAGGCTTGAGTGTTCAGTCTGAGTACCAGGTTAAATATATGTGTAGCTCACTGTGGGATGCATATACCTGTAGCTTTCTGTTAGCCATCTGACCATTTTTCTCCCAAAAGTATTTGCTTCAATTTAAAAACAAGTTTACCTCAGATATTCTTGACAACCTTTTACTTCTTTTTTCTGTGGGTGTGTCTACACATGCACTTTAATGAGCAGCAGCCTATTTTAATGCGCATTAGAGTGTCATGTAAAATGTGCTTTTTACTTAATATGCATTAAAATAAGCTAATGCGCATTAAATGCCACTTTAAAAAATGTGCACTTTAGTTAATGCACATTAATCCAGACTAATACATATTTTCCTAGTACTTTTACACGTGCTCTGAGGGTGGGGGGAAGGTTGGCACTTTAATTACAGTGGCTCTGAGAGCTGCTCTAATTAAAGCGCCGCAGCGTCTCATGTAACAGCATCCCCATGCTTCAAAATGGCAGGAAGGGCACTTGAACTAAAACTTGTTCAATGAGCTTTAGTTCAAGTGTCCCTGTTACCATTTTGAAGTGTGGGAACACTGATACACAAGAGGCAGGAGGCTGCTGGAGCGTGGTAATTACCTTGCTCCAGAAGACTCGATTAATCAAGTCTGCTCCAACACTCTGTAATTACAGTGCATCAGAGCAGCCTCTGTGCTCATGCACAGGTACCTGGAGGTACTAGATTTAATGCACATTAACTAAAGCACATTCACATTAATGCAAGTGTAGGCCAACCCTCTAAAAATAATGAGATTAATCTGTGCATTGTTTATTCTTGGGAGAAAATTCTTGAGGTTCTTATTATGCTTTTAATCTAGCACATTCTATTAACTTTAAAAAAGCTTTTCCACAATAAAGATGAAATAAACCCCTCAATACCTGACTCTTGGAATCTTCATATTTTGTCCTGTAAGGATCTGGTTTACCTGTCTGAGTGGATTACACTCTCACACCAAGATACATAGACTTTACATGCCAGATACCTAAAAGTAGGTGTCTGATAGAACAAACAGGTTCTAGCCCATATATTACATCATTACATTCTTCTATTTTAACACAGGAACTTTGTGACTCATTTAGCCCATTCTTAGAATGGCAAAAATTGTGAAGTAGATAGAAAGCATGGGAAATTTCAACACAAACAGTTCAAGTTCTACACATTCGTAAGCAATTAAAAGCAGGCAAAATATTTGGCACCCATAATTATAGGCAACACTACTTAATCTGCCTGTGATGCCAGTCCTGATTGTGATTTGGGCTATACAAAGACATTCTTTTGTAGCTCTACAAAGTGCTAAGGTGCTGGCAAAGGCATGCTTTCTATTCAGGGGGGCAATAGAGGGCTGCTTCTTTGCTCCCCTCTTATCCCCAAGAAAGCGCAATTGCTGATGGCCCATTCTCTCCCCTACCAGTAAAGGGAACCAGGTTGTCAATGATGAGTTGGCAAATGCAAAAAAATAGCAACTGTCAAATACCCTCCCCCAGCACCACTTCCTGCTGCCTGTGGGTAGGGGAGTAATTATCTTGTTCAGTTCAAAGAGAACTACACTATTTACCCACATCTCCTCTAGTAGTGCTGCTGCCACTATGGCTCTGGTGGTGTGGTAGTGGTAGCAGCTGCTTCCATGGTAGCAAGGTTTCCAGTGCACAAAGTTTTGCCCTGTTGGCAGGAAAGGCAAAAAATATAATCTCTCTCCATGGACCGAGGCTACATACACATGAGCAGGAAGTATAAGGAACTCTAGGATAATATCAGCCCTTGGTTAGACAGGGCTCTGTTCTGGAATGGTTTGGCAGGGAGTAGAAAAGAGTAAACTTAACCTTAGTTGGGCCCACCCAGTGTGTCAACAAGCACAGCTATAGTTGTGGATGTTGTAATACTGCTGGTGTCGGCCAAGTAGGTAATAAGGGAGGGAATTGAGACATGAAGAATCCCCGGGTTTGGTGCAGTGTATGCATTACCTCTTCCTCAGAGTTCTGTCTAAAACTACAAATGGACCGACTGAGTACAGCATTATTCAAGAAAGTGTTTGCCAAGAATTCTGTAGTGATGGACAATTTTATTACATGAATAAGAGCCATTTGAGTCTCCAGCTACAGAATTTTGATTTCACCTCAGGAAAAGATGAGCATTATTTTACAATTTTATTTGCACTGCTAAGTAAGATGGGAGATTTATATAATACTGCATCTGAGCTAAGAAAAGCTGCATGTTTCTGACAGAAGCATACTGCTGCACTCAGTCACACTTGAACCTGAAGATCTAGGACAGCCTTAACAGGAATAAGAAAAAAAATAACATGATGTTTGAGGTCATGTTTGTCAGCCTAAAACTGTGGTATTTGACAAACCCATTAAAATCACAATTTCTCAGAAGATACAAAATATTATAGAAAAATACCGCCTGCAGGCACTCTGTTTGGAGATGAGCCCAGGGCAGACAATGGCATCTGCTCAAGTACAGAGACAACAAGGTAATGGAGCATAAAATTGTGGGCAGAAAGCCAGGGGCATATAATCCCAAAGGCTAGCTCAAATGAGGAGGGTGTTTGGTGCCCTTTCACATGGAAAACTATCAAAATTAGAAACTCTGTATATACAGATTTTACTAGCCCTGCATGTGCCCTCATCATGTGGAGCATACCCTAGTCACAAATATACTCACACCAAATCACCTTCAAGCACCAAAAATCCTGTCACAGGTAAACAATGAGAAATGTTAAGGGCTAATAAATCTTCATGGTGGATCAGCACAAAATGATTTTGTAATTGGGATTCATTAGGGGACATGCATTGTATTTAATAGCCCTCAAACATTTACATTCACCTGTGTGATGTGACACTCCAGTGCTAGGCTTCTAATGTAGGACAGGGAAACTCTTTTCCAGAAGTTTTAATAAAGGGCCGTATTTTAACTTGCTTGCTCTTGGACTTCCAGGTGCGGTGTCTTGTCTCTGCAGAAACAGGATGTTTATAAATGATAAATGTGTTGTTTAGTAGTATTAATAAAGGGGATTAAGCAATGCCATTTTAGCCTAATAGTTTTCCAGTTCTGCTCTTTCTCTTTCTGACATGTAAATACACACAAACAAAGATTGATAAGGCAAATAAAATGTTCAAAATTACCTAAGGGCTGGATATGCACAGGCACACCTGGACCCAGGAATGAAATCTGGAGCCTTGAATAAGATACCTATATTCCACGTACAATCCATGAGGAATTAGACACCTCAGAATGAGATGCAGAGCAAGGACTGAGCAGGACACCACCAAAGGTAACCGGTAGGGACTTCTGAATTGTTTTATGAACCCCAGCGCCCTCTAACCAATAACTCTCACATCAAGGAAGCACCTATGTCTACTTGTGGTCCAGCAGTAATGTAAGTAGGGATTGCACTGGTAGGAAGAACTAACCATGTATGCTGATTTATAGGGGCCCCTGGGGAGCCCAAACCATGGCAGCAGTAGCTCATGTGTTGAGAGATCAGACTTTCTCTAGAGCTTTGCACAAAGTTACATATAAAGGAAAATCTTCTATAACCTGAAGCTTTCTTTAAATCCTGGGTACACTGCATGAGCCCAGATCATGGGTTATGGTAGCTTTACCTACCCATCTCTGAGGTAAGGTGGGGTAAAGTGTAGGTATAAATTAGACCTGTTGCTCTCTTTCCATTTTGAGAGACAAAATTATCACCCGTACCAAAAAAAAAATTATATAAAGATTAGGGCTGTACAAAATTTCACTGGCTGTTTCATTTTGACACTGTTTCGACTCTTTTCAAGTCTGAAACAACAAAATTGAAATGAAATGAAGGGCTTTGAAACAGGCTCAAAATGAAATGAGGGCAGTCAAAATGTTTAGAAACTTTCAAAACATTTTGAGTTTCAATGCTGAAGCTGGGCAACCTGCAGCTTCCATATCAAAGCCTGCAGGGAAGCAGAAAGTAAGGAGAGGGAGGGCGAATGTGGGGAAGGCGTGCTCTCATTATTGACTGTGTAGCTGGCCAGTGACTGTCATCCTTCCCTGAGGTCCCTTCCAATCCCAGTGCTCTGGGGGGAGGGATGGAAAAATTGCAAAAAAGGCAGCATTGTTTGGACTGCCCCGCTTTCTGTCTCACATGTCACAAGTTTTGCTTGTCAGCAGCCTGAGGTGCAGTTTCCCATAAAGCCCTGCACCTATCTCCTTGAAAGATGGCAGGCTTCATGGCCTCAGCAGGGGCTAGCATCCCTGCAGTTTTCATCCTGCTGTGCATTAACACACATGTGTGGTATAAGTTTTGCTTTCAAGACTTTGAGGTGCAGTTTCCCAGAAACCCCTGCACCTATCTCCTTGGAGCTTGGTAGGCTTCATTGCCTCGGAAGGTACTACCATTCCTGCATGTTTCATCCAAATCAGGAATAAAATGGAAAAGTTATAGGCAGTTTCATGCTTCCCTATAGCCTATGGGGGAAATGTTGAAACAGTGAAACCAGTTCAACAAAATGAAACGTAACAGTGGTTTCAAAATGAAATGAAACTCCAAATGAAACACCGCCTTGTTGAAATGGCAAACTGGAAGTTGAAACAAAATGGTGCTGTTTCACACCACCCTAATAAAGATCTTCCAAGAATTGTTCACAAAGGAACAGATAAATGGCACAAATCTCTTACTAAATCTACTGAAGTAAGGATCCACCCTGGATGCAGCTCCAGAAAAGAACTTAGACAAATGCAGCTACAGAGTGCAGGCTGTCCCAATCATACAGATGGGCTCAGATGTGGAAAGTCCTTATTGTGTAATTAATACAAAGGGATTTTCTACAACTGCAGATAGCATCAGCAAAAGCCTGTAGACAGAAACTAAAAGTGAAGATCTGAATGCCACTGGAGATACACAGGCACCTGAACTGCATATAAATCAGTAGAGAGAACACAGTTCTTTTGTTTATATTTCCAAGATTGTTCCCTATATGAGTTCTGTTGTACCTGTTTGTGCCTCTGAGGTTTTTTTTTGGGAGGGGGGATTGCCATTTTTAACAAATATATTGTTTGGCATGTGCATTTATTCAAACAATACAGCAAGCTAAACAAAATTAATACTCAGAACAATATTCAGATTCAGTTGAAGATCAGTATTTTGGACCTTAATATGAAGAAAAGGAAAGCCAACAATAACAGTTACCAACCAGCCAGGAAAAAGGAACGTGTTAATAAGAAAAAATAAAAGAATGAAAGTTTATTTCCCTGGGGTTCCTCCCACCCTTCTCCAGCTGCTTAGCAACAGATAAGATGCCACTTATTTTCAGCCAGGAAGCAGAAACAGCAAGAAAGCAGCACAGAAAGCTGGTGTCGCTGCAAGTGTCCTATACAGCTCATTGGCGCACAGAGACTTGGTCTATAATGAAGTCATTTGCATTCACACCCAGGCCTGGTTGTATGGACATCAGTCCAGTCCCTGGGAACTGTTGTTTCACTGAATGAAAAGAAATTTGCATATGAAAGCCATATCCGTGTTAGTTAACTCTGTGGCCCACTCAGTATTGCCTTCCCATTAGCAAATCTCAATCTTCTGATTAAATACATGTATCTAGAGGATTTCTTTTATTTCTTTCGGGGTTTGCTGAGATTGACAAGTGCTGAATGTATTCAGAGCAAATACAATTTTGGGTGCTACTTGTCAACTTTCCTTTTTATATTTCTGAGGCTGTTTTCTGTTTAGTATCAACACAAGAATACAGAACTTCCTAAAATCTCCCAACCTGTTTCTCAGACGGTCGACAGTGCAAAGGCAGTCATCTTTTAAGGTGGGGGCTCCAAGGCATTCCAATTGAATTGCAAACCTTATTCTGATGTGCAACCAGGAATGAAAGACACAGACATGCATGGTGTTAAATATTAATCACGCATTAAATTGAAAATGGATTGCTGTAATAGATGTATCTATATCAGGTTAGTAACAGACTCAGGAATGAAAACATGAGGGCTCGAAGTTGATAGTGGACTGCAACATACACAATGTTAATTACCTACTACGCCAATCCTGTTGACACCAACATATACCCACCAAACACTGTGTACAGCTTCTCACTTTAGCAGTAGATTAGCATTTATGTATGAATGCTAATGCTGATCCCATAATTTGCTCTTTTGTAGGGGTCAGCTGTAGCTCTCTGCAGTTCCTGCCCCCATTGTATTTCTCTTGTAAATTTATTCTTTTTTCCCTTAGTATAACAACTCTTTAAAAGACCTTAGAGCATGTGAAAGGCATCATATTATTGAAGGCACTGAAGAAAAAAGTGCTCCGCTTAGTCACTGAACAACTTTGGTTCAGACAGTGGTAGTGCAAATTCGTCTACACTTCCCTGCTGATGTGCTTTGACCCTGACCCAAAATGATCTTTATGGCTGATGGGGTAGTTTAATTTTCATGGTCATTCAGTCTTTGGCCTCTCTGCTGAGACTGCCAGCAAGGATACAAATTAAAACCAATTATTCTGATGTTTTATGTACTGGACTGAGAGCACGAATACCTTTTACACAGGCCATCACCCAGCTGTCTGATGTTAGTGACTTTTGGTTATTACTGACCTGCTTCAGATTCATCTGAGTGGCTTAGGGTTGAAAAGATCTGTATGCTATTAATAAGCGACTAGCATCATACTCTTTAACAGATCAATGCAGGTGTTTATTTTTCCATCAAATGTATCTTTTGTAAAGCAGTAGGAAAATGACAATAATTAACATATCAGGGACATGCCTGGCAGTACAGATGGGCTAAATCCACACCTGAGGAGATGGTCACTTCTTAAAATCACTGGGGCTCATTCTGATTTATAATATCATAGCCAAGAGTACCTCAAAGTAAATGTATTAAAAATGTATTCTCCTTTAGTACACTTACTTTATCAATAGCCCCATTGGACATTTCCAGTTGCTGGGGATTGACTGAATTTGTTACGTTAATTAATATAAGAAAGGTCCATTAGGCCAGAGCTTGAGACTGGAAGTAGATAGGTATTGTGTATCTTCATATTCCATTTGATTAACTAACCTGGGATTAAAGCCATGGAGATACTGACTACTGAAAGATTCCAGCAGAATCACCTAGATACACTTTTTAACTTTATATGCTGAATTTAGATTTTATTAAATCAGTTATCCTAAATAATGGCCACTGGGTTATTCGTTAAAAATATTGCAGTGTAATAGGTGATAATTACGTTTTTTGAAATGAGAAATAATAGTGATGAAAGTTTCATTCATACAACCCTGTGCACTGCACAAAGGAACTTGTAGTGCTGGGCAAATAAACAGCTTTCAGTTCTGAAGTGGATACAAAGCAGGAAAATAAATATTTAATACAAATCTCCATTGATTTTCAGATACAAAATTGCTTTTTTTTCATTTTTTCCTGCTATAAAACTTAAAATACCTGGGAAACATTATAAGAAAAATATGATGAATATCTTCAGTGATGCTGCTTGGTAAAATACCAGAATATATTTTCAGAATTTATCATATCATTTGGTAGCATTTCTTGCCAAAAATTCAACATATATGGCAAGTTTTTTGGCTCACTCTCCAACTGCAGAATAAGAAAAGCTAATAGAAGCCTCTTTAATTGTCTCCAGAATTCTTGTCTCCAAAGTGTAACGTTTATTTATGGTTAACGTTTGGGAATACAATGCAAAAGTTTGTAACACCCGTTGACACAAAACAATTGTTTACAAAAGTAAAATTAATAATCTACTTGATACTTTCTTTCAAACCAATGATCCTTGTAACCACCACCATATTTAATTGTGTGGGTGTTACTGTTTTTGTTGCCGCTGCTCACGAGTATAATAATACATCTCTACAATAAGTAACTCAGACTTCTTTGGGATACTTGAATGATGAAGACAATGGGAACTGTAGTTAATATTACCCACCAGCTTAAGCTGAAACTGAAATGTGGAATGGTTGGTTATTAAATTTAGGAATTAAGTGCTGGAGATTAATTTTATCCTGAAAGCCCATGTCTATTGCACATCTCATTGACTAGGCATGAAAACGATTTCTATTGATAATGTTGTGTATTTCTCCCATAAGGGAAGGGGACCCCTGTGTGTGGATATGGTCATCATTGGTACAAACATAGAATGAAAGTCTGTGCTTCACCAAAAAAAATTAAAGTCTAAGAAACAAAATATAGAAGTAGGAACAATAAAAGAATAACAACAAATGCATTAACTGTCAAAAGTTTTGGTATTTCCCACTATCCAGCACTACTACTTTTTTTTTTACAATGACACAAATCCCTCTTTACCTTAAGGCCACATCCAGCCCAGAATTTGGTATTTACAATTGCTTGCACTAACAGGTTTAGTAAGGAATACTGTATTGCAGCTAGATTTAATACAGACTTCATCTTATTTCTGCAATTTGGAAACCTCATTCAGAGGCTACAAGCATCCCGATTATTTTCGGGGTTTATATAATCTTGTCTGGATGTCTGCAGGCACTGAATCTGGATGGAAATTTGCTTTTTAGTTTCTAGCAATAAATCACAACACAACCCACTGGCTCTTACATTCAGCTGCTTTTTCAGTGAAATAAATATGGACTTAGATCAAGGTTAACCAACAGATTTAATGTTTTTGGATTATTATGAAGCTTTTGACAAAGTTTTGCATGATGGATCATTGTATAACCTCTTGGAATATGGATTGGATAATAAATTTTCAAGAATGATAAAGTATCTGTAGGCAGAGAGCTGAGAGTTGGAGTTAAAGGGGTGTACTGGGCCATGGCAGGGGCCTGTGTTGTAGCCAGCACTCTTCATTATTTGTAATAATTTAAACAACGCTATAACAGGTGAAATCATTACATTTTCCAGAGGATAGCTATGAGTCAGGGAGACATGAGACCCAAGTGACTGTCAATAAAAAACCAGTGTTTATCATGAGCTGCCACACAGTGATGGCCATGGTTTTTGTTGTAGTGAGAAAAATAAATAAGACAAAACAGATACTACTTTATATTAGTAACTGATAAATATTTATGTGTAATGGCTATCACAAGAACTGGTAGTAGACCAAGACTACATAACAGCCTTGACAGGTTAAGCGAAAGGCCAAGAAGGTGTTTCAAAGTATTAGTGTCACTATATTATCATTGTAGCCTCCAAATCAACAAAATGGTTTCCTTCAGGGATCCTTCCAAACATGTCACTGATATTCAACCAAATGTAATAGGTACTAAGAATATTGCCTTCAACTTGAAGTTTTGCAGGACAATGTCCATTATAGACACATATATTATTGCACAAATCATCTGTTAATTGTTAAATTTTGGAAAAAATACACTAGAGATATTTCAGTTCAAGATAGAGAAGGAAATAAAAAGCAGGAATAAATTCAATGCCTCATATTCATAGCTGGTATGACTCTACTAAACTCAGTGGTCTTAGCCAACAAAGAATTTCACTCTATATTTGTGTTCAAAAGCAAACAACGGTTGCCATGAAAGATGGAATGATATGGTGTATATTAGCCAGGTTGTAAGTAATTATGAAAGTTATTCAGTAGCATTTTGGCAATCTATTTAAACTTGAATCAACACAGGAAATTGTAAAACAGCAGAGGCCTTTATCTTTTCCTTCTGAACTTCGAATAAGAGAACTATTTTTCAAACCACTACATCCTATGCTCTATTTTAAAACCAGGCTAGTACTTGGCCGAAAACTATTCCTTTATGGAAGAGTTATGTTGTTTTAAAAATTTTAATTAAGGAATTCAAAGGCAAAAAGGGAAAAAAGACGTTCCTTTTCACAGAGTTCTGAAGTGCCTGAATAAGTGTATGAATATGCTGTAACACAGTGTCCAAAAACTGACCTAATTGCACCACCTGGACACACAAGGCTGACTCATATGTATGGCATTTCTTGCTTCCACTGGAAGAAACCCATCCCTACTAAGTACAGACAGTACTGTTTCTAGCACAGGAAGGGAATGACATTGCTTTGACCTAATCTCCAGCTGCCCAAAGAATAGTTCACACACAGGTCTAAGATTGTTCTCTTAACCAGAAAGGAAGCTTTGGATGAATTGCTCATTCATCATTCCCCCTTCATTAATTCAGCATCTCCTTCTATGTTGTCGCTTTAATACTCCCTCAGTATTAGCAAAGAAGCGAAGGTTAGCTAAGGCTAAGACAAACAAGATGACTTTGTCTTCCGACCTGTTGTGCAGTTAGCTTTCAATAATAATTTGTCTCTGGTATGATCAAAAGTGGAAGAAAGATGAATAGAGTATGTGTAAAAGAGGAAACTAAATATAAATACTGGTGTTTCTGTCTCAGAATGAAAGGGATCTATAGTAGCTTTCTCTCTTCTGCACTGTATTATCAAGCACCTTTCTTTTTCAGAGCTCATGAGCTCTGAGGATGATAATCCACAGAACACAAACAATCACATTCAAAGAAGAGATGCTCAAAAGGGCACAGAACATTAAGAGTGTTCCTTATCTCTTTTTAGTAGAAAAGAGACCAACAAGATGTATGGTAATGAGTAGTGCTAAAAGATAAGAATTCTTTGACTACATTTAAGTCATTTTATTTGCTTTCTGAGGGCTTTGTCAACACTGGTACCTTTGTGCAAGGTATCTTTCTCCACTTTGAACTCTATTAAGCATGTCAACTGAGGGAATTGCACAGAATAGCTGGTCTGTGGCAAATTCACATCTTAACTTATGGCCTCTTAACTTCCTTGTGACAAGAAACCCAAAGCATGTTCTAATACGTTATTTTTATTATCAGTAAAGCTTTCCATGAGTTAATGTCAATATTAGATGCTTAAATTGAATACTGAATTTCATAACTATGCAACAGCAGTGTTAACTGTGAACTTTACACGTTAATATACAATAACAATTTATATTGATTAATAATATGACACCCAATGTAATTTAACTATCCTAGGTGTTTATATGACTGTCATTATCAGAACACCTCACAATTTTTAAAGTGTTTATTCTCATATCCTTGTGAACTGTTATCCCATTTACAGATGGAGACCAGGGGTACAAATGACTTGTCCCAGGTCGGACTCCAGGCTGGGATGGAATAGAACTCACTCCTTTTGAATCACAGATTAGTACCCTAACATGCTTGTGATTCGTGTAGCCAACTAGCTGAAAGCTTATTTTGAAGTGCAAATGTTTGCTTCATAAAGAACCGTTCATAAATAGTCTGGAGACAAAGAATTTTCTCATTAAAAATTTGCAATGTTAACATATGTTTTCAAATAAAGAAGCAATGAAATGTACAAAATATAGTTTATTTTGTTATTCTCCCATTTCTTTTTGTAATATCAAAGAACTTTGTTAGAGTTCACTGAATTTTATTTCCTTGAATTTTTAAGATTGACAAAAAGCCAGTGCTGTACAAACACTGCAAAGCTGTGAACCAATTTAGATATTTTTGTCATTTGGTATAGCATTCCTTTACTTTCCTATTTCTATTTCTATTTGCAGTCAATGGACTGCCACCAGGTAGAGTGGTCTTTTAGGCTTCCTATAGATATTAAAAAATCCTGAGACAGAATCAATCTAAGTTACGTAGCTTTCTGTAAGCAGCATAGTTTAGAATGGAAATGAACAGAACATACATTCACCCTTTGGTGGAGGAGTAAATCTTAGACCAAGTTCCACCATTTTTAATCCAGTTTATGTGTGCCAAACTACTGTTCTTTTATGGGTATAACCTGGTTTCTGATCACTTATACCAGCAAAATGTAATGTGTCTGTACCTGGCAGTTGTGTGTGTGTGTGTGTGCGCGCGCGCGCGCGTGTGTATA
>NW_017729025.1:69555447-69573418 GCF_001723915.1 Gavialis gangeticus
TATATATATATATATATATATATATATATATATATATATATATTACTCCTGGCCTTACTGTACCTGAGTAGCTCTCCTGTGTCTGACTAGCTGCTTTCATTTCCCTGATGAAGAAAGACCCTGCTCAAGTCAGTTTGAAGAGAAAAAGCTGCAGGGAGCAAAGAGGAACTTGCTGTAAGATGCAAAATGGCTTTCTTGCTGTAAGCCAAGTGGGTAGCTAGAAGTCCTGGCTTTGCGTGGTGGGCCAAAGAAAGAGATGTTAAGAAAAGACAAAGCATTCTCAGGAAGAGGCCACAGCATAAGTTGAGAGAGATTCAGGTGTAAATTAGTGTAACAAATAAAAGTAGGGGGTTGAGTAGGTATAGTTTCTCTTCTTAATAAAAGGCCTACGAATTAGAATCCAGAGCAGAAGAAGCACTGGTTCCCCAACACGAACAGTAAGCAAGAGGTGATTAAAATGTGCCAGGTTGGATGGAATTGCTATTAAATCAGGAGTTGGGCTGAAGACCAAGATATCTGTTCTGTTGGACCTGTGTTCATATATTGAACAGGTGAATATTTGTTCAGAGGTTTGAATAGTAACTCAAATCAGTTTGGAATGGAAATAATGATAGGGTGTTCAAAACATTTCTGTTAATTTCTGCTTCTAGATCATATAGCCCTTTCTTCATGTTGTTTTGTTGCTTTTACTCCTGGCTAACAGTAGGGATTGTCGAATAATAAGCAAGTGGAAATAATAAGGATAGTCATTCTTTATTCAATTCATGAACATACCTTATTAAAAATATGAACAAAAGCTGGAATCAGTTCTCACTTACCTAATTTGCTACTCTATCCCTCTTAATAATATTTCTATTTCATTATTTAAAATAATTGCTTATCTGAAGAGATGTGCAGTATTATATGTTATCTCCTTATCATTAACAAATATAAATAGTAAGATATAAATAGTAAATCATGTTAACAGTCCCTAAGGTGAATACTTTAAAACTGATCAGACTCTTGTTTTAGTGCAGTAGACCCAATCCTTCTTCATTTAAATCTATAGGAAACTCTAAAAATCAAAACTAAAAATTGATCTGTAGCTGGATAAACAAAATTGAAAAGGCTATAAGATTCTATGGCCTGGATGTTCCTCCTTGGGAAACTCCAATACTACAAAAAGCTTCATGCATCTTGAAAAATGTCAACCACATTTTTAGTAGGGAAACCACATCTACCAGACAAATTCAAAACCAGCAAGAATATCTACTTGCTATTCATTTGAAATGCCAAGATCACTTTCCAGTGTTATTTTGCATCCTACTAAAGTATGTGTACCAAAAACTTTACTCAAACACTTTACAAAACTCCCATATTAACTTTAACTAAGTTTGTGATCCGTTTCTCCATGTGGAATGTTGGAGCACTAGATGTTCATGTCTAGCTTCAAACTGGTCCTCTACTTTTGATTTCATGTTTCACTGATAGATACAATGCACAAATATGTTGGGTTTTAGCCAAACACCTATAGAAAACATGAAGGACTAAGTGAAGGGCATAGGATTGAGCTGAAGAGCTGAGAATGATTGGACAAAATAGGAAATGGCCGAACAAGACATCTGGGACTGAAAGCCAGAGAAAGACTGAAAAAAATTAAGCCCCATATAAGGGTCTTAGGGTGCTTCTACACATGCATTAAAGCTTGACTATATTTAATGTACATTAAGCCAAGACACATTAAGCCATTTTTGGCAGATGTCTACACATGCAGAGATTTGGCACTAAAGTTAGTGCCAAGTCCCTGCAGCCCTGTCATTTGCCTAAAGTGGCTGGACAGACCCAGCACTAAAGCTAGTGCTGGGTCACATTTACATGTGTGTTAATGCACTTTAACTAATCACACCTAAATTTGATACCTGCATTTTCATTTGCAGGTATCAAATTTAGACCTGATTAGCCAAAATTTGCCATTTTTAGATGTGTGCTCTTAATGTACATTAAATTAGGCTAATGTGCATTAATGGATCTCATGTAGATGTGCCCCTAGAAGGGTAGATTAGGACTCTTAATATCACAAAAATGGGATTGGGATAAGAAGCCAGGATGCTGATCCATATAGAGGAGAAAAACATTTTGTTGCAATTAATTATTCCATTAGTTCTTGTGGGACATGTCTGTGTGGAAGATCTAAAGGATTTGGCCTTTCAGGTGACCCATCTGGGTGACAGTGGGTGTGTCTACAAGTGCATTAATGCACTTTAGTTAATACACACTAAATCTAGTCCATATGTAGATGCAGAGTATGATGTTACGTGATAGAATTTCTAGTTTTTTAATGTGCTTTAATAAAGAAAAGAAAAGAAAAGAAAAGAAACTAGCAACTTATAACCAGAAAGCTATGTTAAAAGAACATTATTAAAGTTGCGAAGTCAAGTGTGCAGAATTTACAAATCCAGAACTGAGGTTGCCAGTACCATATTAATTCTGCATTCATGTGTGTATGTTTATGATATGCCCTGTAAATATATATTATGGTCTGTAAGGATATCATCATATACTATTTTTCTACAAAATCCTTGTTTCATTCATTGCATAGGATGAATATGCTTTGTGAATGAATCAGTGAGGATAAGGTACTCCGTAGGACCTCTGTCTCATTTATTGCAGAAGTGGGAAGATACATAGCACAGGGGCATAGGGGACAAGAAAGGAGAGTCTTGTGGCTTAGGTAGTAGAATGCTTCCCTGAAGGATTGGAATCTATCCCTACCTCTTCTATAGAGCTCTTGTGTGATGCTGGTGAAGTCATTTAGGCAAAACTTTTTTCCAGATGGCCATTAACTTGGTGTTTTTCATTTCTGTGTGCAACTTGAAATCTGGAGTCTCATTTACAGACTCCATAGATTTTAGCCCTGAATATATTTAGGGCTATAGATAGACTTTCAAATTTCAGTGAGTTACTTAAGCTATAGTGTGCCCAGCGATTTCGGCAAAAGTTGAAGAAGTCTTCTGACCAAGGATAACTGAGAATGACCAATCTGCATTGGATATGCTCCAGGCAGAAGTGAGACTACTTCCCTGGTTATGTTACTGTAGATTATGGTGACCAAGATACAACCCATGGAGCCATGTCAGGTTCCCCACAGGTCTGAAATTTGGTGAGGTAGTGGCAAAATTAATTGTCATGGCTTTTCAATGTCCTGTGGGATGTCTCCAGAGTGTAGAGCCACCGCCAGAAATTTGATAGAGTGGGAAGCCACAACAACTAACACTGCTCCTGGCATATTCCTGTGCCACTGGCCAAATTATGTCTCTGTGATCAGGTTCCAGCTTGTGGACCAATCCTGTACTCTGGATCCAGCCTGTTAACCAGCTCTAATCCACTCATCCAGCTCATAGGGCCAGTTGAGATCAACACCACTATTCTAGAGATTAAGATTGAGGTTGATAAACTGTGCTATAACTGTTACCCTTGGAGGGTTTACAATAGGCATTGGACAGAGGAAATGAAAGATGTACACAACACTTTCAATAATGATTTTTCTTCATTCAGTCTAAATGGAGTTATTCTTCAGATCTCAGTTTCTGGGAGATAAGTCCAGTGTATATCCCAGACCTATGACAACACAGACAAGTCTATATGGTTTTCCTCTTGACTCCAGATACATCACTAACAAAATAAATCTTACCCACTCACACCTGCTGGGTCACAACAAAGAAGGCAATATGGGAAAACAAACAATTTCAGAATAGCTCAGGGCAGATCTCAGTTTTCTTCTTCAGCAGTCCTTTGTAGTCAAGGATGATTGTCTTCCACTATTGCCTTATCTGTGGATCTGAAGATGGATGATGAGGCTGATCCAGGATTGACAGACTGTGCTGCAACTCAGGCACACATTTCCATGTGGCGTGGGTGGCTCCATATTCTTGATTCAGTCTGCAACATGCTGTTTCTGCCACTCTCATCTCCTGTTGTTGTCATAAGGATTCAAAGTACTGAGTTTCTTACAGCAGACTCTTCCTCCATTTGGGGCAGTCCTGGGTGATAGCTTTCCATGAATTGATGCTGATGTTGCATTTTTTCTAGTTGGCCTTGAGGACATCCTTGAAGTGCTTTCCCTGCCTCTCTCTTAAGTGTACTCCTTGACTGAACTGGGAGAATAAAACAGTCAAATATCTGGATGACATGGCCAACCCCAAAGCTGATATTGGATGATCATTGCCTCACTGCTCACAGTGTTTACTTGCAAGAGGATGCTAATGTCAGTACATCTATCTTCCCACTGGATTCGAAGGATCTTTTGCAAGCAACATTAATGTTATTTCTCCAAAGACTTGAGGTTTTGCCTGCACATTGTCTAGATCTCAGCTCTGTACAGTAAGGTGGGAATCACAACTGCTTAATAAACCATCATCTTGATTTCAGATCTGATGTCATGATCCTTAAACAGCTGTTTTCTAAGGCATCTGAAGGCTGCACTTGTACACTTGAGGTGATGTTGGATTCTTCATCAATGTCAGCCTTCTGTGAGAGATGGCTCCAAGTTATGGGAAATACTAAGCATTCTTCAGAGTCTTATGATGAAACTTTATGAGCTGGGAACTGCTCACTAAGAGCTTGCTGATAAAGAACCTTACTCTTCTGAATGTTAAGGGTCAGTCCCATTTTCTTGTATGCCTTGGCAAAGCCATCAATGATTGCCTAAAAGTCTGCTTCTGAGTGAACACAGACTATAGCATCATCAGTGTACTAGAGCTCAAAGATTGAGGCGAGAGTAGGTTTGGTTTTGGCTCAGAGTCAGCTGAGATTAAACAGCTTGCCACCCATTTGGTAGGTTAGCTCCACTCTAACTGGAAACTTGCTGGTGGTCAGATGTAGCATCACACTAAGGAATATTGAAAAGAGTGTTGGAGTGATGATGCAGCTTTTCTTAACTCCTGTCTTAACCTCAACAGGACTGAGGTTGAGGCTGAGATCTGAGTATCCTCCCACCCACTGCCATCCAGAGAGCCTGAGCACAGCTTTGGAAAGTGCTCACTGCTGCTCTGGGATGTCTACTCACCCTAATTGCTAGTAGACATACTCTTAGGGTCCTTAGAAATAAATTAATTAAATTTATTTAAATATATATAAGATTTCAGTTGTTTAGTAGAGTGTAGTGTTATTTCCTTTTGGTTATAGCATAGGCCATGTTAGTAATAAGACTAGTGTTATGTAAAAATAAAGCCTCTGGCTGCAACTGCAAAGCCCAGAAATCAATATCCAACAATCAGCCTTTTGATACCTGGAGTACCTCTAAGTAAAATGAAAGGCATCTTGTATCCTTTCAACTCGTGGTGCCCTGCCACCTCAGCTACAGCATACCAGAGTGTGGCAAGTCTTTCATGTCACTAATAGGCTTGTCATATGTCATAAAATCCTGTGGTCCCTCTCATGTAGTGTATCCTATTTCTATTGGCTTCTTTGTCTGACCCATGTGATTTTAAACTGTTAAAATGAAGGTCATTGCTATCACAGAACTAGTTATAGAATATTTTAAGAGAAGAATATGGCCCATATTTTAACTGATACAGGTGAAAATTATGCATGTGGATGAGTGCAACCCATTCATTTACCCACAGTCCCTCAGAGTATCAGTTTTCCGTATCATACCACCTGGTTCTGTCTGAGTCAGCATATGAATCCTTAAGTTAGCTGACCTGTAAAAGCTCATGTAAGTAGACAGAAAGCTCCCTATTGAATAAGCTACATATGAGAAGAGACTCAAGTACATTATTAATTCCACTACATGGACTACATTGTGTTCATGAAATTATCCCAAAAAACTGGTTTCAGACAGGAGGTCATGCAGACAAGCCTGCTAGACAAAAATCTCTCTCAATTCACCAGTATGCTGACACATTTAGAGTTTGAGCAGAAATTGATGCTTACCCATCCAGCAAGTATGTTGTTTCCCGTTTGCTGTGAAAGATGTTCATATTTCTGCCCATAACTGAGCTTTCCCATTTAAAAGGAGGAACATCTGAAACATTTGTAAGATGAAACAAGCTGAACCAGCACAATATTTTTAATACTCTTCTTCCATGACTGCTATCAAGTGGTATAGATTTGGTCCTGATTTCTGGCCTCAATAGCCTATGTTAGAACAAGCAGGTTCAGTCATCCTTGCTCCTAGGGGAAACAGTGGTTAAGATACTCAGCTAATATCAGATTCTAGTAAGGTCAAGGCAATGAAGGGATGACAATTTACAGTGTTGAAGACTTGCCTCTGCCACTTGCATTAAAAGGGCATTGTCCCTACTTTCAAGCATTGTCATTAAATAGCACAATATCTTTTTCATAAAGCCAGTATTTTTTTCTGTGTTCATGAGTGCAACCCTTATTGTGAGAACTGAATCTGGCCTTCAAAACTTTATTTTCTCTTACTTGAGGGGCAGAGGAGCTACTAAGTATGTATTTGTATTGAGAATTTACTGAGGTTACTTGTTTCCTAAATTTAAGTGAACATTTGTTTGAGGGGATATAGATGAGACAGTAATATTATGGTCTTTGTGTTGGACTACTCTTCATCTGATTTCACCTTTGACCTTTGATCTTACCACCATGGGTGACCATACTAGAAATACAAGACTCCTGACACTGTTGTTCCTAGGGTCATCGATACATGTAAACCTCTCTACCCCATCAAGGTGGCATTCCTAAAGACAAGTCCATCAAAAAACACTGGAAGGAGCAGTACCAAAAGTTCATGAACAAGAATTGACGGTGACTGATTAAACCATTGAATTCATCCCTGGGCAGCCAGTAAGGGAAGCACTTGGCAGTCCACCAGCCTCTGAAGAAGTCCACAAGGCAATAAGACAGATGAGGAACAATTAAGTATATGGCCCTAACCGCATACTAGCTGAGGTCTTCAAAGCTGGTGGAGAAACCACAGCCAACAGGCTCCACACACTTTCTTAAAATATGGAACACTGAGGAAATTTCTACTAACCTAAGGAATGCCAATATTGTCACCATTTTTTTTAAGGGAGATAAGTCTGACTGCAGAAACTATTGAGGTATAGGCCTCCTCTCCATCATTGGAAAGATCCTCGCTTGAATTCTGCTGAACCGACTGCTCCCTCTTGCTGAGTAAATCCTTCCCAAGTCTCAGTGCAGGTTTAGACCATTAAGAGGCACCATGTACATGATTTTGTGGCCTGGCAGATCCAGGAAAAATGCTGATAACACCAGGAACTGTTTATGGCCATTATTGATCTGACCAAAACCTTCAACTCTGTTAACTGTGAGGCTCTATGGAAGATTTTATCAAAGTTTGGTTACCCAGGGAAGTTGATGACCATCCTAAGACTCCTTCAGGACCAAATGACTGCCTCCATCCTATGCAGTGGCTCTGCTATGAAGCCCTATGCCATTCAAACTGGTGTTAAGCAGGACTGTGTAATTGCACCAATTTTGTTTTTCATCTTTCTTGCAGTCATCAAGATGCTCATCCATGCCATGTGGCATTGGCATTGAGTACAGGATATGTGGGAACCTTTTTAATTTCTCCCACCTCTGAGATAAAACCTAAGTTACTTTGGTCTTGATTGTAGAACTTAATTATGCCAATGATTGTGCTGTCATTGCACATATTGAGGAGGACCTACAAATGGCTATTAACTGCTTCTCTCAAGTATACCAGTGCCTGGTATACTGACCCTTAATATTGCAAAAACAAAAGAGCTTCACCAGCCTGCTCTGGGCCAATCAACCCCTGCAGTACAAAATGCTGACCTGTAAGCAGCTCAGAGCTACTCACCTTCAGGACCTTCTGAGGCCCTGCCAGTTGGTACTTGGGGATACTCCCCACTTGTGCCAGCTGCACTGCTGAAGCAGCCGTAACACAGAGTGACCCCTGCACCCTCTACCCACTGCAGAAGTCTGGCAGTGGGGGCTGCTGCCTGGATGTGACCTGCTGCCACCTGTGACAGCACCAGCCCCCTTGAAACTGTGACCCCATGGCTACATGCCTGTCAGACCTGCATGGGGACCACACAGCCACCAGCCCAATGGCATGCATGCCATATGGAGGCAGGAGGTGGCCTGGCCCAATGAAGCGTGGCTCCTTCCTGCCGTTCTAGGAGCCCCAGGTGATGGCAGGAGCCAGTGCTACGTTCTGCCAAGGGCCTCCGCCTGCAATGTGCCATTAGCATCCCAAGGGCTCACTACTAGCTGCTGCCACTAGCAGCAGGGGCTGTGCACCTTGGGGAGGTGGGCAGGGGACCCACCCTTCCCACACAGTCCCTCCCACCCTCACAGTCCTCCCACCCCCACACAGCCCTGCCCCCCCATCCCTGCTTACTGGGGATAGAGCCTGGGTTCAGCCACCTCTGCATGACTGTTGCCAGCCAAACCCCACTTCTATTTCCTTCAACACACTGAGGCAGTGCGCTGGAGCATCGGGGGCATGCAGCAGACACAGAGGTGTTCTGGCTGGGTGCTAGAGCATCTGTTTGGAGGACCCAGCCTTCAGCTGCTTTGGGGCACACTCCAGGAGCATGCCCTGCACCACTTTTTTTGGCATGTTTTATTTTGATACTGGGATTCCCTGGTATCAAACTTAGAGTCTGTGTTGCAAATATGCAGTGCAGGGTACATTTTTTGTTTTGTGGCATACCTTCTGCGGCATGTCAAACTGCTTTGAGACACCACGGCAGACACATGCTTGCTTGTGTGGATGTAGCCGTAGGGGCCAGAGGAAATGTTTCAAGGACACCCTCAACTCAAACATTTAGAAGAGTGGCATTGACACCACAAATTGGGAAAAGCTAGCCTGGGAAAGGACTACATGGTAATGCCTTGTGAGAGAAGGCACATCTGACTGAGGAAGACTGTCTCAACCTGGAAGCAGAAAAACAACGGAAACAGGAGGAAAGGAAACAAGACCGAAAAATCCATGGTACAGCCCTCCCTTTAACCACCACCTGTGGCATTTGCCAAAGAGTCTGCAGCTCTAGGATCAGCCTTCTCATCCATCAATGGACTCATTTACGAACCTTTACTTGATCCATGGGAGTGACCATCCTCGACTGTGAGGGATCAATGACAATGATGACATGAGACAGCATTGTCTTGTACAGTGATTCTCAACTGTTTTTTGTACCAGAACCCATTTGTAAGCATCGGTGGCCATCCCTGACCTGGTGCCCCTCACTCCCGACCCACTGCCCCCACCCCCAGGCATCAACCCCCCCAGTGTGTGGGGCAGAGGGACCCCAAGCCACCCTTCACAGACTGGAACTCTGCCCACCTGCAAGGGGAAAGCCACGATTTCCCACATTTTTCTCCTTCAAAGGAGAATCCATTTTTAAAGTTTGTTTGTCGATTTTTAAGTGCCTTTCTAAAGTCTGTTTGTGACCCTTTCATTCATTCTTGTGACCCACTTTTCAGTCATGACCCATGGGTTGAGAAATGCTGGTCTAGTAGATAGGGTACTGGGCTATCATGAAACCTGGATCTATTCCAGATTATGTCACTGATCTACAATGTGAACTTCTCTAAGTAATTTAACCCTTATGTGCTTCAATTCATGGGGATAGACATATTTTCTCAATAGCTACAGACATAAAGTGCCATATTACAGCTAAATATCATCAAGTGAGTATATATTAGATATCGTAAACAAAGTTATGGAGCTCTGGGACATTCAGACATTTTCAAAGGAAAAAGCATTAGGAAAATAAAACAGGATGAGGTGAAATTTCAAACTCGGACAGATTTGCCAGTAAGCTTCTATACAAGATAGACATATTCCTAATATATGAGCTTCAACTCTTGATTTATAGTAGCCATTAAGGGCGATTTATGATAAATAAAGGTAGCATACATCTTTGTTACAAGACATTTTTTCATATTTTAAATAACACAACCCTTAGTCCAATGAGCAAGGTACACATTCATTTTCACCCCTGTGGTTCATTATTCCCCACATACAGGCATATACACAAAGAAATCTAAGCTTTTGAACATTTTTTAATGCCCTCAAGAAAATATTCTTCAGCTGGGCTTATTTTGTTGAAAGAACATTGATTGATATTGTCAGTAGAAAATCAACCACATTTAGCCACTTGCAAAGAAAACTCTATGCCCAATATCTAAGTCAAGTTCTTTCTGATGCTGCTTTAGCTGTCAAAGTCACTGGTGCACTGCAGCATTCAAGGTAATTTCCATTTAGTGGTGAAATCTGTTTTCTTCAATTTCTTGGCTTCTTTGTCTTTCCACTTGCCCCCTATCCATCTAATACCTCTCAGATGTCATTGGCACACTTATATTTACCACACCCCAGTGATTCCTATCCACCTGCATGACATGCCTATAGCATGAATGCTGATGATGCATTATATATCCAGCACTTTCTGTCACAGTGACATTCCACAACAAAGCACTGCCTGTGGGCATCTGCCAGTACATAGGAGCTCTCCTATGCAGCGATTATTTAGTTTGATCCCACGCTGATGATAAGCTATTAAAAGGCACTCCCAATGGACTTTTTACTTACCAACAATCAAAACTTTTAAAAAATTCTTCTGTAATTAGTGAACTTAAAAAGGTATGTACAGTTTGTGTAGTAAACTGGATTAGTTAAGGAGTCCTATGATGTAAGTGTAGCTGTATGAGTCATGAAGATTTATTTTCTAAGCAAAATTTATGGGGAGAGAGGAGGAAGACATGAAAGTTATTTTAAGTAAAAAATAGCCAAGCTCTTCATCTGGCACTCTCCTTTGTGTTATCAAATGATTAAAGAAGACAGTTAAGTAGTATAACCTATATTTATATCTATATCCATTAATTTCCTGTTTGCAAATCTTACAATGATAGTTGACCCAATACCACAGAATCTTAATATGATACATTTGAACTGAGGAGGATGCAAGTAAGAAAAACAGCTGTTTAAAATGGCTAAATAAAGGTCACATCTGAAGGAAGTTCTGTGTGTCATACACAGGGACCATTCAAGCTTAACTCCTATAATGTACTGATGTGAGACCTGAAGTAAGTCCTGAGCTTCAGTTTATTGGAACCTTATATGAATTACTGGAACCTCCTCAACCAGAAAAGAAAGAATGAAAATTCCTTATAACTAGGTTCCCTGATGAGATTTCCAGTATTTCCCTCTTGACCTCAAATCTTTTGCTAGTTTTACTTCCATTGTATTTATAGTGCTTATTGGCTATTAATTAGAGATATTTGGTACTACCATAAAATTCAAAGAAAACAATAAGTACTAATTAACAATAGATCAAGACATGGAGAATGGCAGTATGTGACAAAGTAAATGGCTGTGGCATGAAAAGATATTCAGAACCCTTCTACAGAAGTTGTTAAAGATCATAACATTTTTTTACATAAATAAATTAATATAAGTAGTGCCTAACCTACATGCCCTGAGAAGCCTCCATTATATAATCTACACTGTTTGTCTTCTACACGTAGGAGGCAGGAAAATATCAGTATACTTACCTTACCCAGGGATTAATTGAGAGTTCACACAGGCACTCTTGACAGATCTGGAAACAGAACATAGATCTCTGATATGGATATGTCTACACCTCTAATCAGCAACAGCTAGCTCTCATCTAGCTCAATCAACATTATCCACTCCTGCCGGTTTATATGATCTTCCTACAAGGGCTCACCAAGCATAAGGAAGACAAGTAGCAAACAGACTAATTCACAAAAGGCTTTTCTGTTACTCAAGCACCGAACTTCTAGGAATCAATCTGTCTGCTATTTGCTTCCTTTTATTTATATGGATTCCATTACAGGACCAGTGACTAGGATTTGGGTATTCATTCCTACTGGTTAGAGCCTTGACCAGGCATCAGGTTCAGAAAACAGAAGCCAAAAATATTCCAGAAACTAAAACTCAGACTTGCTGTCAAGCGTACAGAAACAGTAAAGATGACCATGTACCAGAGACAAGACAAAGTTGCAGGACTGAGTGGCCACATTCACATGTGCAGGAATGTGTGGTTTGCGGTGCCTCAGAGCCTTTTGAGGTGTTGCAAAATGCAAATGATGCATGTTAATCTGTACATAGCATGCACAGAGACAACTAACAGTGTCACAAATACGTGCCACTGCCATTTGTTCCATGAGAAATGCACATTCCTGCTCATGGAGACATGCCCAGGCAGTCTACAAGTTCATTAAGAAACTTGTAAAGACAGTTTACCATTATCTAATGTACTGATTTTAAGGCTGTGTTTGGCGTGGAGTCAGCTTTCTGCTAGCATGAAAGCCAGTGACAGGCTGTCAGAGAGATGACTCAGTCCCAATTGAAATGTTATCTTATCACATATGGGCCATAAAGACAGGAAGTGAAGTTCACAATGCTCAGAGGAGAGGTACAGGAAATTCCTAGAATCATAGAGAAGTAGGGCTGGAACAGACGTTGAGAGGTCATCTAGACCAACACCCTGCCTAAGGCATAATCATCCCTATCAAAACCATCCTGTCCAAATCTATCGTCTAAACTCTTAAAAAAGCTACACAATGAAATTACAAAGAAAACTACAAAAGTTGAGGGATTGCTGTTGACAACCCTTTTATGGTCGTAGACTGCTGTTGTTGGAACTCTGAATATACCACACAGAAGGACTCTACTGCCGCTACTGTTGGCCCTGAAGTTCAGGAGAGCTTCCAGGACCAGCCTGAACTGGGTTTTTAATGAGTGCCAAGCTTGAGGTAGAGGGCAGCCCTAAAACGGACACTAACTAAAAATGTAGACACATTCCACACTGAGTAAGTCTACACATGCAATTAATGTGTAGCAATAAACTCCAGTGCTTGCTGCAAAGGGAATTTACACTTGAGTCCAAGACTGCAGCATGTTGGCACTGGATTTATGAGCCAGATACCTTGTTCTGGGCAGACCCAAACCCTCAGGCTGACCACGACCTCTCCATTTCAAAAGAGGCTAAATTTATTGATACACAGTGATAGCAGATAAGAATAATGCAAAGAATTCTATATCTACCAATCCTAGAGCTGTCACAGAGGGAAGATATGTCTGGCCAGTATGCAAGCTTCACTCTGAGGTTCTCTCTTGAATGTCAAATGTCATCATCCTAGAGGTCAAAGACCAAGGCCCACCCTCCCTCAGTGGGGTGGGTGAGACAGGCTCATGCTGTGCCCTCTGTCCATGGTGGCCTTGGGTTCCACTCTCAGGGACACTTTGCTGCTCTGAAATACCTCATTTTGTATCCTTTCTTCCCTCTGATGATTCTTCATCTCTGGGCAGTGTTGATTGGTTTTCCTGTGGTTGTTATACTGTCCACGTTCTGTCCTGTCAGCATATTCCATTGTTCGGATAAACCCATCACATGCACACATCTTAATTTGGGCTTTTATTGGGTTCTCCTAATTTGGTCCATCTACCAAAACTGGAAATCCCAAGGGATCTGCAGTTTGGGCACCGTGACCTGGAGCAAATGCTGCAGAGTCCTGTATCTCTGTTCATGTTATGAAACAGTGTGGTACATGTCTTCAATTTCCCAGCCTGTGTGTCAACTTGCTGCTTGTCTGGGTCATACACAGTGGGCCTTGAAGGAAACTTTGTCACAAAAAGTCTTGTAGAAATCAATTAACCATTGACATTCCCCTGGATGATTGCTCTAAAGCAATAACTACTTTACCTATAAGCCAATTCCCAAAAGCAAACCTCTAAATACCATTTTATAGACAGCACAGCACATTGAGCTAAGTCAGAGCAATCCCAGCTGGCAAGGGACCTGGGGCCTGCCAGGCTGGGGCTGCTCTGACCCAGCTCAAGTTGCTGTGGAGGGGCTGGTTGGGACATAAGATGGCAGGCAACCCCCACACTGAAGCACCCTCATGCCTCAGCCAGCTGTGTCAACATCTACACATGTGCTGCTGTGGAGTTTATTAGTTTACTTTAGCCTAATAGTCCTGCATGTTGACATGTGACTTTTAACGCAAAGCTAACTAGTCAATGTTACAGTAAACATCTCGCATAGACATGCCCACTGCCTCTCAGCATAAAATATGTTAAATCCATGTGTTTACAGCAGTAGTCTGCCAAAAAGCCTGCCCAGATTATGTAATCTATTGTTTAAACATGTTATATCTACCATCCCATTTGTCCCCCATATCCATCCTTCCAATCACAGATTCATAAAATGAAGACTAGTAGGAAACATTAGATTATCTTTTTTCATGCTACCTATTATAGTTTACAGGCCATTCTGTTTTGCCTAGTAACATCTGTATCTGGTATAGGAAAAATGACAACCTTTTCCAGTCACAAGCTGTTGTAGATTACTACTTTAAATAAAGAAGTAAAGGTTGGTTCTGAATCTCTTAAATTCAAAACCTACTGATGAACCATATGAAGATATAACATATGATCCTGTAATGAAATACTGTATCAAAAAGCTAATGCATATGAGGCAGAACTAAGCATACCAAAACCTAATTCAGGCATTTCCTTTATTGTCTAGCTGACCTTGCAGAATTACTGTTCTTTTAATATAGTGTTAGTGCTCTTTTAATATAGTTTTTATACAGTATATATAACTTGCCTTTTTTTAATAAATCAAGTGGGAAATTTACTGTTCTTGAAAAATGGGTGTAATTCTACCCAAGGGAGAAAGAGTAGGGAAGTCAAATTTATATTGAGGGCTAGCTTTTGGCTGTAGCTAAGAATCATGCAGCACTGCTCAGAATGGAGGGAGAGACAGAAGGGATAAATGTATCTTTTCACTATGTGAATTCTTCCATATAAGGCAGAGTGGTCTTAGGATCTCCATACAGTTGAGACTAGGTGCATTCATTTAAGAGCTTCTTTGCATCAGTGGCATGGTACAAAGGGACTACAGCACAATCCAATACAGAGGTTATGTGTTTAGGATACAACCTAGTAAGCTATTATTGAATGTAGGTAAACCAAGTTCAGGAGAAATGTATTCCAGTAGCATTCCTAGAATCTATTATGTCTCTTCCTATTGGCCAGGAGTTTTGCAGATCACAGTTGAACCAGTCTACAGTAGGATGCATTTAGCTGCCTACTAGTATAATTTTAAAAAACAACCTGCTTGTGCTTTGTACTATAGCAATTTCAATAGTATTTGAATACTACTCCCCTGTGAATTGTGAATAATAAATAACAATAATTTTCATAACTTAAGGTAAGCAAGAACCACAAGTAGAACTTTAAAGTGGTTCAAACTTGGTGAGGGAAAATAATTTTAGAAGTTGGTAAGCTTAGTAAATCAGGTTAAAATGAAACTAATCTAAAATTAAACCAATTCCTTATTTAATAAAACATAGTAAAAGACCACTTTTTAAAGACATTGGTGGTATGAATACAAAAAAAATGTACTCTTAAATATGTGCTACAGTTTGAGGTTAAGTTTAAGAAATATACAACATCTATACATGTGCTCTGGGAGTGCGGTGGGGTGTTTTAATTAGAGAGCCTCTCTAATTAAAACACCCAGCATATCTCATGTATCAGCATCCCCACACTTAAAAATGGTGGCAGGGTCATTTCACCTAAAGCTCATTCAAAGAGCTTTAGTTAAAGCACCCCTGCTGCCATTTTTGAGTGCAGAGGCACTGATACATGAGATGCTGGAGTCTCAACTAATCAAGCCTACTCTGACACACTGTAATTACAGTGCGTTGGAACGGCCTCACTGCTCATGTGTAAGCACCCATAGATTCTTAATATTCAGCAGAATAACTGTATGTAGTAAGAGCTATAGGCAATACTTGCATCACTTTTTATTTTAGCTTACATTAAAGTCAGAAGAGTTTATGTATTGTTCCCAAATAGTAAATGCTATTTATTCTTTGGTCTTGCAAGTTATGTGCTGATCAGTGTTGCTCACTTTAAAACCTGTAATTTGTCTGTTTTATCTAAAGAAGTGTATTATCAGTGACCAATATAAAAAGTGAAAATTAGAGACTTTTTATGGCCTGTCATTTTTGGATGACTCCTCTCAGTTTCATAGAATTGCTAAGTTTTTGGCTACTGAGGTAAAATGCATCATCTTGTACAAGGAAATAAGTTTGGATCCAAATTCCAAGAACCCAAAGATAATAATTCCACTCCTCAGTCTGAATTTTTTTCCTGAAACAGAAATAGATAAAGCAATCACAGAAATGTTATTTGATTTAGCAGAACAAATCACATAGAAAAATCATCTAACAATTGCAGATCCCTGCCTATTTTGAACTAAACTTCCTAGGTCTCAATGAATTATCAGTAAGCTTCCAATTCTGAAGGAATTCAGTATCAGCGCTAAATAAATATACATAGTTATGTGAAAAGGCACCATTTTAAATTCCCTGTAAGAAGGCTGAGGGCCAATACACAAACTGACCTAGTCTTTTTATTTACTTCTGATATTTTCCCTTTACCTTTGCCACTTGCCTATTGGCTAGCTTCAGCATTTACTATTGGCCACCTTAGATGGCTTCCCATTGAGAATGCCAGGTTTTGTGAAACCCATGCAGTGTACAAAGCAGTGGTTCTCAACCTTGTCAGACTCAAGGCAACTCCCATAACTTCCCTGTATTTAGTGGTTTCCCACTTCAAATCCAGATTTATTTATTAAAGTGCAGAAAAATAAATAACTGGAAACACCTTTTTTAAAAAAAACAGGTCAGGAGGGCAGAATGTTTCTGACACTATGGATTTCTATGTTAAGTCTCTGGGTTTATGTTGTGAATCAGGTGCAGGTGACTGAATAAGTAACAGTGCTAATACTGTGCAGCACCCTGCAATGCTCTGAAAAGGATCAGTCTCGCAGCTGGTTGAGAATCACTGCTATAGAGCAGGGGTTGCCACCATGGGCTGATGCTTATGGCCAAGCCCCTGCCATGGGTTATAGTGTCACTCTTCTAACAAAGAGCAGACACTTCCAGGGAAATAGATGAGGAAATGCAAGCACTAGGACCATGGGGACTATGCTGCCATGGCTAGAAAATTATGCCAATTCCTTAAGCGCCATGGGTTAGATCCAGTCTCTTCACAGGCCAGATCCAGGCAGGGGCTGAAAGTTGCTGACCCCTGGCATACAGAGCCCAAGTACTTAACCTGGGGCTGAGAATTCCACTAGGAAACACTACACTTCAAAGACAGGGGCAACAACTTTTGTCCATCATTCTAATAGTATCTCCTTTGTGAAATTAGCTTTGACTTTTTAACTTATTTTCAACAGATGACACAGACCCTAAATTAATAATCAGACACGCTATCTTCCTGGGATTTTTTGGTGGATTGATAAACAATAAGGTTTTACCACAGATCCCTCCTCAAAATTTTGTTTTCATGTCTCTCAGTTTTCCTACTGGTACTCATTTCTGAGCACTTAACATTTATTGAATTAGTAAGAACCAGCCTTGGGCTGCTGCGCTACAGTCACTGAGCTCTACCTTGCTTCAGCCACCTGGGCCCACCAGGGCATGTGTCCATGTCCAACCACAGGTCAGAAGGAAGGGTGATCACCAACCTGATGCCCCCTGCATCTCAAGTCTGGCCTGGGCATTGAGAGCAGTGAGCTGGTTTGAGAGATACCACAGCCACTGGGTGCTGGTTCTGCTCAATGGGAGAGACAGGGCAGAGGCTCTGTGCCTGGTACCACCGTGCCTCAGTATCCCTGTCCTTACTCAGGAGGAGCCACTGCACCCTGGGATGCTGGAGGATTTCAACTTGGGCAGAATACCTGTGGATTCATAGATTCATAGATGTTAGGTACGGAAGGAACCTCAATAGATCATCAAGTCCGACCCACTGCATAGACAGGAAAGGGTGCTGGGTTCAGATAACCCCAGCCAGATGCCTATCCAACCTCGTCTTGAAGACCACCAGGGTAGGAGAGAGCAACACCTCCCTTGGGAGCCCATTCCAGACCTCAGCCACTCTAACAGTGAAGATGTTCCTCCTAATGTCCAGTCTAAATCTGCTCTCTGCTAG
>NW_017729025.1:69574464-69574879 GCF_001723915.1 Gavialis gangeticus
TATGAGCCTTAATAATCTTTTCAAAGACTTTGCCAAGGTTGGAGGTAAGACTGGTCACATTGAGAGTGAAGAGTGGTCACACTTTAAAGGAAAAGCAGCAAAATTAGGCAGACTAGAGATAATCCTACCATAGACTGGTGTAACTTTAAACTGAATAACAAGTGTTTTAAGCCACTTAAAAAGTGTTAACATGCAATCAATCCAGGGACTAAGGGTGCCAGAAGCCACCTAAAATTACCATGAAACAAGGCCCTTAGACTATACCAGGGGTGGGCAATTATTTCTGGCAGGAGGCCACTTACCAAGTTTTGGCCAGCTGTCAAGGGCCAAAAAGGTAGGGCACCCCTTGACAGGTGCCCTGCCACCCTGGTTGCCATCTTGGGACTGGAAGTCCTGCCCCCTAATCCCTGGCTTT
>NW_017729025.1:69579879-69582419 GCF_001723915.1 Gavialis gangeticus
GACTATACCAGGGGTGGGCAATTATTTCTGGCAGGAGGCCACTTACCAAGTTTTGGCCAGCTGTCAAGGGCCAAAAAGGTAGGGCACCCCTTGACAGGTGCCCTGCCACCCTGGTTGCCATCTTGGGACTGGAAGTCCTGCCCCCTAATCCCTGGCTTTTGCCACCAGAAGTCCCTCCCTTTGCCCCCAGAAGTACTCCTTTCCATAAGGGGTTTTGTCATCTTCGAACCAAAAAAATTAATTAAATTCTAAAAACTGAACTTCTACAACATTCATTAATTTAATTTCAAAAAATATTTTTGTCCTGATTTACATGTGTTTGTGTAGCATATAAAAAAGCAGTTGTACAATAGCTTAAAATGAAGTCTTACTTTTGTATATTATGGGGGGTGGGTACGTGAAGGGTGAGTATTGGTTCGTAGGGGGCTGTGGGTATGGGGGAGGGGGGGTGTGTGAGGTGGGATTTGTGCAGGGATGGATAGGTTTGGGAGGTATGGGTTAGGGAGCAGGTGGATGTGTGTGGATATGTGGGGTGTTGGTGGGTATGGGGTTTGTGGGGACCTGTGTGTGGGGGTAAGGTGTCTGGGTGTGTGAGGGGGTATGGGTGTGGGGGTCTGCATGTATAGCAGTGCAAGGATGGTGTGGGTGCACATGTATGGTGGGGAGGTGTGGGAGTCACCCTACAAACATACACACACACACACGCACACACACTGTCTCTCTCTTTGCATACACACACACTCAGTGTGCCTCTCTGAACACACACACTGCATACCTTTCTCTACACACACAACACCATGTGTCTCTCTGCACACATACACACACAGAGAGAGCATTGGCGATGTGTAGGGGGTGCACTTATGGTTTTGCTGGTTTTGCCACTGGCTTGGCGATTGGCCGCTGAGGACACCCTCCCCCTCCACCCCATCAGCGATCACCCGTGAAGGGACACCCTCCCCATCAGTGATCTGGTTCACCCCCAGACTCAGGAGGCACCAGTCACCCATGACTGACAGTGTGCTTTTCTCTGCATACACAAACACACTGTGTGCCTTTTTTGCACACACACTGTGTTCCTCTCTCTGCACATACACACACACACTATGTGCCTTTCTCTGCGCACGCGCGCACACACACACACACACACACACACTGCATGCCTGTCTCTCTACACATGCACACACACACTGTGTGCTTCTCTCTCTGCACACACACACACACACACACACTGTGTGCCTCTCTTTGTCTCTCTTTCCCCCTCCCTCAATGCACAGACACAGACACAAACACACACACTATCTCTCCCTCCCTCATTGCATGGACATGGACACTGAAACCCTCCCTTTCCCACTTCTGGCCCTGGGATATCGGTGCAGCCCTGTGCTCCCATGGTCTGGCAATGTAGCCCAGGGCCACATAATGCTGGAGGCTAGCTGCATTCAGGGAAGCAGTAAAAGCTACAGCAGACAAAGACTTCTGATTGTGGGGTAGGGGTGGGAGGGAGCTGGCAGCGGGTAGGGCCAGGCCAGCTATGTTGCTGGCTCATGCTGGCTTTCCCTGGATCCTACTGCTCTTTGCTCCTGCCATCTTCAATCCTCAATGCACAAGCTAATTCTATTCCATCTCGGAGGAAAGGCAGCAAAAGGGTGCAGCAGCCCCCCTGGCTCTCCAGGGACCTAGCAGACCTCCTGAGGCTAAAAAGAAAGGCCTACAAAGGATGGAGGATGGGATTCACCTCCAAGGAGGAATATTCTGCACTGGTCTGGTCCTCCAGGGAGCAAACCAGGAAAGCCAAGGCTGCAACTGAACTCCAACTAGCTTTGAGCATCAAGGACAATAGAAAGTCCTTTTTCTGATATGTGGGGAGCCAGAGGAAAAGCAAGGGCAACATTGGACCCCTGCTGAACCAGATGGGACCACTGACAACTGACGTCCAGGAAAAAGCCAACCTATTAAATGGGTACTTTGCATCAGTCTTGCATCAGTCCCATGGGACACCCATGCCTGCTACAGGACAAGGAGGTCCCCTGCCCTCCATCAATGCTGACCTCATGAAGGACCACCTTGAGAGGCTGGGTACTTTCAAGTCAGCCGGTCCTGACAATTTACACCCCAGAGTACTCAAGAAGCTGGTGAGCATCATAGCCCAGCCTCTGGAATGGACTTTGAAAACTCCTGGTGCTCTGGTGTACTGCCCGAAGACTGGAAGAAGGCCGATGTGGTGTCTATCTTCAAGAAAGGAAGGAAAGTGGATCCAGCAAACTATAGGCCCATCGGCCTGACTTCTATCCCAGGGAATATCTTAGAAAACTTTATTAAAGAGGCCTTCCTTAATGGATTGGCTGACTCCAACATCCTGAGAGATAGCCACCATGGGTTTGTTGAGGGTAGGTCTTGCTTGACCAACCTCATTTCCTTCTTTGACCAGGTGACCTATCACCTGGACAAGGGAGAAGAGATTGATGTCATATATCTTGACTTCAAAAAAGCCTTTGATCTGGTATCCCATGATCACCTCTTGGCGAAACTGGCCAATTGTG
>NW_017729025.1:69582487-69591423 GCF_001723915.1 Gavialis gangeticus
TGCTTCTCAAGCAAATCCCAGGATGTCATTCTCCCCTTGTACTCGGCCTTGGTGAGACTGCAGCTGGAGTACTGCATCCAGTTTTGGGCTCCACAATTCAAAAAGGATGTGGAGAAGCTTGACAGAGTCCAAAGAACAGCCATACACATGAACAGAGGTCAGGAAAACAGACCTTACAATGACAGGCTGAGAGCTATGGGGCTCTTTAGCCTGGAAAGGCACAGGCTCAGGGGTGATCTGATGGCCACCTATAAGTTTATCAGGGGTGACCACCAGTTTCTGGGGGAATGTTTGTTCACCAGAGTGCCCCAAGGGATGGCAAGGTCGAATGGTTATAAACTACTGCAAGACCATTTCAGGCTGGACATAAGGAAGAATTTCTTTACTGTCCAAGCCCCCAAGGTCTGCAACAGCCTGCCACGGGAGGTGGTTCAAGCACCTACATTGAACACCTTCAAGAGTAAATTGGATGTTTATCTTGCTGGGATCCTATGACTCCAGCTGACATCCTGCCCATCGGATGGGGGGCTGGAGTTGATGATCTTCTGAGGTCCCTTCCAGCCCTAATGTCTATGAAATCAATGAAATCTTTGTCAGGCAGTGAGGAGCAGATAAAAATTAATTTTCTAAATTTTTTTAGGGCCCCGTGGGCTGGATAAAATGGTCTGGTGGGCCGGATTTGGCCTGCGGGCCAGATTTTGCCTGCCCTGGAATATACAGTGCTCTTTTTATCTGGAAGAGTAAAGGGAAAGGAAATAATTGTAACTATTTATAAATTTTAAATATCATTCTGGACATCATCGAAAAGCTTTTCAGAAGATCTTCCATTGTGACATCTATGTGTTCAGGCCCTTGATTAGTCAGTCAGAATGTATAGAATCCATCTATGTGATAGTGAGATACATGGAAAAAGTATCTGAAATAATTATCTAATGCAACATAACTAAACCAAGTCATAGGCAGTCTTGCTTAATGGTTAAGCCACTAATGTAAGGCAGTGGGTAGGGACTGTGGCAGAGTTCAGGACCCAAACTACCAGATCCAAAAAGCAGAGCCTGCAACACAAGCCAGGGTGTGCGAATCTGATTCCAGGTTACTAAATCCAAGGGATAATCCATAAATCAAAGTCCAATAATAGAGCCAACAAGGGTCAGGAGACCAAGAAACAGGTCCAAAGAGAAATCCAAAGCCATAGTCCAGGAACAGCGCCCAGACCAGGAAAATCAAAAGAACTAGGAAAGCCAGAGACCACAGGGGCCAGGAGGCTAGCCACAGCATACCTGAGTGCTTCCACAAGTGGGACTAACTGAGCTTCCAGCAGCCAATCATGAAATCAGGCATTAACCATCTGGGGTATAGCTTGTCCACCATAGACCTAAGGCACATGTGGCTGCCTGGCAATTAGTCCAGGATAGGATGACTTTTAGGGTCCCTGACAATAACCTCCAAAAGACTTGGCTAGACAATCACCTTGCTGGGGACTCTTTCCTGCCATGGCAGGGGTTGGACTTGATGATCTGCTCAGGTCCCTTCCGAGCCTACTAACTATGAAACTATGAAACTTTGTATTTTGCTCAAGAATAAGGACTTGCTTCCTTTTATCAGCTCAGCTATAGATATCTATTGAGCACATAGATATCTACAATTAATCTCCAAAATAACTAAAAGAACATCAGTCAGCTAGCCAGGCATCTTTTCAAAGATTCTAGGACCTATAATACTGCGAATATTACAGCTCAAATCTACTGGTGTTATCATTTGTGCTTGTGACCGTTTTTCTTGGGTCACCTTGAAGTAAACAAACAAAGCTTCTCCCAGCTTCCCTCCCCTATCTTTGTTTTCTCATATTAATACAAATTAATCAATTCCAAGTAATAATCTATATTTTTCAATTAACTCATTAAATTTACATCCTGCAGCCACTGACTGTTTAAAAATGTAGTCTGAAATGTTTGTTCCCTTTTAACTTTATTCTCAATTTGTAGCTCATTGGTTTAGATGTCCTTTTGCAGATTGAGGGAAATACCATATTTCCTCACACCTAACATGCCCTTGAATATAATAATCCATTTTTTTAAAAGGCAGAATGGGAAAAATAAACAGTTGGTTAGGGACAGAGGTTAATCTTCAGCTGACTTATCTTCTTGTTTCTGTTTAGGCTGTGAAATAGAAGGTGAGAGATCAGGAGCAGCTAGCAGACAGCAAAATTGCCCTAACAAAGTTTAACTTTATTAGTGGACTATCAGGACCATTGAAAGGTCATTAATATCCATGGAGTGGAGAACAATGAGCCATTAAGTCAACTAAAGTTCCTCACCTCCATGAACACTGCTGCTGCACTATGGAGCAGGAATCAAAGCAGAGTGCTTCTATGCAGCCAGAAAATCAGCTTCTCTGCTTAGTATATACACCCCAATTTTGGGAGCTGTTTTTGGGGAAAAGGTTTGTGTTGTATGTGACAAAATATAGTACAATAAATGATCTATATACAGTGCCTTTTAAAGTATCCCATTTCATGCTGTTAGAGAATTTCAATTATGTTTATGTAAAGTCAAGTATTCCCCATTCCTTTTCAAAATAGTTTTTATGCGCTGCCATTTCTTAAATAACTCACTTTTGTATCTCCAGCCTTCCATAGGAGCAAATTGAGGTGGAGAATATAAATAAATATGTGAGGATTTAATGGTATACCTTTAGGAACAGGATTTTTTTCAATATGTGTAGACAATGCTTAGGACATTTTAAGTGTCACACATTTTAAGTGCCACAGCAATATATACTTTTTAATGATTGGACCAAACAGTAGAAAGATGTGAATTTTATTTAGTGCACATTTTTGTTCCAATGCCTGTAAATTACAAATAAGCCGGAATGTAACTGGGCGGGGGAACTGTTGCCACAACTCTACAGGCCATTTTGTAGAAGTTGCATAAATAGCCACTGCCACAGCTGGGTGCTGGCTGTGCCACCTGTAGAAATAGAGCAGCACCCAGCATGGCCCCATGTGCTCCTGCTACCCAGGTCATGGAGCTGCCCTGCTTCACCTTTGCAAATAGGTTTCAGGTTTCAGCCAAACACTTCAGATAGTTTAGGGGCTTAGATAATTAATAGACTCTTAATGCTAAAGAAATGGAGCCTTCTGCTCTGCAGTGTAGAGAGATGTCCAGGTTCTCCAAGGCCATAGAGTTCAACAATGGTTTCTGGTGACAATTCGCTGTAGTTCATAAAGATGCTGCTTTAGCAACAGGCTTTGGAGAAACAATGCAAAGTGGATCCAGGGGAGAGACAAATACTATAGGTAAAAATTTCATCAGGATGAGAAGGCTAATTGAGTAACCTTTAAAAGAACAGTTATCCAAAACTCGCTAATCTGAACCCTTGCCCTATGCAATCTGATCCTGTCTGGAGTAGCTGTGGGATTTGGATAAGTGAAGTTCATATCATGAACAATGTACTGTAATAAGATTTCACATCATAAAGATCTCCAGACTAGGGTATTATTTCTGCTACCAGAAATAAAAGTTATAGTCTCCCATGAATTTTCATTAATATATTTTAGGATATGTATGGTCTTTGAAATAGTTCCTTGCAGGGAAAAATTAGAATTGTGACAAAATGGTGATTGGAGAATGAAAGCATCATGGTATTGTTAAATATAGCAACTTGACCAAATTAAGCAAGCTGACCAATTAAGCATCAAAGGTCTATAACACATCTAATAAAACTAACAAACCTAGCTCTAAAAAGTATGATTTTCCTTTCCAGTTTCTTACCTCCACTTTAATTTGTACTGCCAACAATTCTGATTATTTCTAATAAAATTTATAACTGAAGTAGATAGAATAACAATTTTGAAGTTTTTGTATATTCCTCCATTGGGCAAAATCTTCCCCATAAGAATTTAATACATACCCTAAGCTTTATTGCATACCACACTGACAATGCCTATCAATCTCTAAGGTAATAAAAATGAATCCCAAACCATCCTACAGGATGCTAGTCAGCTATCTTGCTTCCAATACCTACAACTTACAGCAGTAAACACTTACTTAGCAATTCTTGTATGCTGTAATAAAAATATTTTACTTTTAGTACTTCTGTATACTAGGAAATATAGGAACTATACTAGGAAAATACCTAGATGCATATAATTCACATGCTCTGCAATATATTTGAACTATCTTTTCCTTGAGTTGTGCACTTTTTCAGGTTTTTTTAATGTAATTGTTAAACGTGCCCTATGTAAATATTCATGTTTCTGAAAGGAGCTATACTGAGTAGTCTCAAGCCTGGTATAACTACATCTGTTAGTGATGCAATATGTAGTAGTGTGGAATTTTTATACTGCTATAACCCCTAATTGGGATGCATTTATGCTGATATGTGCCATTATAGCATAATTCCCTTATATGGAAATAAGTACACTTTTACTTGTAGAATTGCATCCAGCTTAGGATAAAAAAAGTATGGTTAGGTAATCTGGAAGAGTTATAGTGATGAAACTTGTGTCTGCTGGAGACCCTGAGAAACTCAAGTCCTTTACATATATACATAATAGATATATCAAGAGCAGAAGCAACATCCACTTTAGCATTGCTAATGCTCATGACTCTATTGCAAGATCGTTATGATATTTGATACCTTCAGAAAGTCCCCATGTTCTTGGGACATCTAAATGGTGAGAATCTCAGATTTTATTTTTTAAAAAGGTCTCCAAATTGTAGAGAGGAGCTTGAAAATATACCCAAAATGTACCATAAAATCTCAAAGACTAGAAGGCAAATAGCAAATATCCGATTTTGTTAAAGTTATGTCAACTCTCCAAGGTCATGACACTTACTAAAATCATGAGGTTTTGGTTTGTGAATTATTGGTGTTGGCAATGCTTCTGGTTGCACTATTTGCCATGATGCTTCCCCTGTCCCTTAGTCCTGTATTTGAATAATCAGGCTAGTTCTGTCTCTGTGCTCACTCCTTTTGTTACCATTCAGAGATATTTGTCTTTTATGTGATATGAACCCTGTTTACAAAAACATAGACATAACTTGTTGTTGAAGCTTTGAAGCTGTTGAAGGAGGATTTGGATTCGGAGTGAGTTCATGCCCTGATGAGGGAAAAATGATTGAATATAAATTGATCCTTGTGTGGTTATAAATTCTTATGTGTTCCAAACCAAAGCATTTTTCTGGTTAATGTGTGTCATTCAATCACTCAAACCTACACTAAACACTTCTGTGTAAGAAGGACCACTCCAGATAGCCTTATGAGCCAGTTGTCCAGTCATAAAAACACTGACCTTGGAGGTACCTTATGTAAAAGTTTTATATCCATAAAAAGATAGTTAAACCCAGGTACCCTGCATGAAAAGTACTAACAAGAAAATTAGTAGTAACAAGAAAGTCCTAATTTTTAATTATTTATCCCTAAATTCCTGAACTGTTACTCATTGAGAAAGATTCCTGTAATGTTTTACCATGCAACTTTTCTATGGAGAGTTCCATCCCAGGTACTTACTTTAATAAAGCTATTATCTTAACACCAATACATTTAAATGTATATGCCATGTCTGGGATAAGCTAAACTTGGATCATAGGATATATGAGTAAATGCATTGCTATTAAGCTGATTTAAGAATTTAAGAATTAACAAGGGACTTCAGCACCTACGGCCATCATTTTAGTTTTTTTGAAATCCTCAAAACTCCTACTTGACTGCCAGATAATTCCATTGAAATTTGGAGTCCCTAAAGTCTAGACACACTAAGGTGTATTTCTTTTAGTAGATGATTAAATATACTGATCGATAATGGCTATTCAAGATCCTAGTGGCACTGAATAGTTCCTTGCACTGTTCATCGTTAAACACAGCAGTATTTTCTTAATGCAGTATTTCATGCTTATTATACTATTTCATACTTCATACCCACCCTGTCCCACTGGCATATTAAAAACTCTGTATGAGCTGCTGAGACTGTTCCAAAAACATCCCAAGCAGATGCTTTTAAGCATATTGGAGATTAGGAGACCAAGAGCAGCTCCTAAGGGATGCCTGAGAGGCAGGTTTGGAGCACTTCGGTGGCTACTTCTAGACATGCAATACATCTGAAGCAATAAACTGTGGTGCTTATTGTGCTGGAATTTATTGCTCCTGGGTGATCTGTTTGAATGTGCACCTGGAACTGCAGCATGTTGAGCCAGGTCAGAGCAGCCCCAACTGGCAGAGAGCCCAGAGAGTCAGCCTGCCAGCCTGGGGCTGCTCTGACCCAGCTCAGTGTGCTGCAGAGGGGCTGGCTGGAGTATGAGGGTGATCCAGTGTGGGGCTAGCCAGCAAGCACCCTCCACACTGAAGCACCCTCATACCCCAGCCAACTGCGTCAGCATCTACACGTGAGGTGCAGGAGAGTTAATTAGTTTCCTACAGCCCAATAAAGCCACACATGTAGACATGAGATGTTAACAGTAGAGCTAATTAGTCTACATTAATGTTGACATAAACAGTATCAACCTCTGCAAAGAACTTGGCTATCTCCAAAATCTGCTTCCAAGGGACTGTAGTCTTTCTCAAGAAGTTCTACAGTTTATTTACAACAGTGAACTTCATGACAACTTCCCAAACACATGGATAACACTCAGGATCCTGTTAACCATGCCCATATTGGTAGCAAGTAGTGAATGGAGCACCTCAAAGCTGAAGCTCCTAAAAACATATTTGCAAGTAACCATGGGAGATGACAGGCTAGCTTTGCTGGCTATCCTATCTATCAAGAATGCTACGCATTCAGAGCATGTCATCTTCTGAGTCTTGGAATCCTGATGAGCAAAGGTTTTTTATTTGTTATTGTTATTTTGTTGATTGATCTAGTGTTTAATTTGTTTAGTTTATTTATCACAGCTATAATGTAATATTTATTGTTTGAAAAAATTTAATTTAATTTAATTGAATGTTGTATCATTTCCTCCTTTATATATTTTTTTAGTAAATTATAAAAACTTTGGAGATTACAGCTTTATTTCTAAAATGTGGGGGTAGGGGTAGCAAAATACAAGTTCACCCAAGGAACCTGCTTCCCTTAGGTTATCTCTGGTTTGGGGTGCGGAGGGGTGTCCATCTGTGTGCCCACGTGTGTGTGCACGTGCACAGTGGCAGCAGCCACCATTCCAGATTCCCTTACCTGATCCTGGATTCCCCTAACCAGAATATGATCGCCCTATACGTGAGCCTTTATACACCAAATCCCTCTCAAGGCTTATTCAGATGGGGGTTCCATGCCTGTTTAGAGGGAATTTTCATGATAAGGTATTTTTTTCCTCCAACAAGTGTCAAACAATATGTGGTGAAAACAAAGTACTATATTTCAATAATATTTTCCATGTTTTTCAAGGTGAGAATAAAAGAAATTCCTCTTATTTAATTACTCATCACTGGGAAAGATCAGAGGCTTTCTGAACTTTCTTAAACTCCAGAAAACCATGAAATGTTATGGATCTTGGCTCCTCTCTCTGAGAAGTGATTCACAAAAACTAAACTGGTTGATGAAAGATTTATTTACTTTTGTATTCCTCAGATTTCTTGTTGCTTGAGCCAATGCTTTCACTGAAATTTTAAATTTGCTTACATCATGCATCATTCTGTTTGATGTAAACTAAATTAATGTTACTGTTTAAAAAAAAATCAGAATGTCTAATTTGCCTTTTCTTTTTAATACCTGACCCATATTTTAAACCTACCATCTGTAATAATAAAATTGAAATGATGATTTCAGAGTCTGGCTCCACGACTGAATGAATATCATCCCCATCCATGGTGCGTATAAGAGCCAAAAACAGAATGTTTCACAACTTACACTCTTCAGAGATTTACATTAACAGAGGAATTGTATTATTCAATAGTCAACTTGGTTTAGCCTTCCAGGACAGAGCTCATCTGTTGTGTTTTTTTCCCAAGTCAATTATCAATATGTAGTATTACATTAAACTTTTGAGATGATGGATTTAGTGGAGTGCTTTTAAAATACCAGTGTTCCTCTGGAACAATGAACTCAGTGTGACCTTACTGTAGGCATATGGCCATGACAATAAAAAAGACTTTTTTCTTTTTAAAAAAAATTAACACACAGATGTTTCTCTTCAGTCTTTCCAGTTCAGTTATTTCATCCCCACCCACAATTTATAGCACTTTAAGTGTCAATATACCACATGTGTAACATTAACTCTTGCATCCTTATCCCCTATAGGAAGCCTGCATAAACTTAAAAACATAGGAAACTAAAATGAAGTTCTTTAGGCTGGTGTAATGTGAAAAAAATTCCAAGTTATTTAGGAAATTCCCAATAGATGGTGCTATTTGGAATACTTCTGACGTGTTGCCCTTTAGTTATAGACAAGATGTTCATGACTATGAATCAAATGTTTTTTAAAGACACTTTTCTTTGCATTATTCTGTCAGAAATGTATTTCCAACTGCCTTAAGGACTAGGAGAGCTATATATCACTGAGAATAATATGCCAAAAAGTGTTGCAACATTTGCTTAGGTATCACAAAGGGTAAAGTGGTAAGCTGCTTGGAAGACAGGGCTGAGCTGCTGAGTATTTTCTACCTATTCAAAAATATTGTTTGCATCTTTCTACTATTTAAATTACAATCCATGGCACAATTGTATTTGTTCTCCTATGACTTTGTTAGAAGAGATTGTCTTGAGGATGCTGATTGGCCATGGTCTCTTCAGTTAGTATTCAGGCTGCCCACAGCCTTCCTCTGTGACATCCTTTACAAGTTATTTAAGCCATCCAGTGTTTTTGCCCCATCACAAAAATCTGGAGTAATGTGTCCCATGGAGGGGATGCATTAATGATCATCAGATGCTCAGAAAATTCAGTGCTGCAGACCTGGCAGTGCACAGATTTAGAAGTCTTATTATTAACTACACACACACACAC
>NW_017729025.1:69591489-69592358 GCF_001723915.1 Gavialis gangeticus
ACACACACACACACACACACACACACACACACACACACACACACTTTGTGGTAACTTCTGCAGGTGATTGAGACAAATCATTGTCTTCCTCCATTAGAAGAAAACGACAGCACCTGATGCACAGTGAATACAAATCCTACTTCTTCCATGTTTGTTCATTTCTCAGATATGGCACACCAGATCACAATAAGGCCACTATCTACCACGGCCTATGCTGAAAAGCACTTTCAGTTGAAAATGAGTCAATAACCTAAAAGGAAAACATAAGAAAGTATGGGTCATTAACCTAAAGAATATAAGAACCAAAGTTCTAAAGCTGGAGTTATGAAATTCAGTCTAGAAACAGAACACTGGTTTTAACAGGAAAGGCAATTAACTACTGAAAATATTCTTAGGCACTAGAAATTTTTAAATCAACACTAGAGTTCTTTTTTTTCCTCTTAGAAATATGCTATAGGTCAAAAAGAAATTATAGATTTGATTCAAGAATTACTAAACAGTGCCCTGTGGCTAGGGTTATAAACAGTTAGATGACAATGGTTCCTTCATGTTTGAAAACACCTATGAATCAGATACCTATGAGACCATCTATTTTTAATAATCAGGAAAATTATCTATTTACTTGCTCAGGTTTCTTTAGTTCATATTGATTTTTTTTTTGCTTGTTTTTACATTTACTCTAGTTCCATTCATAGGGGCAGCAAAGTATATTTAACAGTGCAGAATGCTTTCTTAGTATTCTTACATATGTAATAATTTCTACACACAAATGCTAGGCTAACTTTAAAAAGTTACTGCACAATGCTAAACACACTAGCTAATCTACAATCTGCTTATTGATAAAGCCAGTATATGCAGTTAATGGAAAA
>NW_017729025.1:69597358-69614501 GCF_001723915.1 Gavialis gangeticus
CATATACATATACCGCAAAGGCAGCTTACAGCTCATTAGGTTACACATTAATAGGAACTGGTCAATGATCCTAACTAGGAAACTGAGACCTAATTCTCCCTTACTCAGATGTAAGGGTGAGTAAACTTCAGATTCCAAATTGGCCTAAACAACCATAAGGGGTTTTTTTGAATGTGGATTAGTACACTTGTTTTCAAATTACTGTAAAACTTCAAAATTGCTTCTTTCTTTTTTTCCTTCTTTCCTTCTTTCAGAACATCTGAGTAAGGGAGAATTAGGTCTCAGTTTCCTAGTTAGGATCATTGACCAGTTCCTATTAATGTGTAACCTAATGAGCTGTAAGCTGCCTTTGCGGTATATGTATATGTTCCAGTAACATCAATAGATTGTTTGCAAAGGATTTGAAACTGCATGAGGTCCTAGATTTTAAGATGACACACCGCAGTGAACTTTTTCTAGAGCCATATGAAAAAAATCAAACTTCTCTCACTTTCTTCTGAAGTTGGTCACATTGGTAAATGCTTTTCATCATGAAGGATGGCAATAGGACCATATCCGAAGCTATGTGTGGTCTATTCATTCAGTAGTCACCATCAGAACCAAAGAATGCAACTGTAGTTGTCATTGTATGCAAGCTACAAAGTTAAACTGTTACTTTACAGTACATTATCCTTTAAATGTTCTTGCTGCAGCTCAAAAAAGGTACTTCTCAGGTGAAAATCCATCATTAATAGGATATGCTTGAGAGATTCTGCACCATTTCAAAATATTACTAACTTTGCCAAGATGCTTGCAAGGTTGCCAGCTAAGTGGCCAGTTGGAGTCTACCACATTGTTAGACCCTTATAAAAAAGACATTCTGAGACTTTTGGCTTTATGAGAGACAATCTATAGTCACATTGACCGTAACCAAATTCTCAGTTTAATTTGCTTACTGCAGAAAGAAATTGTGCTCATACTGATATTAATGATGAATCTCTACACCGAAGATGGGCACTGGGGCTTTCCTGGATAGTAGGACCAGGGTGGGTTGAGTCCTTTCAGGCTGAGGAAGACCAGAATCCTTGGACTTTCATTTTTTGGTAGAGTGCTTTAACAACTAGACAACAGTACTCTTATCTTTTACGAGCCTCCCCTGGCGCCCGCTGGCATAACAAGGAGTAATGGGCACAAGTTGATGGAGAGGAGGTATAGATTGGACATCCGCAAGAACTACTTCACAGTTAGGGCGGCTAGGAGCTGGAACCAACTTCCAAGGGAAGTGGTGCTGGCCCCTACCCTGGGGGTCTTTAAGAAGAGGCTGGATGCCTACCTGGCTGGACTCATTTGAGTCCCGTTTCTTGTTTTTGGGGTTTTTGTTGTTCTCCCGCCCTGGCGGGGGGTCGGGCTAGAAGATCTACTAGGTCCCTTCTGACCCTTAATCTACGAAACTATGAAACTATGAAATTATGAATTTACTTCTGAGCTCATGACCCAGCTTCTGGTTGGCTGATAAAAGTCTGTTATCCCATTTCTAGTCCAAGCCCATTTGGGGTAGTTGAATTTCTCTGTGGCCTTCAACTTGACTCTGAAGTACCACAACCCCAAATGGGCATAAAACATGTAGTTTGAAAATTGCTGAGCTAGGCTGTTACGCAAAAAGTGGGTGCTGTTTCCAATACCCATGGTCACGTTCTCAAGCAAGTATAATCATGGATACTGCAGTATGCACTTTTGCCCCACCTCCCCCTTCCCTGCTTTTCCCCCCTTCCCTTACTTGCTTTATCTTTTGTTCTTTTGTTTTCCCAGTTTCTACCTATTTACAGTCTCACTGACATCCTTTCACACTTTTAGTTTCTCTCATTCCTTGGAGTCTCAGAACAGCAGAGACCCCCTATGGATGAAGAACAGTGATTGCACCTGAAAGTTTAAGAACTTTTTTCCAACTATTCAGTTGGTCTAATAAAAGATATCACATCTTCACAAAGAACCTTACCTGCCTATGTCCTGAGACCAACACGGCTACAACCAAAAGCCCAATACTATGTACTGAATGCAAATGCCATCAATGTTAGTTGTGCTGTAAATGCACCAAAAGAATCAAGGCTCTCCAGGGACTTAAATGGAGTATGAGCACCTACCCAGCTGCAATCTAGAAGCCTAAGAACAATGGAGCTTAGATACCTAAGGATGGCTAGGATCTGGAACCAACTTCCATGGGAAGTGGTGCTCGCTCCTACCCTGGGGGTCTTCAAAAGGAGGCTAGGTAGACACCTTGCCAGGGTCGTTTGACCCCAGCATTCTTTCCTGCCCATGGCAGGGGGTCAGACTTGATGATCTGCTCAGGTCCCTTCCAACCCTACCAACTTGTCATATTGAATGTAATAGTTGGAATTCTTGTAATAACTGCCCCTTATCCAGTTTACACAAAAAGGCAAGGTTCTTCTTCTTATCTAGTCCATTGCTTGCTTTGCCTGGCCCTGCAACAAGTTTGTTTAAAAGTCTTAGGTTCTCAATCTTATCTTTAGAGGCCTTTAACAAGTTAACCTAAGAACAAGAAAAATGACCCTTAAGCAAACAGTCCGAGAGATCAAACCCTAGAAGCTTTTGAAAGGGGATTGGGAAAAACTGGTCACCACAGTGGTATGGAAAATCTCCCAAAAAGCAAGTATTTAAGATAAACTGAATAGTCAGTGGACAAATTCCATTGCAGAAGACAAACTGACCATGCAGCAAAAAGCTGTTGAGTAAGATCCGAGCCCAATTTGGGAATAGTGACAGGTTTGGGTAGGAGGGGCTCATGACGGCAACTCACCCAGTGTATAACTTGTAATCTACAGTCCCAATTTGGAGGTAACCTCACTTGCAGAACACCGAAGGAAGAATTGCAAGTGTAGGCTGGATCAGACTGATTACCTGAACCACCTTCTCCATGAACATGAACTCCCGTTCACGCTGAAGCTGCGGAGCACCCAAGTGGGACCGAAGGAAGGGGACTTGTTCTTATCACTGCTGAGACCAACCCTAAAACCATAACTAAAGAATGAAAGTATATCTGGGGATTTGGTTTCTCGGCATTCTAGGATTGTAAATATACCATGAAAATAATAGTAGTGATTCAAATTTAACCTTTAGTTGTAATAGTATCTGTTTTTGTAATACTAATTCTTATAGCATTGTTTGGGAAGGAAGTGCATTTGGAGCATTGTTTCTAATATATGTAGTTATTGTGTTTTAATGCTTGTGGTATTTCTTAAAGCTAAGTAGTGCTTTTTGCATAGTAAGAACCTTTAATAAACATATTAAAGAAATAAAAATCATGATCATTGTGAAAATGAACAGGGCTCAACCTCACCCCACCAGCGTACTGATTTGAACCAATATATGTCTCTATCCTGTAAACCCATAAGAGACACAACTATAAAACTATGAAGCCTAACGGCTTGACCTAAATAGGCCTCAGATGCTAACTTCAGGTGCTGAACAGTCTTTTCCATGCCAAAATGGGGCTGGGAATAGTTTTGTAGCTGCTGGAACAGGGTTGGTCTGGATTGCTGCCAGTGAATTGGAATCTAAATCATGTTTAAGTGCCTACTTCTCAATTTGAATTTGGCCTATGACTTCTAACTCTTATCCTGAATTTTGCATGAATTTGACTAGATGATCCTTGAATGTTTCTTCCAAACCTATGATTCTATTAATTGCAATGAGAGTTAGAAACTTCCCCAACAGCTGTTGAAAATCACACTCAATGTCTATCTGTATCTTTAGGTTCTTAAATACCTTTAAAATCTAGCCCTTAAATCATTTGAAAATGTTACCTTTAGAGTCCTAAATCACTTAGGCAGGAGTCCTTGTGTGGAAAATAGAAAGAACATTGACTATCCTACAATTTCCTTTATGTGCATATCTCTTATGCTTCTTCCTGTAACTGTATGGCCCAATTATATTTTTGTTTATGTAGATTAAGTCGCTCAAGCAACATTTAAACATTGTGTCTTAAAAACTGATATCTAGTTTTTGTATTCAAGTTTACTCAAAAGATTATTGGTTTAGAAAAATAAATACAAATCTTAAGTCTAAGTAGTTCCTAAACACTTTGTCCAACAATTATGAACTATGAAAAGTTTGGGTAACTACTTAATAATTTATTCACAATTTTCATAAATATACTATTTACAAGGAACATTCTGAAAAGGACAGACTTTTCAAGTGACTTGGTATAGACAATTGTATTATTAGGATCATAGTAGATAGTAACAGCTACTGCATGCTCCCAAATAGGACCTTCCTATCCTTTTTTTACAAAACCATCCAAAAAGTTCATTTTTCCATATTCTTAGGAACTTAAATTTTTCCTCCCACTTCTAACCCCTCCTTCTTGCCCCCAGCCCTTCAGTAGTTGTTTTAGGTTCCTAATACTCTTTTGCACTTCTTAGAATATTTACCCTGACCGCAGTAATTATGTTAAACATTCAGTATCATATAATGTAGTGGTCCTGCCAAAAAAATATGCAGGGACAGTACATGGACTGCATGACTAGTTTTTTTTTTTAATAAAGTAGTCATATACCCATGCTGTTCTACTTATGTACTAGAGACAAAACTGGGTTTGTAGCAATCTAGGCATGAATTGAAATTTGCATCCGTCTCCTAGCGATTTACCTATTTTAAATTAAGCCTACACAAATGCACACATATGACTTGGACAAGATGTTAGAGCAATGCAATGACTCATTGATCTGGATAAGAAGTTTTGAAAATTACTCGCGGTGTATAGAACATTATTGCATATCATGACATACTAAAATTACATCATATACTTTCTAGAAAAATTGCACTATTAATTTACAGTAATTATTGTTATAGTAATTATCAAAGTTCATGTGTGCTACATTCACCATATAGATATTTCCACATTTTACATCTTCTGCTTCTAGAAGTCTGATTTTGACTAATCATCTCTAATTTTTCAGTTTGTATATACAAATAAACCCCTGACCATAGGGTGTTTATAGACATGCTCCAGCAGGCGGAGGGGTGGGGGGTGCTTTAATTAGCACAGCTCTGAAATAATTAAAAGCCCTACAACGTCACATATATTAGCATCTCTGCACTGAAAAATGGTGGAGGAACACTTTGAACTAAAGCTTGTTGAACATGCTTTAGTTTAAAACACCCCACCACCATTTTTCAGCACAGGGATGCTAATACACATAGCGCTGGAGTCTGCTGGTGCACAGCAATTGCCACACTCCAGCAGACTCAATTAAGCAAATCCAATCCCACGCACCAGAACTACAACATGTTAGAGCAGCCTCCCTGCATGTGTATAAAAGCCCATAGTTATGTTTATCTAGCTATTGCAACAAACTGGTGGTAAACTCGTTTGCTGTGAAGTAACAGATTCATCCTACAGATAAACTTTTACATTTCTCATAATCCTCACAGTTTTCTCATACTGAAACTACTATGAGTACTTGTTCAGAGTTTAAAAAAATGTATTTTTACGCTCAGACAACACATTGCACTATCCTGAAAACATGTACCTTATACAATTCTAGAAAATACCAAGTTAATTGCTGTCCTCCTGTGACATATATTAAATAGTAACAATATATTCTTCCTTCCATTGTGGGAGGGGAGAAGTGGAGGAGGCAGTATCTATAACCATTTCAAAAGGTAGGGGATTTTTTTGAGAGGAGGAGGGTCTTCAGATTTTTCTTTTACCTTTAGATTTCTCTGCTCTGGGTGATCAAAAATATATTGATTTCCTCATTGTGTTTTTCATTCCATCCATCATACATGTGCACACAGACTTATTTTATGGTGTTTTTCCTATTTGTAGCCTTATTTCCTGTTAACAGGAGCAGGGATCTTCTAATTTTCAAAAAAGTTTGGATTTAAATTATATTGCTTTATTTCTATGCAACAAAATAGGGTTTGCTAAAGCATAATTCAGTATCATCTTCATGAAAAATCAAGGGTTTTTTTGATATTCTCCCATTTGTCCACATAATGTCCCCAATTCAATGTTACCTTCCCGAGCCAGATACTTCTGGGCTTTTGGGAAAATCAAGAGATTTCATTACTGATTTTTTTTTAATGAAATCTAGGTTCTCAAAGATAGAAAGAATTGGGCATTGAGCCATAAATGTGTTCTCAAAATCCATAAGCAGTGTAATCAAAGATGTTTGCATGAACTTGTGATGTTTAAACATTGCTAGGAGGCAATCATCTACCAAATATATGAGTCTTGTCCTTATTCTGGAACCAAGTTTAACTCTGGCCTTAAAAGTTGTACTAGACATTCTGAAAACTTCAGAAAACACTGTATTGACTTTTTTTAAATTGTCAGTGAACCTTCTCATTCATCAAGATAAAATTCCTTGAATTCTGAGAATTACCTCTGATAAATAAACTATAGCTTATTCTCACTGAAAAAATGAATATTTTCAGAGCCAAAATTTATCTTCTGTTTATCTTCCTAAGTCTTAGTCATCGTTTCAAAGAACATGCAATAGTCTCTGAAGGTGATCAGCTAGTTTAAGCTGGAAAACATTTCAGAACCAAACATTTAGAGAGAGTACCTCAGTTTTCCTAGATTTCCATCTGCTTTTCATCTATTTAGTAACTAAAGTTCACATTTTACTCCTTAACTTCCTCATAAACATGGAAGATACTCATTCTATTTGTTGAGCATTTGGATTAGTATTTTTTAACCATTTTCCCCCAAGGAAAATAGGAATAGGACAGAATAATAAATATACCAAATACTGTATATAGTCAAATCCAAAACTCAGTTTTCTTTCTCAGTCAACATGGCAGGGGCAGGGGGGGAAGCCTGTTGTCATAGATTCAAGTAGAAGTGGGGTGGGGAAGCACCACTAAACCCAAGCCCAGGGTTAGTATCAGAGCTACAGCCACTGTCCCCACTGCAGCCTCTTCTACCCCCAACCTTTTCTCCCTGCAGTCAGCTCCTCTCATTGCCTCTGCCACAACCCCCTGTTCCTTTCAAAGCTCTGGCTCTAGCTGGGGCCCTGCTCCAGCCCAGGCAGGGAGCTCAGATCATGTGCTACCTCCATCTCCAAATTGGCCACACAATAGTGACAGCAGATCTGGCTTCAGCTCAAGGTTTGGGGCCAGAGCTGCTATTGCTGCAACAGCTACTGTGTAGCAAAGCTGGGTCCAAAGGCAATATGCTCCGTGCTTCCTGCCTGGGCTAAAGTGGAGTTTCAGCCAGAGCTGCAAATGAAAGGTAAGCAGTGGTGCAGGGGGCAAGGAAGAGGAGGACAGAAGCTGAGGACTGGCAGCAGGAATGAGGTGGGGCAGGCAGCAGGAGACAGATGAGGTGGGCAAGTGGTGGGGGACAGGTACTGGGTGGAGCATGAACTGAACTAATGTAGCTGATGTTAACATAGAGTGTAACAGTAGTGAAATGTAACCTTGTTAGTATTGTCCTGTAAGCAAATCGAAAACTCCATTTTGTATCCTTCTGCTTGACATAAGTGAATGAACTCTGCATAGCCTTTATGTATGAGTGTGTGTAAAAAGGTGAGTAGTGAGAGAATGGCATAGGGATGGGAGAAGAAGATTTAACTGTTTATGTAAGCAACAAGGTGCCAGATGTGTAAATTACCAGCCAGTAACTAACAAATGGAAGAAGAATCCCTTGGATGCTCGAAGGCACAAAGGAGATAATAGAAGAAGAAATACTGCCATGTGGGCAACAAGAACTCTCCAAGGCTAACATAAGCTGAAGACAAAAGAAGAACAACTGCAAAAACAGATGCTGGGTATGGAAAAACCCAAAAGCACTGAAAAAAGGATGCCAATCCCTATAAAAGAACACTTTAAAAATAACAGGTTGGGTGAGTCTCTTTCTCTACTGCTGTTTCATCAGAGCATAGATGCATCTGTTCACCCCACTCTAGCTGTTATCTTCAAATCTGCTATCTTCAAATCATCTGATGTCAGAAAAACAAACCTTATGATGACAGGCTGAGAGCTATGGGACTTTTCAGCCTGGAGAAACTCAGGGGCGATCTGATGGCTGCCTATAGTTTATAAGGGGTGCTCACCAGGATCTAGGGGAATATTTGTTCACCAGAGTGCCCCAAGGGATGACAAGGTCAAACAGTCATAAACTCTGTCCCAGAGTTGGTAAACCAAGCTCATGGTGTCACGGTGGGGCGGCCGGGTGGTGGCAACTGGACATGGAACAGGTGGGATTAGCGGCGGCAGAGTTCTGAGTGGCACAGAGCCGTGTGGTTTCTTAAACAAGGGTGATTTATTCAACTTACGCTTTGAGGTGTAGGTACTGATGTTCTTCAGTTACAGTGAATAACAAAACAAGAACAACAACAACAGGGGTCTGTTGGCCCATGGGGTTCCAGAGTGAGCCCTTGCTATCTAGCTCAGAGGCTAGGGGTGGCTGCCCACTCCTTAAGTCCCAGGGCTGGTCAACAGCTCATAGGTGGGGAAGACAAGCAAACAAAACTGTAACGCGGTGAACGATGAAATGACATGTGACGCCAGTCCAAAAGGGATGATCAAGGTCGAGGTTGATGAGGAGCGGTGCCGAAGTCGAATGCCAGGTACGATGGGACAGATGGATGGTCGAGGATGAAGGCTGAGGTTGGAAGCTGTGGAATTCAGTTTGAGAGTCCGTTAATCAGTATCAAAGTCGTAGTCGTAGCTGGTGCCAGTTAAATCAGAAGCCAGAAAATCAATAAGATAAGTGCAGAACGAATCGGAAAATCGCAATAGGAGGAGACTGATAGGCTGCAGAGCCTAACTGAGGGACAGTCCCTGAGAACCAGCCTCTGTCCTCAGTTGAACAGATCTCCCCCCGAGGGAGGGACCCTCAGACTTCTTATAGCAGCCCTATAGCCAATCAGGCTGCTTGGCTGAGAGAAATTTCTAGAGGTATTACCTCTTTCCAGTTGTACCCTGGGCATGCTCTGCAATAAGGTCTGTGTAGCAACTGAGCATGTGCAGGGCTGAAAGTGGGTCAGGGCTAATTGACAGCTCCTGAGGTCACCCAGGGGGCACATACTGGGTCTGTTTCTATGGCGCATGCTCATACAATTCCTTAACTCCTGTAGTGTCAGCAGTCAGCTGAAAATTTACCATGACAAACTCCTCCAAGACCATTTCAGGTTGGACATAAGGAAGAACTTCTTTACTGTCTAAGCCCCCAAGGTCTGGAATAGCTTGCCACCAGAGGTGGTTCACGTACCTACTTTGAACACCTTCAAGAGAAATTTGTATGATTTTCTTGTTGGGATCCTATGACCCCTGCTGACTTCCTGCCCCTTCAATGATCTTCCAAGGTGCCTTCCAGCCCTAATGTCTATGAAATCTGTGAAATCATCATCTACTCAATAAGCCCAGGTTGGCCACCCTGGGCTGATATTGAGCAGCTATCGCTGGTAACTATATCTGGTTGTTTTGTGTATGTGTATGCCTGTGTGTAATGATGTTTATGATTGATTGTGTGTGTTTGTATGAATGGTATGTCTGAACCTCTATGTCTAAGTAATGTGATCAATAAATGCAGCACCTTGCCTTATCCCCCTTTATAAAACCTCACTCATGATTTGAGCAATTGGCAATTTGAGTAACATGGGGCTGCAGGAGGGAGGGAGATAGGTGGGTTCAAGCACTGCAGGTTAGGGGCAGGTGGTAGGGCACATGGTCATTGGGTGGCAGACATCCAGGGGGGCAAATGGTAGGGGTAAAAGCCAAGACACTTGACCCCCCCACTACCACCTGTCCCCCTACTTCTGCTTGCCTTACTGCAATGCTGGGGGGACAAATTTAAGGTGACCTTCTAAAAATTAGATTCTAGATATGGAAAATTATAACAAGCATGTAAATTTTCCATGTCTAGAATCTAATTTTGGGGGGTGTCTTAAATTCTCTTAGACTCAGTCTTCTTGGATTCTGGTAAATACAGTACTATGACAAACTTTAAATTGCCCTATTGTAAATATACATCTTTAATTGGGACTCCTTAATGTTTCATGGCCTAATACAAAGCCAACTTTAACTTACTTGTTTAGATTCAAAATAGTCTACCATTCTCTTAATATAAGTATTCATCGTTTTTCTTTAAACTGTGACCTCTTCCTGATAGACTCACACTTAGCTCTCTCATAGCTTCATCAATTACATCATCTTGTTTACACAGCTCCTAAGCATTGTTCCTAGACAATGGGATGAGCAGCTCTTACAATCTCTGCAAACCACCTCACATTTTAAACAATAACATTAAGTCCAAGCGTGATCAGATCTTGAATTTTGAAGAGGGGTGCAGATAGTGAGGTGCATCATCACATAAAAAATAAAACCTACTTTTCTCCAGTTAAAAATAAACTAAAAGCCTTACTACTATGTTAGAAGCCAACAGCAGTATTATTCAGTTTGATATTGAAGGTAAAACAAATACAGCTCCATTGGAATGAGTTGAAAACAACCTGCAGGGTTGAAGAGTAAGAGCTTCATTAGCAGGAACAGCTAACAGACAGCTGAATTGCAGAACAAAAGATTACTTGATTGGTGGAATATCAAAATTATTAGAAGGAAGAGAGGGTCGTTAACACCTGTGGAATGGAGTGGTTGGAAGGGATCAGGTAGATTATTGTAAGTGGGCATGTCCAGGGACATCTTGCTCACTCATACCCCTCACTTCTAGATCCCCCTTTTACTCTGTTTCAATAGTTAAAAAAAAGAAGAGAGATAAGGTGTTATCCAAGATCAGCATTATGATGTAAAGGCAGTACATTTCTTCACAGGACTCCTCCTCCCTTGCACCCTGCACCTTTCCACTCCCAGATGGATCCTGGTTATGGTTTTATCCCATTCACCTGCACTCTGATTCTTCAAGTCTCCTCTTCCCAGTCCCTAAGTGGCCCTATCATTGGTAAGACTTGTCCTCCAACGTACTTAGGTTGAGACTCCTTTTTCTGATTTAGGGCTCCCTTGCTTATAGAATCATAGAATCACAGAATCAATGAGTTGGAAGGGACCTAGACAGATCATCTAGTCTGACCCCCTGCCATGGGCAGGAAGGAGCACTGGGGGTGGCAGGGGTCATAAGACCCCAGCCAGGTGCCTATCCAGTCTCCTCTTGAAGATTTCCAGGGAAGGTGAGAGCAACACCTCTCTGGGAAGCCTATTCCAGGCTCTGGCCACCCTTACAGTGAAGTAGTTCTTCCTAATATCTAACCTAAACCTATCGTCCCTCAGCTTGTGGCCATTATCACCCTTAGTGTCACATCCCCCACAATTCCTCAAATAACTGGCTTTCAGGTACCATTCTATTAACTCAATCTGTTATCATCTCTACCCTTTGATGGTCATTCTATGGCTTGTTGGCTCGTCAACTTAACCAGCCATCCATGTACTTCACTGCTCAATAGTCCATGCCCCATTGGAACCTTCCTTATCTCAATTAAGAATTCTCAACAATTAATTTTATCACTCACTGGCTCATCAGTATGCTCACCTGTCATCCTGGGAAATCTTACCCCATTGTCACCAGTCTCATCTCACTCACTGGTCCCAGCCATTCCCTCAGGCTGCTGCTTGGCAATGGGACAGCCTGTCCCCAGCTCTGGCCCTAGCCTCGGTTCTGGCTGTACTCTGGCTTTGGTTACTGCTCTGTCTCAGGCTCCAGCTCCAGGTTCCAGCTCTGGCTCCAGCTTGGGTTCCAGGTTCTGGCTCTGGGTTCTGGCTTTGACTATGGCTACAACTCCAGCTCTGGCTCCAGTTTCCAGTTCTGGCTCTGGCTACAGCTTTAGGTCTGGTTTTGTGTCTGCATGTGGTTCACATGGTACTCAGTCATCCCATGGCTTCCCCTCTCCCAGGAAACTGTAAATGTGCTGAAAGCCCCTTTGAGCTTCTGGCAGAACTCCTGGGATCCAATGGGAGCTTGCTGCCACTGCTCCAGTTTTGGTCAACCTCTGGGCATCTGGCAGCACATTTTTGGAGCCTGTGCTGAAACCCCTTGGTCCTAAAGTAAGTCCCCAGGTAAGCAGCAGTTCAGCTGTCATGCAAGGACCATAACAGGGCCTGGTGCCCTGTTACAATTATAATGAGCCATGAAGTCAATTGATTTCCTCAGCACTGCCTAACTTGAAATGCTACTGCCACTGCCAGTCAGTTACTTTTAAATTTTGGGTGGACCAGAGATCAAGTTTTACTGCACCCCCCAGATCTACCCCTGAGTCCAAGTAACATTTTCAAATGTATGTTAGAACTTTATCCTGCCTAGCCTACCACTCAAAGAAGAGTGATCAGGGTGGATATTCGGTATGAGTACATAGCCTCTTTCAAAATTAAACTCTTTACTTGTGTTTATTTAAAGGTTTTCAAGAGCCTGAATATGCATATAGGTGCCTAATATGCCTTCTTAAGTGTCCAGGTTCCAGACCTCCACTAAAGTTAGGCCCCTGGGATTGTTTAAGGATTCCTGCCAGATGTCTCTCTGAAATTTTGGGTGCCTAAATGTGATTTACGAGTGACTTAGGCTCCTAAGTCTAACTGACATAATTTTATTTTATTGTTTCTGCTTTTATTTTTAAAATATATTTACTGGGAATTTTTATTCACTACTTATCCATCTTACAGAGCTTGTCAAATTATGCACAAACTCATCCTTGAATTTCAAAAAACATTTAAAATAAAATATCCATTGCATTTTTCCCTTATTCATCCAATTCTACTACATTCCACATCTTCATAAGCTGCAGTTTGTGTTTATGCTTTCTTATAATACTTAGCTTGTTCAAATAGTTTTCTTCTTTCTTGTCTTTATATGGAAAAGAAAAATATGCACCTCTGTATAGAAGTGTGAACACATTAACACAAGTCTAATATCCATGAAAACCTAATTAAATAAAAATTGTCTGACAAGGACATTAAGAGGACTGAAAACTGATATAAACATAAGATTCCCATTAGGAATATAATTTTAATCTATTATATATACAGTAATCTGTTTCCTACCATTTAAATAATAGCCTGAAAAATGCAATGTGAAAATATACTTGACATTTATTATTTAAATTCCCACATTTTTAGAGACTGGGCCAAATATCGTTCCCAAAAGGAAATGCAACCTCTGCTCCAAAGTAGCAATAATTATTTCACTAAATTCCCTCTAGGGCTGCAGCAGGTGGAACTGCCATAAAACACATGAGGGGATTTGTTTTGAAGGTTGGGATTAGAGTTTTGATCTGGTGTACTTAGGGAGAAATGAAGATTAATTCAAGCTAAATCAGTATGCCCAAATTCACACAACCCATGATTTGTCTGGATTTTTTGTTTAATAATGTGTGTATCTTTTAATATGTATTCTGTATTAAAGCGCTGAGCATTTCAACAATTTAAAAATATTGTGTCTCTCAACAAAATTCCTTAATGTAAAACATTGAAATTGAATCAATAAATTGCAGGAAGGTTTGTTTTCTTCCACCGAAACCCTGATCAAATTGAAGTCAATCACTTTTGTGGGAGTAGAACTGAGCTCTTCAGTCTGTAAGAAGGATCACTTAAAGTTAGGTCAATAAACATGCAGGTGATTGGTTTATATTATTAGCAACATCTTTTGTACCAATGCAACCAGTCAGCACACAAATGAAGGCAACAAGGTGCTGACATTCAGAAAATGTAGCAATGAATTGCAAAATAAAATTGTTTGGATGATGTACACCCTGGAGGTGCTGTGGTTTGTTGTATTATAAATAAAGCAGTTCACATTATCCCTCCTGTGCTTCTGCAGCATAGCAGAGCTAATAATGTGTAACTGATGGAATTTCAAATAAAGCATTATTAAAATATTTGTTCAATGACCTTTTTGCCCTTTACTTTTCTCTTCTTGTGACTGCTAGTATTCCAGTACAATTTCTATCCATCCTTCATCTTCCCTCTACTCTATTTTGTGATATCTTCCTAATTGGTTCATTGCTTCTGTGTTTTTAACAACTTGTCTCAGTTAACTCAGTGAAAGGGTGGGATATCATTTGTTGAATACTTTATGTCTTAAATTAGGACATCTAAGGACTGAAGAAGGACTTGACCAGTATGCAGTGGCAATAAGGCAAAAACTCATTGTCTATACCCTGATAATTCACTTGGAAAAAAAGGGAGATTGTCACCTAAAGAGGTTTCCTGTGTCTGTGAGAAATGAATAATGACTTAGACTTTTGCCCAGGTTTAGAAACAGCTCTTGGGGAAACTTGCAATTCTTTAGTTGTGTGCTTGCATTATTGTGAGGTGATGTTGGCAGGAAGCCTAAAGTCTTACATAGTTAAACTAAAAAAAGGTGTTACCTGAAGGCAGAGTTAGGCAAGACAGAACTTTTGTATTATTCTGGCCATGCTGCAACAAATATATAATGGGCCTGATCCAAAGCTGACTGAAGACAATGTAAACCTTTATAACCAGGCACTGTGGTCTGATTGAAGCCAATGAAAATTAAAATAGAAGTATACTTGTATGTGAAAATATTACCTTAATGTAAAGAAGTACCACTGGCAGACAAAACTCTTGAGGTAAAAGCAATATCTATTATTAGACCAGCTTAATAGTAGCAAAAAATATTCTTTGTTTGCAAACTTTTGGGCCCAAACACCCTTCCTTGGTCAAAAGAGAATTCAAAGATTGTAAAAGTTCTCCCAGGTAGAAATTAAACTTCATCTTGCACAGGGGAGATAAAAAAAAATGGCAGGGCGCCCCCTGGGTATAACAGTGCAATATCCCTGAGAAGTATCACTGACCTTTTTGAACAGCCTGACCTTGTAAAATGAAAAACATGAAGTGTCTTGCTGGTAGTTCAAAATTACTCTTTATTTAAAGTGCACTCAGCAGCAAAATTACAAAATTGTTTCTGGTTTAAGAAATCAAACTTTATTTTTCTTTTAATAGATGTCATTGTGTAGTGTAATAAGCATAACTGGTATTTAAGATAGCATACTAACCTACCTGCTTAGCATAGCTGGCAATATCAAGCCTGGATGAGAGCGGGACATTCAAGTATTACAAGCATTACTATAATATAAAGTATAAATAAATATTATAGATATAAAATAACTCAAAATTCATCTCCTAAAGCAGTGGTTTCCAAACTTTTTTGATTGCACACCCCTATCAGTAAAAAAATTTTGAGCACACACCCCCAATATATGTATGTTTATATTCACGCACCCCTATCAGTAAAAAAAATTTGAGCACACCCCCCCAATATATGTACATTTATATAAAATAAATATAAATAGAAGTTCTAATATTTTCTTCCCGCACCCCAATGGATCATCTTGCGCACCCCCTGGGGTGCGCGCACCCACTTTGGAGACCACTGTCCTAAGGCCACAGTGCTAACCAATAGGGTTGTGCAAAATTTCAATGGGTGTTCCTGTTTTGATGCTGTTTTGACATGTTTCGAGCTCACAACAGAGAAACTGAAATGAAATGAAAGGCTTTGGAACAGTTTTGAAGCAAAATGAGGGCACTCAAAACATTTTGAAAATTTCTAAACGTTATGAATTTCGAAGCCAGACTTGCTTGCAGCTAAACAAAACTAAGGAGAAGGAGGAGGAAGACAAGGGAAGGACTGCTCTGATATTGACTGTGTAGCTGGCCAGTGACTGTGATCCTTCCCTGAAGTCCCTTCCAATCCCAGTGCTCTGGGGGAGAGATGAAAAAACAGCATAAAAAGCTTTCTTTGAACTGAGCTTTCTATGTGCCTTGGGGTCAGCTTACTGAGCTGTCTTCCAGCAGCTCAGCAGAATCAGGAAAAGGCTATCATTTCCTACTTGCTAGCCTGTTCCTAGCAAGTGGGGTTCAATACCTTTTGCCTTATATTTTTGCTTTCTTAATACCCTTTATTATTATATTTATTCCTTTCAATTTATTCCTCCCCCAAAATCCTCTCTTTGTTTTTGCTAGTCTATTTTGATTCTTTTCCCCCAGAAAAGAAATCTATGCTTGCTCTCACAGTGTGCATTCCATTCACTGTGCAGGGAAGCACAGCATATATTGCATATTATAATATATAATTTATTCATGAATTCATACATATATTTATATATTTATTACATAAATACATTCATACATTAAATAAATCCATAATACAATTTTTTACATATATTATATAAATACATATTACAGTACAAAGAAACACACAGATTTTCCAGCACACCAAACACACTATGAAACACACTATGAAGCTTGCCGGAAATGCAGCTGGCAAGCCTTCAGAGAGGGGTGGAGGAGAGGGTAGAGGGAGAGTTGTAAGTTCCTCCCCCCACCCCCGGCAAACTGAGATGCAGCCTCTTTCCTACAACTAGCAGGCATAAGGCTTCTAGTTCTACTGGCAGCAAGGATGCAGACTCAGTGCCATTGCCTGAGTCTGCATCCCCTACAAGAGCACCAGCCATAACATGCCCCCCCCACCATCATCACCATGACAACAAGCAGCACCAGCATGATGGTGTCCTCCACCCCCATTTCACTTCCCATCCTGAGCCTTCCAGTGCCAGCAGAAGAGCTGGATGTAATGTATGTAACGTATGTAGATGAAGTGAAGTTCATAGGCTCATCTTGAAAGGTGGTTTGCAAATTCCCTTTGAGGATCAGGCCTGAGAGATTGGAGAGAGGTAGCTGGGTGTTCTTGTCTTTGATAGATTTTTGGTGTGCACTTATTCTGGTGCACAGTTGTTGCTTGGTACCTCCTATGTATTTTCCATCAGGGCATTTGGTGCCCTGATGGAGATATGTATTGTGAAGATAGCTCCATACTGAACATATCGTTGGCAGGTATTGTATGTCTTGTCATGGCATGGTCTGGATACATTCAGTGTGTTTGGGGCTGTAGAAAGTTGGCTTCTGGTGATGAGGTTAGCGAGGTTCAGTGCTTGTTTGAATTTACAAATCACTTTTCACAGATGAACCTATGAACTGCATTTCATTAACCTCCTAAATACAGAAACTCATGGACTCAATATAGACATTGGAATTATGACACACTACAACCTGCCGGACATCTGTCTCCCCAAGTACCTTTCCACTTTTACCTGCTACATCCCCCTTCCCCCCCACCCCAACCTGTCCCTCACCCCCTAACACCTCCATTTCCATTTTCACTGACTGTCTTTCT
>NW_017729025.1:69614560-69615003 GCF_001723915.1 Gavialis gangeticus
ATTACCTCTCCACTTTTACCTGCTACATCCCCCTTCCCCTCCACCCCAGCCTGTCCCTCACCCCCTAACACCTCCATTTCCATTTTCACTGACTGTCTTTCTTGCCTGCATTGCATGCCAGCCTCTAGCTTCTTTACTATTCCTTTCACCCAGAAATAGCACACCAGCTGCAGATTCAAAGATTCATAGATTCACAGATGTTAGGGTCAGAAGGGACCTCAATAGATCATCAAGTCCAACCCCCTGCCATGGGCAGAAAAAAGCGTTGGGATCAGACAACCCCAGCCAAGTGCCTGTCTGCAGGTCTTCCTTAGCCTAATGAAGGGTTTTCAACCTAAAAGCTTGCTAAGATATATTTCTCCAACTTTTCAGTTAATCTACTAAAAGAGATCAGATTGACCTCCGGGGATTACAGAGACTTGGTGGGACTCCAAGCATGATTG
>NW_017729025.1:69615014-69623828 GCF_001723915.1 Gavialis gangeticus
TGACCCTAGAAACTATGAAACTATGAAACTATGACCCAAAGAACCTTGTCTGCCATGTCCTTAGACCAATACAGCTACAACCTACACCCCCTACCCCTTGTCCCTGGTCAAATCACTGGAAGGACACAGGGCCCTGAGCACATCTAAGCCTCAGGGCTGGGGCTGGCAGGGAGAGTTCTCTGGCAGCTGCTGAAGAAGAAGCTCTTGCAGGAAAGGAAAGAAAGGCTTTGTGACAGTTTGGCTTCCTAAGATGCTAGTGCTACTGTGTTGCTTACTTACCTGTTATTATTTAAAGTGGTGGACTGGTATGAGGCTGAGGCCTCATTGTGGCACACTACCATGTCATGTACAGGTCCTAGCACCAGGGAGGGTGCACCTTAACACACACACAAAGTCATACATGTCATGAGTTTTGCTTGTCAGCAGCTAGAGGTGCAGTTTCCCAAAAAAACCTTCACATATCACCTTGAAACCTGGCAGGGTTTATGGCCTCAAAAGGGGCTACCATTCCTGCTTTTTTCACCCTGCTGCACCTTAACACACACACAAAGTCACACATATCACAAGTTTTGCTTGTCAGCAGCTTGAGGTGCAGTTTCCCAGAAACCCCTGGACCTATCTCCTTGAAACTTGGAAGGCTTCATGGCCTCAGCAGGGGTTACCATGCCTGCTGTTCTCACCACCCTGTGCCTTTAGACTTAAAAATTACTTGAATTTTTCTTTGAACAGTTTGAGGTACAATTTCCCAAAAATCCTTGTACATGTCTACTTAAAACTTGACAGGTTTTGTGGCCTAAGAAGGGTATACCATCCTTGCTGTTTTCATTTGAATCAGGAAAGAAATGGCAAAGTTATAGGCATTTTTGTGATTCCCCATTATAGCCTATGGGTGAAAGGTCAAAAGGCATTGAAACAGTGAAACTGTTTCAATGAAACGAAATGGAACAGTGCTTCAAAACAGTAAAATGAAGCACTGTCCCTTCAAAACAGTGAAATGGAAATTGAAATGAAACTGTGCTGTTTCGTACAGCCCTACTAACCAACACTCAGAGGAAGCAGAATTCATCATAATAGACTCTTAAGATGAGTCTACTGAGAACCTATTAGCCAATACATTATATACTCTGGATTCCTTAAGATGTCATTCATATATTGCCATGCTTTTCTGTCAGAGAAAAACAGTGAGAATAAAGATGATTTCTACAACTATCTAAGGGTGATTGTCAGAATACCAAAATGCAGCTTACTGTTTGTGAGAGGTGGTTTGCATACCAAAGCAGAAGCAATGAACAAAGAATGGAAGAGCAATGAGGAAGCATTGGTTATAGAATCATAGTCATAGAATCAAAGGACCAGAAGGGACCATCAAGTCCAGTCCTCTGCCATGGGCTGGAGGTTACTGGGCTCAAACAAGCTCAACAAGGTGCTTAACCAGCCTCCTCTTGAACACCTCCAAGGATAGTGACAGCACCACCTTTGCTAGGAGTGTGTTCCAGATTCTAGTTACCCTTATGGAAAACAAGTTTTTCCTTATGTCTAGCCTAAATTTTCCCTCTATTAGCTTGTACCTATTGGCCCTCACCCTCCCAAGTGGTGCCTTCCTGAAAAGTTGTTCCCCTCTATCTTGGTGCTCACTCCTGCCGTACTTGTTGGCTGGTATCAAGTCACCTCTCAGTCTTCTCTTACTCAGACTAAGCAGGCCTAGTTCCCGAAGTCTCTCCTCATAGGGCCTATCTTCTAGGCCCCTAATCATGCAGGTGGCCCTTCTTTGTACCCTCTCAAGCTTATCCACATCCTTCCTGAAGTGCAGTGCCCAGAACTGCACACAGTACTCCAGCTGTGGCCTCACCAACATGAGTAGAGAGGGAGAAGCACCTCCCTGGATCTATTGGCAATACATCATTTGATTCACGCCAGCATTCTATTTGCCCTACTGGCAACTTCATCATACTGTTGGCTTACATTCATCTTCCAGTCAATTGTGACTCCCAGCTCCTGTTCAGATGCTTTGCCATCCAGTGGACCACCACCCATCTTGTAGTTATGATGTAGATTTTTCTTAGCCAGATGAAGAACCTGGCACTTTTCCCTGTTAAATCTCATTTGATTCCATTCAGCCCATAGAACCAGTCTGTCAAGGTCATACTGGATCCTTACCCTATCCTCTGATGTGCCCGCATTTCCCCACACCTTGGTATCATCTACAAACTTAATCATTGAGCTTCCCACCCCACCATCCAAGTCATTAATAAATATGTTAAAGGGTCTGTGAGCGTGTTCTTCTAAGGCACACAACAAGATGTTATAACTTCATTTTCCCTCATTTTGGTGTCAATGTCTCCTGCCATGACTTTGATGGGAGTGATTAAAGGGGGACACCACATGAGAGGAGTGCTCACTTCATTTTAATAATGAACATCAGCAATGCCCACTCACAAGAAGTGCAACTTGGCTAGCCACCAGCTGAAGGTCCCTCAGCCAGCTCTCTCTACAAGTTCCCAATTTGCGTATCAGTCCCACAATGAACACTCGCTGGGTGGGCGTCTGCAAGCCCACCCCACTTATCAATTCACAGCAACAAAGTCCTTGTCACAGATCTGGATAGAGCTGCACTTGTCTGGCTGAATCAGCACTTCGTCTTCCAATGGGCCAGATGCCCAACACTTGTTGCTTCAACAAGAAATTGTTGACAAATCTCTCTCTCATCGCCTCTACTTCCACTCAGGCTGTTTGCTGTCTCTGGCATCTAAAGCCTCAGCTCCTCTTTCCCTTCCCGGGAAGATGTTTATCACACAGGCAGTCCTTTATACAATGTTTCCACCTTACTGTTGTCAATCTCTGGTTGTCTGCTGCCAGCTGGGAAAACTTAATTGGCAATTAAGCCTTTTGTTATCTCAATCAGCTTGAGCACCTCATCACTGTCAGCAAGTAATGGACACGTCACCAAAGTGCATAGTTGGTATTTAGCATCCTGGATGGACAAACAGTCAAGATGTTGCCCAGTTCCATGGGTTGGGCAGAAAGTTCTCAACAGATTGGGTGCTTTTCCCAAATGTTCCCATAACAGGGGCAGTGTCTCCCTTCTACAAGGTCCAAGAACTGATCCCTGGGGGACACCACTGGAGATGGCCCTCCAGAATGAGGCCATTCCATTGATTACAACTCTCTGGGAGTGGCCTCTAAGCCAGTTGTCCACCCACCTCACAATAGACTGGTCTAGGCCAGTACCCTCCAATTTAATTGAGAGAATCTCATGGGAAACAGAATTAAAGGCTTTACCAAAGTCTAAGTAAGTAATATCAACCTTATGTCCCTTGTCCATCTGGTTAGTTACCTGATCATAAAAGGACACCAGGTTAGTCAGGTTTTACCTTAGGCAAAACCATGCTGGTTGTTTCATAATACCCGACCAGTTATGAGCTTGTAATTGATGGCCTCGTTAACATTATTTTTTTCCCCAGGATCAACGTCAGACTGAGCAGTCTATAATTTTCAGGGCCATCTCTCTTCCCTTTCTTGATGATAGGCACCACACTGGCCCTCTTCCAGTCATCAGGGACAACTCCTGAGTTTCATGACTCTTTGAACAGCTTTTCCAGAGGCTCTGCTATAAGCTCAGCCAGTTCTTTCAGGGCTCTCAGATGCAGGTTATTTGACCCAGCAGACTTGAAAACATCCAGCTGTTCTAAGAATACCTTCAACTGTTCAGGACTGATTTCATATGGACTGTTATCTTCCCCATATTCCCTGGGCCTCTGGACAGGTGAACAGCTCCTGTCTGATATCAAGAATACTGATGTGAAGTATGTATTTAGGAGCTCTGCCCTTTCACAGGGATCAACTGTGGGCTAGCCCTGCCTATTCAGTAGGGGTCCTACCACGGAGCTCAGATTTTTCTTGCTCCCTGTATAGCTATAGAAGGACTTTTATTTGTCCTTTATTTCAGTTACCAGCTTTATCTCTATGCCTGCCCTGGCTTTCCTTGTCTCGTACCTGCAGGCCCTGGCTATATAAGTGTACTCATCTCTGGTTGCTGAACCATTTTTCCATTTCTTGTATGTTCTTTTTCCTTTTTAAATAGTTCCTTCATATCCATGTCAAGCCAAGTGGGTCTCTTGGCTCCTTTCCCACTTTTTGATCATGTTGGAATGCCCTCTTTCTAAGCAGTGAGAATTGTTCCCTTAAGGAAGCAACACCATTCCTGAACTCCCAAATCACCCAGTCACTGGTCACAGAGGGCCTCTCTAACTAGACTCCTGAGTCTGATGAAGTCTGCTTTTCTGAAATCTAGGACTTCTGTTCTACTAACTGAATTCCCAGCCTTTCAGTGGATGGTGAAGCTAATGAGATCATGGTCACTGTCTCCCAGAGTACCTCCAATGCTTAGGTCACTTACCATGTCATGTCATCCCCTTTGGTTAGCACTAAGTCCAGAGTGGCTTTACCCCTAGTTAGTTGTCCCTTCCACAACCTGTGTCAGGAACAGGAATAGCTGCTAAAAGTTGACTGACCTGCTGGAGCTAGCTGTATGGTCCTCCCAACAGATGTCAGGGTACTAGAAGTCACCCGTGACCATCGGGTCTTTAGTGCTGGCTGCCTTAGACAGTTGCCCAGAAAATTCCTGATTGCTCTCCTCTTCTTGGGAGAAAGGCCTGTAGTAGATTCCCACCATCAGGTCTCCCTCTCTTGAACCCCCATGTATCTTGACCCAGGGTCTCAAGGGACCTCTCCCAACTATCAAAAGTGATCTGCAGGGAGGGGTACAATTCTTTTCATATAGAGGGCCACACCTCCTCCCTTCTTTGCAACCCATTCCTTTCTATAAAGCCTATGGCCCCCAAGATCCACTGCCCAATCACTGTCTCACCAGGTCTCCATCAAGCCAATGAGGTCAAATTCCTCCTCTACCAGAAGAAGTGCCAGTCCCTTCTGTTTATTACCCATGCTTCTGACATTCCCATAAAAACACCTGAGTTCACTTATAGTCACATCAGGTTTTCTGTCTCTCTGCAACTGTCTTAGGGCATTAGTGCTCATCTGGGTGTCCACTGTGTTAATTCCTTCCCCTGGGTCATCATGGGTAGAGGATTCATGTACAACAGTGGGACCTTCCCCCTCTCCCCCAGACATGCCTAATTTAAAGCCCTTCTCAGCAAGTCAGCAATTCCCATAGAGAAGAGCTTCTTCCTTCTGCCTGAGGTGAATACCATCTCTTGCAAATAGACCACTGCCTTTGAACTGCATAGCAAGGTCGAGGAATCCAAAACCTGCACAGTGACACCATCTTCAAAGCCTTTATTTGACATCCTCAAAGCACTCCTCCCTCTGATAGCCATGGCCTCTGACTGGGAGGATTGAGGAGAAGACCACTTGCGCTCCTAGTTCCTTGAGCTTTGTCCCCATGGTCTTGTAGTCACTCATGATTCTCCCAGGGCTGTTTCTCACAGTGTCATTCATGTTAACATGGACAAGGAGCATGGGGTAGTGGTCCATAGGACAGACCAGCTTAGGGATCCTCACTGTAACATCTCAGATCCTGGCTCCTGGAAAGCAGCAGACCTCTCAAGCAAGGGGGTCTGGATGACAAATGGCTCCTTCTGTGCAGGGAGTCTCCTATAACAATCAACCTCCATTGTTTCCTTGATGGGGACAGTTGTTCCTGTTCTGTCTTCAGTGCAAAGAACATGGATGCCCTATCCATCAATGGTGTGAGAGCTGCATAGCTGTTGTGCAGGGCTATTGGTGGAGCAATTAACGCATGTCATGGCTTTGGGCCTGACAAGACCAAAACAAAGGAGTCTGGATGACAAATGGCTCCTTTGGGCCTGACAAGACCAATTTCTGCCCACCATCAGTTGGGGCATCTTGCTCAAACCTGGTCTTCTGCCCAGTTTTTGTGGCATCCTTCTCCAGATGCCAAGCCTGGCAGTAAGCATCAACCTCATGTTCCCTGATGGTTCATAGCCTGTTCACTTTCTTCTGGAGCACCCTCACCTGGCCCTCCAGAGACTCCACCAGGGAGCATATCACACGAGGGGGAGTGCCCGTGCTCCTGTTCCCAGTATCCAGCAGATGAGCCAAGCAGCTCCTGCAGTTCCGAATCAAGGGCTCCATCTGCATGGAGGCCGAAACCATAGGCTCAGTCTGGGTGGAGACCTCTGTGGTACCAAGGTGGGGAGGGGGGTCCAGACAGACCAGGAAGCCTTTGGTTGGGATTCATCAACCAAAATGACTAGTCTTGATAAATTGTATGTGGAGTCTGACCTAGTTTTTCAAATTGCTTTATTCCAATACGAAGATCTACACAAAAAAATACAACTCACAAGATGGCTAAACAAAACTTCCAGTAAACTGCATCTGCATCAACTTAAGATTCAAGTAATCTATCTGCTTATGATGGAATAACCTACATAAGAGCAGAAGTCATCAGCAACTCCAATCTTTGCATTGCCAAACTGAAAATGAAAACTGAAAAAAAGATCAAATTTAAACAGAAACTGGCAAAGAAAATCAATAATACAACACTGTGAGGAATCCCAGCTTAAACAGAGGAACAAATCTGAGGCACTGTTAGAGGTGTAGGAAGGTGAAAAACTAACTGGAACTGAAGAAAAATGGGCAGTACTCAGAGGTAATATGATTTAAGCTACAGCAATCAGAGCTTGATATCAAAATTGAGAAAGCCTGAATTGGATAAGCTGAGAGACAAGGTGCTCTTTTGACGAAAGAAGAGCATTGAAAGGGTACTCCTGAATACAATGAAATATTGGAAGATCAAAGAAATAATAAAAGAAAGCAGACAGAACAGGGAATAGCAAAGAAAGGATGCATACAGATATTCAAATGAACCAGTCTGAGTTACATGATTTAGTCTGAGCAGCCTAAACAACTATCAATAGAGCACTGTGCAAACATTCTGAAGAACAGGAGACACAAAATTATCCAGGATGTTTTGGTGAACTGCTTCATCCACCTCATCATCCTGCAAGAGGTCACCACCATTTTCCACTGGATAGGCTTCCCCAGTTGTGTCGGAGCCAGCAGTGGTATTCACATTCCCATCCTCTACCCATCAAAGGCATCACAGAGTTCATCTACCAGAAGGGCTTCTTCTCCATGGTTCTGCCATGGATCATCCATCACTATGGTTTCTTCACCCATATCTTTGATGGATGGGAGAAAAATGCCCTTGATACCATGTTTTTTCACAATTCCACCCTTCTCTTAGATGGTGGGAAATGAATGCTACACTTGTGGTATGGGAAGGTTCATCATCCTGCCCCTCATCACTGGGGACCCAGCCTACCCTCTTCTCCCCTGGCTCATGAAGATGTACATGGGAAACCTGGACTATGGAAAAGAATACTTCAACCACTGCCTCAGATGGTGCTTCATAACTGCTGAATGTGTCTTCAGCAACCTCAAGGCACACTGGAGGGCTCTGAGTATGCATCTTAAAGTGTCTGAGGAGTATCTGCCATGCCTCATCATCACTTCCAGTATCTTCTACAACATCTTTGAGGCTTGGAGGGAAGGATTCTGTGAGTCCTGGGCAAAGATGCGGCATGCTAAATGAATCATGGCACACCGAGGCATCACAGCATTTGGAAGCAAGCTGCAGCACATCTTTGCCACAATGTGTTCCCCCATGTCAACTGGCAGGGAGTCTGGTCAGGGAAGCCTTGGTGAATTATTTCCTGGGATCAGGGGCAATCCCCAAAGAGTAGAGCTTGAGGGCCTTGGGAGGATGGGAATTCCAAGCAGCTGAGCCTCAGCCTTGGGAAGGCACCATGAAGGTCCTACCTCAGTGTCCTCAGCTGCAAACTTCATAGAGCTACTCTTTTCTTGGGGGCTTTGTGAGGTAGCTGAGTAGGCTCAAGGCAAATCTTAACTGGCTGGACACGAGCCTTGGTGGAGGGAAACATCTGGATGCAGGGATATGAACGTAGCAAAGGAAAGAGACATGCATCAATTTACCTGTTTTCAGCTGCCAAAAATACCTTCCTTTAATAAAAATGGTTGAAGATTAACCATGTTCAAATTTGTTCCATCTCCTCTTCGTACAAAACCAGTAAATGGGAGGGATGGTTAGGGAAATGATAGGGGGTGATAGGGAAAGATGGGTAGTATTGGGAACTGGGAGCTTGCCAACAGGGAAGCACCCTCCACTAGAACCAGTAGGCACTTGGGGGTGGATGATAGGACCCAAAACCATGAGTCCCAGGCTTGGGAATGAAGACCAGGGATGTCTCAGTGTAGGTGGAATATGAATAAGTGATCCTTGAGGGCCAATGCCAACAGTTCTTATCACTGTCTTTTTATGTGTCAGTGACTCAAGCTTCCTATCTTCTATTTGCATACAGAAACACTAGTGCTGGTCACTGCTTTGTCATCTTTTCCTGATGAATAAATAAGATTTTTGGTTATTTTTCATGGAGTGCATTGAGGGATGGAGAGTTCAGTGGTCACCTGCCTACTACAAGGGTACTTGGATCAAACTTGTGATTAGGGAGCCAGGGATCAACTTGCCAGTTCATGGTGGGGGGGTGGAGAGATTGTTTATAACCTTGATGGAGTTTGGGGGTCACAGGGCATGGTTCCTGCTGCAGTGAACAGAGAGTCAAAGGAGGGGGTGTTTTTGTTAGTTTGCATAAGGTAAAAAGTCTTCTATATACCAAGATTAACATTATGCGGTTTGAGAAACTGCTTAAGGTTTTCTCTGTGGAAAAAATAATGAAATGAAGGAGTCCGTGTTTTACCTGAAATAGCACGTCATTTTACAGGGCTTCCAAATACCCCAGTTTCCAATGACAC
>NW_017729025.1:69628828-69633340 GCF_001723915.1 Gavialis gangeticus
CAGGGCATGGTTCCTGCTGCAGTGAACAGAGAGTCAAAGGAGGGGGTGTTGTTGTTTTTCTAGTGTTTGGGGGAGAAATTGGTTAGCTTTTTCCAGCAACAGAAGATGGCCTTGAGGGAAATTCAGGCTGGTGTGACAAAGATGGAATAATTTTCAACCTTGTTGACTGATGAAGTGTGAAATGCCCATGGACAGAAGTGGGCATTTCAGGTCTGAGAGGGAGTGGTAGTGCAGTCTCACCAGCATTGAGTCAATGGTTGAGCAATTAGCTCTCTGAGATAAATGCTTTGTTATTCCAGAATAGAGCATATTACTGCTCCCACGGTCTGCCCCACCTCCTCTCTCCATGCACTAGGACTGTCCTTTTGAGTGTTTAAACCGTGATGGAATCCTCAAGTGTTCTGACCATGAAGATACTCAGTAGTGGCCCCTCCCCCACCTTGGGAAAGAAGGGGAGAGAGGCCCCACAAGTGTCTTTATGTTGTCTTGGACAGTGGGCTACGGGCTGTGGGGCCACAATACCCCACTACTGCCCCACCTTCCTATCTATACTTGTAGAATAAAGGGTTCCTTCTGCACCTGGCTCCTCATCACAACCACACAGTTGACCTCTACTTTCCTGTGCAGCAGCCTGCCTCTCTGCAGCAGGACTCTGCACGCAGCAGCAAGGGTTAGCGTTGTCTGAGTCTCGTGGTTCCGGGTCTTTGGGTCTATGTCTTAGTCTTGGAGGTTTTTTGGTCTGTCTGTTTGGGTTTAGGTGTGGGTCTTGAGCTACTTCAGGAGTAGTCTTGAAGGGTGTAGGGGGTCTGGCCCAGGGTCTTGGTTGTCCAGAGGTATGGGTCATATTCAGGGGGCACAATTGCCTTGTCCCCTTATGTCTCTCTGCAGCCTGGAGTGCAAGGTGGAGCGGGAGCAAGGGCCTGGGCTTTCTTGACCCTGAGACAGCCAGAAGGCAGGGTTTCTTCTGTGTTCAGCTGAAGCAGTGGAGTGTGGCCCAAGTACCAGAGAGTCTCCCTCTAGGAATTCATAGACCTGACAGGGTAGGAGCCTGCACCACTTCTCCTGGAAGTTGGTTCCAGACCCTAGCCACCCTGACCATGAAATATCGCCTCCTGATGTCTAACCTAAACCTACCCTCTGCCAGCTTGTGACCATTATTCCTGGTCACTCCTGGCAGTGCTCAGGGGAACAGTGACTCCCCCAGTGCCTGCTGATCCCCCCTGACTAGTTTATAACAGGCCACAAGATCCCCCCTCAGCCTTCTCTTGTGGAGGCTGAACAGGTTTAGGTCCCGTAGCCTCTCCTCATAGGGCCTGCTCTGCTGTCCCCTGATCATGTGAGTGGCCCTCCTCTGGACCCTCTTCATGCTGTCCACATCCCTCTTGAAGTGTGGCGTCCAGAACTGGATGCAGTACTCCAACAGTGGCCTGACCAGTGCCGCATAGAGGGGGAGGATCACCTCTTTTGATCTGCTTGAAATGCATCTGTGGATGCATGACAAGGTACGCTTGTACCTTGATGTATGATGTAGGTTGTTTTTTTTCCTGGGGCGGAGGCACCTTGCATTATTCTGTATTGAATGCCAGGTTTTCATTCACCCACCTTGCAAGCCTATTGAGGTTGGCCTAGATCACCAGCCTATCCTCCAGTGTGGATGTTTCATCAAAGTTTGGTGTCAGCAGTGAACTTCGCCAGTCCACTTCTGACACCAGAGTCTAGATCATTTATAAAGATATAAATTTCATAGATTTCATAGACATTATGAAGGGACCTCAGAAGGGACCTCAGAAGATCATTGAATCCAGCCCCCTGCCCCAGGGGCAGGAAGCCAGCAGGGATCATAGGATCCCAGCAAAATAAACATCCAAATGTCTCTTGAAGGTGTTCAAAGTAGGTGATTGAACCATCTCCAGCAGCAATCTATTCCAAACCTTAGGGGCTTGGACAGTAAAGAAGTTCTCTTTATGTCCAGCCTGAAACAGTTATGGACGAGTTTGTGACCGTTCGACCTTGTCATCCCTTGGCCATTCGACCTTGTCATCCTTCGGGGTGCTCTAGTGAACAGACATTCCCCAAGATCCTGGTGAGCACCCCTGATAAACTTATAGGCTAGCCACCAGATCATCCCTGAGCCTGCGCTTTTCCAGGCTGAAGAGTCCCATGGCTCTCAGCCTCTCTTCATAAGGTCTGTTTTCCTGACCTCTGATCATGCATGTGGCTCTCCTCTGCACTCTCTTAAGCTTCTCCACATCCTTTTTGAATTGTGGAGCCCAAAACTGGACTCAGTACTCCAGCTGCAGCCTCACCAAGGCTGAATACAATGGGACAATGATGTCCTGGGATCTGCTTGAGAAGCATCTATGGATGCAAGCCAGCATTTTGCTCACTTTACTAATCGCAGCATCACACTGAAGGCTCATGTTCATCTTGTGGTCCATCTTGACTCCCAATTCCCTTTTGTCCATAGTGCTAGCCAGCATAGCACTGCTGAGTCTATAAGCATGCTGAAAGTTTTTCTTCCCAAAGTGGAGAACCTTGCTTTTTTCGGTATTAAACACCATCCAGTTCTCATCCACCCATTTCTTGAAGCTGTCAAAGTCTGCCTGGATCACCTTCCTGTCCTCAAGAGTGATTGCTTTACCCCACAGTTTGGCATCATTAGTGAACTTGGCCAGTCTGCTTCTGATACCAATGTCCAAATCATTAATGAAGATGTTGAATAGTATAGGCCAAAGGACAGAGCCTTGAGGGACCCCACTGGTCACAACCCCCCACATCAATCAACTTCCATCAAACACCACCCTTTGGGTCCTACCATGGAGCCAATGAAGATTGGCTCCAGCCAGCAGATTGTGGTGAGGCCAAGGCGGCAATTAACCAGTTTTGCTAAGAGGTGATCCTGGGATACCAGATTAAAAGCTTTTTTTGAAGTCAAGATATACTATATCAATCTCTTCTCCCTTGTCCAGGTGATAGGTCACCTGGTTGTAGAAGGAAATAAGATTGGTCAAGCAAGACCTACCCACAACAAACCCATGCTAGCTGTTCCTCAGGATGTTGCCATCGGCCAGTCTGTTAAGCATGGCCTGTTTGATAAACTTTTCTAAGATCTTCCCCAGGATAGAGGTCAGGCTGATGGGCTTATAGTTTGCTGGATCCAGTTTCCTTCCTTTCTTGAAGATAGGCACCACATTGGCCTTCTTCCAATCTTCAGGCACTTCACCAGAGCACCAGGAGTTCTTGAAGATCTGTCAGGGGCTGAGCTATGATGCTAGCCAACTCCTTCAGTACTCTGGGGCGTAAACTGTCAGGACTAGCTGACTTGAAGGTGTCCAGCGTCTGAAGGTGTTCCTTCATGAGGTCAGCATTGATGGAGGGTAAGGAATCTCCCTCATCTGGTCCTCCCTGTCCTATAATGGGCAGGGATGTCCCATGGAACTGGTGAAAGACCAAAGCAAAGTACCCATTTAGAAAGTTAGCTTCTTCCTGGGTGTTGGTTGTCAGTTATCTCATCTCATTTAGCAGGGGTCCAATGTTGCTCTTGATTTTCCTCTGGTTCCCCACAGATATAAAAAAGGACTTTTTTTTTGTCCTTGATACTTGTAGCTAATGGAGTTCCATCACAGCCTTGGTTTTCCTGGTTCGCTCCCTGCAGGTCCAGACCAGTGCAAAGTTTTCTTCTTGGAGGTGGATCCAATTCTCCATCCTTTGTAGGTCTTTCTTTTTAGATGGGATAGACTTTGCTTGTGCTTTCAGGATCACTCCTTTGAGGAGAAACCACTCATCCTGAACTCCCCTCCCCTTTGGGTTGTGGCCCTTTAGGGCCTCCCTGACAAGCCTCCTGAGGTTGTCAAAGTCAGCTTTCCTGAAGTCAAGGATTTCTGTATTGCTGACTGACTTGCCAGCTTTATGGTGGATAGTGAAGGTGATCAGCTCATGGTCACTGTCACTCAGCTTCCCTTCAATTGTTAGGTCGCTAATTAGGTCCTTTCCTGTTGCCAGAACCAGGTCGAACACTGCTGTACCTCTCAGAGAATCAGAGAATCATAGAAGTAGGGTCAGAAGGGACCTTGTAGATCTTCAAGTCCGACCCCCTGCCTGGGTGGGAGAAAAACTGGATTCAAGTGAGTCCAGCCAGGTAGGCATCAAGCCTCTTCTTAAAGATCCCCAGGGTAGGAGCCAGCACCACTTCCCTTGGAAGTTGGTTCCAGATCCTAGCCGCCCTAACTGTGAAGTAGTTCTTGCGGATGTCTAATCTAAACCTACTCTCCAATAATTTGTGTCCATTATTCCTTGTTATGCCAGGGGGCGCTAGGGGAAACAGTGTCTCCCCCAAACCCTTCTGGTCCCCCCTAGTGAGTTTATAGACAGTCACCAGGTCCCCCCTCAGCCTTCTCTTGTGAAGGCTGAACAGGTTTAGGTCCCGCAGGCTTTCATTGTAGGGTCTGCCCTGTTGTCCCCGGATCATGCGGGTGGCCCTCCTCTGGACACTTTCAATGTTGTCCACATCCC
>NW_017729025.1:69633707-69636135 GCF_001723915.1 Gavialis gangeticus
CCTTGGCTCTACTTGAGTTGCACCTGTGGATGCACGACAAGGTCCGGTTAGCCCTGCCAACTGTGACCTTGCATTGTCGGCCCATGTTCATCTTGGAGTCAATAATGACTCCAAGATCCCTTTCTGCCTCTGTTCTCTCAAGAAGGGAGTTTCCCATTCTATAAGTGTGCTGCTGGTTTCTACTGCCTATGTGCAGCACCCTGCACTTGTCAGTATTGAAACGCATTCTGTTTATGTTAGCCCACTCCTGTAACCCATCCAGATCGGCCCATAGACTTCTTGCATCAGATAGAGCTCATACACGCATGAGAGAGAGCTTTGCAACTGCTCAGATTTGGCTGAGCACTCTTCCCATGAGATGTCTGGGTAGTTTAAGTCTCCCATGACAACCATGCACCAGGAGCATGGGGCCTCAGCCAATTCTCTGGCAAGCTCCTGGTCAAGCTCTTGATCCTGGGCAGGAGATCTGTAGTAGACTCCCACTATTGTGCCCCCTGTGCCATGTACCCCATTGAATTTTAACCCAGTGGGTCTCCAGTCATCCACCCTGGGTGCCATTGTCAGCTTGCAGGGATGCGTAGTTTTCCTTGACATAGAGAGCTACACCTCTGCCCCTTTTGTCCACTCAATCCCTCCTGTAAAGGGTATATCCATCTATACCTGTTGCCCAGTCATGGGTGGAGTCCCACAATGTCTCTGTTATCACTATGATATTTGTGTTAAGCAGGAGGACAAGTTTGTGTACAGGCAGGCAAGTGTCCCTTTGGGGGCCCTTGCCTTGCCTACAGCTCACTCCAGGGCTGGGGTAGGGGAGGGATCCCTTAAATTCCTTGGCCTTCTGTCTTTGCAAGGGTTTCTCAGTGAGCCAGCAGTGGCGGTAGTCCCCCCCATCCCCCAGCAGGCTTAGTTTAAAGCCCAGTGGAGCAGATCAGCCAGTCTGGCTGAGAAGAGCCTCCTCCCCAGCGGAGAGATGTGGAGGTCATCCCTTTCCAGCATCTCACTGCCTCTCTTACCAAAGAGCAGACTGTGGTCATGGAACCCAAAGTCTTCCCAATGACACCAGTGCCACAGTCTTTGGTTCACTACCTCGATCCTCCTCTCCCTCCTCAGCCCATAGCCAAAAACTGGGAGGATCAATGAAAATAAAGCCTGTACCCCCAACCCCTTAAGCCCCACTCCCAAATCCCTGTAGCACTTCATGATCTGGCTGGGAGCACTCTGAGCTGTGTCATTTGTGCCCACATGGATAAGGAGCATAGGGTAGTGGTCAGTCAGCCGGAGAAGCTCAGGGACCTTCTCCTCAATGTCTCGGATATGGGCTCCTGGGAAGCAGCAGCCTTCCCGAGCTAAGGGATTGGGGCAGAAGATTGCCCCCTCAGTCTCCCTCAGGATGAAGTCTCCCACGACAAACACTTTGCAATTTGTCTTAGGGAGAGTGAAGTCAGTAGCTACAGTTAAGCCTGTGTTGCCTGTAGGAGCTAGCATCTTGGCAGGCTCTGTGGGGGCTGCAAGAGGTTTGTACCTGTTGCAAAGCTCCAGCAGAGCAGGGACCTTGGTGCAGTGGGCCTTGGGGCCCTTGACCACCTTGGTCCAACCCCTTGACTGGACAGAATGGGAGGTCCCTGAGTCCTCCCTTGTCCTGGAGGGGTACTGTGGTCTACCCTCCACCTCCAGGGGGAGAAGGGCCTGACAGTAGGAGTCTATCTCCTGCTCACCATCCCTGATGGCATGCAGTCTCTGGATTGCAGCCTGGAGCTCCTCCAGCTGGAGCACCAGAGACCCCAGTAGGGAGCAGACCTCACAAGGGGAGGTGGCCATGCTCCCAGACTCCAGAGCCTGAAAAAGTCAGGCAGCCACTGCAGCTAAGAGCCAGGGGCTCCGTCTGCATGGAGTCTGGAACCATGAACTCCATCTGGGTGGAGGCCTCTGAGGAGCCGGGGGGGGGGAGGTACAGACCCCGAGGGGACCCAAGGAGTGCAGCGCATGCCCATCCATATGATGCTGCTGGTAGGCCCTGGTAGGACTCATTAAAGAGTCCAGGTCCAAGAACAGAGCCTTGGGGGACATGGTCATTGAATGCCATATTGATTCAGTTCCATCAGCTACCACTCTTTGGGTCCAAACTTGGAGCCAATTCCTCAGCCATCAGACTGTAGTGTAGTCAAGGTCACAGTTGCCCAATTTTTTCCATGAGGACATTGTTGGACACCAGGTAAAAGGCTTTTTTAAAGTACAAATATATGATATCAACCTCTTCCCTTTTCTCCAGGTGATACATCACCTGCTCATAGAAGGAAATGAGATTGGTCAGGCAAGATCTACCTACAACAAACACGTGCTGGCTATCTCTCAGAATGTTGCTCTCTGTTAGCCTGTCAAGAATGGTTTCTTTGATAATTTTTTCCAAAATCTTCTGAGGGATTGAGTT
>NW_017729025.1:69641135-69649816 GCF_001723915.1 Gavialis gangeticus
AGGGTTCAGCTGCACACTGAGGGATTGAGTTCAAACTGATAAGCCTGTAGTTTCCCAGAACTTCTTTACTCTGTTTCTTGAAGGTTGGCACCACACTGGCTCTCTTCCAATCTTCAAGTACTTCGCCCAAGCACCACAGATTCTTTATTATCCTTGACAGTGGCTGTGCTATGATGTCTGCTGGTTCCTTTAGCACTTTTAGATGAAGTCTATCTGAACCAGCTGATTTGTGGGTGCCCAGCCTCTCAAGGTGCTCCCTCATAAGATCTACACCAATGGTGGACATATATTCACCCTCTCTCTGGTCATCCTGCATAATGTTAGGCAGGGTAGTCCTTCTGGGCTGGTGAAAAAATGATGCAAAGTAGTCATTAAGTAGATTGGCTCTTTCCTGGGTGTTGGTTGACAGCTGCTCTAATTGGTTTAGAAAGGGTCCAACGTTGCTCTTGTTTTTCTTCTGACTCTCCACATATCTGAAGAAGGACTTTTTATTCTTCTTGATTCATGAAGCCAGTTTAAGTTTGGTTGCAGCCTTGGCTTTCCTAGTTCACTCCCTACAGGTGTGGACCAGTGCAGAATACTCCTCTGTAGTGGTGGTTCCTGTCTTCTATCCTTTGTAAGTCTCTCTTTTTAGACTTAGGAGGTCCATGAGTTCCCTGTTGAGCCAAAGGAGTTGCTGAGCCCATTTATCACCTTTCCAAGTTGGATTGGGATGGACTTCCCCTGTGCTTCCTTAAGGAGCAACCACTCATCATGAACTCCCCTCCCTGTTAAATCATGGCCTCTCAGGGCCTCAAGAACAAGTGTCCTGAGCTTATGAAAGTTGGTTTTCCTAAAGTTGAGGACTACAGCATTGATGGATGACCTGCCAGCTTTGCAATGGATAGTGAAAGTGATCGACTCATGGTCACTGTTACCCAGCTTCCGTTCAATTCTTAGGTTGCTGATTACATCATCCCCTTTGGCCAGTACCAGGTCTAGTAGTGCCTTACCCCTTGTTGGCCCATAAACTTCTTGAGACAGGTAGAGCTCATCCATGCATGTGAGGAAGCTTTGAAACCAATTGGATTTGGCTAAGTTCTCTTCCCATGAGATGTCCAGGTAGTTGAAGTCTCCCATAACAACCATGCACTGACATCATGCAGCCTCAGTCAGTTCCTTGTTGAATTCATGGTCAAGCCTATTTGGATGCCTATAGCAGACTCCTACCATTGTATCCCCTTTGCCACATTCCCCTCATATTCTAACCCAGAGGGTCTCCAATCATCTTCCTTGGGTACCAATCTCAGCTTGTAGGGATATATACCTCTCCTTCACATAGAGAGCTACACCGCTGTCCCTTTTGTCAGCATGATCTCTACTGCACAGAGTATAGTCATTTATACCCATAGTTCAGTCATAGAAGGAGACCCACCAGGTCTCCATTATACTAATGAGATCATAGCAATTTTGTTTAGCAGAAGAATCAGTTCCTCCTGTTTATTCCCCAAATTCCCACCATTAGTGTACAGGCAAATAAGTATGCTGTTGAAAGCTCTAGGCTTCCTTGCACTCATGGAAGAGCTCCTGGGACAGAGTAGGAGTGAGTTCCTTTGAGCATCCTAACCTGCTGATTTTGCAGTTGATGCTTAGTGAACTTGCTCTGGTGGTTGTCCACCCATCCCCCAGAGACCTTCATTTAAAGCCCAGTCAAGCAGGTCAGCCATTCTGGCTGAGAAGAGCTTCTTCTGCAGTGGAGTGAGGTGGAGGCCTCTCTTTCCAAATGACCACTGCCTCTCTCTCCAAAGTGCAGACTGTGGTTGTAGAAGCCAAAACCTTCACAATGACACTAGCGCCACAGTCTTCTGTTCACTACCTCAATTTGTCTCACCCTCCTCAACCCGTGCCCCATAACCAGAAGCTCCCTGCTCACCACCACCACCTGTGGGTGGTTGTCGCCCCCACCCTTCAGCCTCCAGGGGCATGCGTTGTTTATTCTCTGAGCCATGTCATTTGTGCTTACATGGATAAGGAGCATGGGGTAGTGGTCAGAGAGCTGGATAAGTTTTGGGATCCTCTCAGCCACGTCCCAGATATGAGCTCCCAGGAGTCAGCAGGCCTCCTGGGCTAAGGAGTCAGGGTGGCATATCACTCCCTCTGTCCCCCTCAGGAGGGAGTCTCCCACAATGACCACTGTATTTCATCTTAGATCCCTAAGACACTGGGTAGCTGGTCATGTTTTTTCATCACTCACAAGAACTGTCAGCTCTGCAGGCTCTGCTGGTGCTGCAAGGGGTTCATACCTGTTGCAAAAATGTGGGGTGGGAAGATCCTGGTGCAGCGAGCCTTGCAGCCAGAGACAACCTTTTATCCAACCACCTGGCTGGACAGTATGGGACTGCCTCTTGGCCTCCCTTGTTCAGGGAGTTTACACAAACTAGAAAACTCATTTGAGACTATAAAAAAAGAACTTGAAAACTATTTTGAAATATGATTACCTTTTCCAGTGTTCATATAAAATGAGTACTCTTGAGACTAGTCAGTTATGGTCCATTATTTTTATGACTTAATAACAAATAGCAATTATTAGGTCTTCATTAGAGAATTGTTTTCCCTTTGTATTATTGACAAATATTTTCTACTGGACTAAAAATAACAAGAAAGAAAAACAAAAAGTAAGAAGCTTAGTGCAGAAGCTCTAAGCATTTTATTGAAATGGAATGTGAAAGAGTCTGTTCTGCTATTCACATTAATAAACTTAATAGAACTGTTTATCATAGAAAAGAAACAGGTTTACAGCATTTGACTCATAAACAGTAACATCTACAATAAATAACAGGCACAGTCATTCTCTATATGGTTTTTTTAGCTGTATTTGATGGTCACTTCTATTTTGTCAACTCCCACTTCTTAAAAGCAGTCCCACACCTCATTTCAGAGTGGAAAGTAATCAGGTATCAGCTGTTACAGAGTGCATAAAATTCACTTCCTCTTGATATTCGACCCAGTTTATTATACCTAGTTTTAAATAAATATCTTTATAAAAATATTTTTATATAAATATATTTTACCTCCCACAAGCTTTTGGGTGAAACTGTTGCCTTCTCTATTTTCCTTATTATGAATGCCTTACAAATGCCTATTTTAATAGGGTAGAGTTTTTAAACACTATAATTAAGCTTTATATGCTTTTACGTATTTCCTTTTTTAAAAAATTGTATTATTATTGTACTTTGTTCTGAGTGCCTCACAGAAAGAGGCAGAGGTAAAAAAAAATGAGTGGAAGAGTGAAATAACATTAATAATTATGATTAGTTGGGTTGTCATTTGCTATATCTATGTCTTCCCATAGTGTAAGTATTTACTACTGCCCTTTAGCAAATGGAATAGTTTGTGTGACTACAGCCTACAGAAGGAATATGAAGAATCCTAATACAAATTCATTGTGGAATAATGGCTGGGGGGAAGAACTGAAGTTGCTTGGAAAGTGGAGGAAAAGTAGAGGAAAGAGAAAGGGGGAAGAATAAAAGGCTGAGAAATTATGGGGAAAAAGAAATAGAAAGGGAAAGAAATGTTAAGAGGACAAAGACAAAGATATAAAGAAGTTTTTGAGAATGGTAGTGAGGCCTACATTCTAGACCTACATGTCAAAAAAGAAAAAAGAAAAGGAGTAGGTATACAGTATAGGTATCTAAAGGTGCCTACATGTTATTCCAATTATGGAATTGCTTATCTTGCACAATGAAGACATTGTGCCATGTGCACTGCTGCTGCTGACCAGCTGGGGAACTCTCACTGTTCAGCAGCACCACTGAAAGAATTGGATGGCATTACTAAGCAGTAATCCCCTGGGACCTCTGGGGCTTCCCCATGAATGAAGTTGGGAGGAAGAAGAAATTCTCCCCACAGTTCCCCCAACCCCAGCATGGAGCTGGGGATACCCTGCCAGGCTGGATCAGAGCCCAGATCTCCCCATCAACAGCAAGCTGGCTGGGGGGAGGAGGAATCCCCCATTCCATCCTTCCCTGCACAAGTGCAGGGAGCCTGGGGTACCCTGCCTGACAACAGTGCAGCCTGATCTGCTGGGAAGCAGGAAGTATGGATGAAATTCCCTTTCCCTCCCCTATGCTTGCTGCTGCCCAGTAGATCTGGGCTGCCTGTGGCTAGGAACGGTGTCCACAGCTCCCTGTGCTTGTGTGGGGATGTGGGGGGGGCAGGATTCCCCCCACTCCATGCTTGCTGCTGCTTGGGATGCTCCAGCAGCAGGGGTGTCCATGGAGCAGTGGGGGGGGTGGAAATATTTCTCCTGCTGGATGCTGCTGTGTAGAAAGAACGAACCTAGAGGTCCATGCTGGGGCAGGGGGGTTCCTCTGTTCTTTTTCAGAGAAGTTTACACTGGAGATGAAGCAGTGCACAATGGGATCCTGGAGGACCAGCCGATTGCTATCAAGCAATGTGTTCCTCACTACACGTGCAAATTAAAGCTGGATAGCAACCAGCTATACAATGAGCATATATTTTCAAGGTCTAACTTTATAGCTGGTTGGAGCTTTTTATGGTGTGATAGGTCTTTTGTATGTGTAGTTGGTCTCAGTAAATGGCACAATTAACCAGTTAATTGCACAATATTTTTAATGTATAGAGGGGGCTTAAGTAATTCTGAGGATCTGAGCCTCAGTCCTTTTCAGAGTAATTGATTTCCAAGATACAGATTTAAGAGCTCCCTACCTGATATATTCCTGAATATAAGATGCTGCTTTTCTCTGTATTAAAAGATAGTAAAACCCTACCTCCATAAGAACAATTGGACAAGCTTTCATATACATTGGTCAATCTAGGTTTCTTGTTTCTTTGTTTGGGAGGGGGTGCCTTTGTCTAGTATACAAAAAGATCCAGATCTTCCTGTTCCATTGATCTCTCCATATTGCTATCTTCCACTCCAGAAAACTTTTATCTAGAAATGTTACTAATGTTACTAATATTTAATGTTTTAACATTTTAACCTTTATTGTAAATAAAAATAAGTATATATCTAAGCATATGGAAGTTAACACCTCATACATTTGATACTGGAAGACAATTTTTGGGAATATTTCTGAACATTGTTTTGCTCTATATTAAATCACTCTTTATACTGTACTTTATATAAAGCCAGCAGTTGGGTAAAGAAACATACTAGCAATGGTTATAAATCTGTCTCTGCCTTTCTGACCAATTAAACCCTTTTCAAATTTCAGCCAAAGCTCTGTCTTGTGGAGATAGCTGACCTAGGATAAGTTGAAAGTATCCAATGCTCTGGTTAAGACTGATTGTATGAAAGTGCAGTAAAATGATGGACACTCAAGCAGAAGTCAAAACAAAGTATTTTAAAAGAGGCACATTTGCTTTGGGAGAAAGACTTTTTCCCCCAACTTTTTTTCAGAATAACTGTACTATGGGCCTCATCCAAAGGCTTTTCAAGTCAATTGAAAGACTCCCATTGATATGAATGGGTTTGGATCAGAGCCTCTTCAGAAATTGGTTATTAAGGGATGTATGTTCTGCCATGTTGTCCGAAGAAGATGAGTTGGGGACTCTATTCCAAAACTGAAAAAACTTAACAAAACTACACATATAATTGCTTAATTCCAGGAATAACCTGTTTATGGTTAAACACCAGGAGGTGTTCTTTCCATCTCTAGCTTGTAATATTAGTGTATATACTCCCATGGTGCTAATGTCATGAAAACTCAAAAATCTATTGATCCAAATCAAGTCAAAGTATAATTAATCACACACCTATCAATATTTCTGGCTCTTGCATTTCCTTATCCTGAGACATATTTATGAAAGACGTATGTCTTGTGTTGGGTTACTGTTGCTTAACTTTAATTAGATCTTGAATCAATGGTAGTGTAGTACAGCTTACTCCTAGCCAGCATTCTGTTCTAACATACTTCTTTAAATGACAAACAACTAAGTGCTGGGAGTGGTTGTCCATCAGTTTTGAAAGACAGTCATTTGCTCCACTAGTTGAGAGAAAGAATCAAAGTGAAAAGGGAACAAAATAAATGCAGCAAAACTCCTGGTATATTCAACATAGAACGCTGAAGAAGTGATCTGACTTGTACACCTTTCTTTTATGTATTATAAACTTGACTTTTTCCTGGTAGATAATCTCTGGTCCATTATTTCAGCACTCAAAAACCCTATTCTGTCACCAAACCTCTTGCTGATTCACCCTCACTATGATTGTTTATCTTGTTGAAACATCTTTACAGTAAATGCTCATCTTCATCTTTTGTTCAAACTTCACCTGCACAATGCTGTCAAAGCACTACTTGCAATGCATGCACACACAAAAATGCCATCTTGACAGCAAATCTTCATTTTTTACTTATACATGCCATTAATAAATAGCTTATTATGAGCAGCTCTCCCTATAATTATTTGTTTTAAGAAAATCAAAACCTTTAAATAATTCCAAACATGTGAACCTTTGATAACTAAGCAATCTCTACTCCCCAGCAGGTGAGCCAGAACCATACAGGAAATAAATGCCCATCTTGTGATGGCCAGAACCAGAGGGATTAATAAGCAATAAATATGTGCTTCTTAGAGACATTTGGTCTTTTGCCTAACAGGTAATATTAGCTAATATAAAGCTTGTAAATTCATAACCCACAAATTTAACTTGTCTGTCTTAAGTTTAACTAAAATGATAAAACTAACTGTTCTTATTAATCGTGGAACTTCCTGGGCCCCACAGATGAAGCTGTAGCTGCAAGATTAACTGACCTAATGGTTTTTGCTCAGGCTTCAGCCTTGACAATAAAAACTGGATCCAACCACCTGGCACACCCAACACATTCCAGGAAAGCACTTCCGAAGAAAGCATATTCAGAGAAACCTAAAAGGGTTGGGCTTAGTAATGTTAATTTCAAACCTAAAGATGCTGCATTGTAATTTGCTTATTGGATAAACACAAGTCTAGGTAGTAACCTTTTATGATAATTTTTAACACCTTTCAATCCCATAGGGTAACAGCTATAGGGCAAGATTGTGAGTGGCTCTAAAGCCAACAGATTAGCATAAGACTAGGTATAAAAAGCACGTGTCAGGTGACCAACAGGAAGGAGGAAACAAAACAGTCATTGCTGTTCCAAGCCCAGATTCCGGACTCCCAGTGTGAGTGAGGATCAGATCCTGATCAAGAGACCTTCCCCGGTAATCCCTCTGACAGCGTCGATCGGGGATGCCTGACTTCACTGGAATCACTTGGCGTGCACCTGGCATCGAGGGACTATCGATAAGTTGCCAACCCATGTCAGTCTCTGTTATTTTGAACAGCCCAGTGACTGATACCCTTGCAGTGCCCAGTTATCCTGAGACAGAATTGATCCCTCTATCTGTTGTTATTATCTGTTGTTATTATTTACTATTAGCTCTTTAATAGTGGATTATCTGCTTATCGTGTTTATCTTTCTGTTAACTGTTGTGCGTGTAAGCTATAATAGATTTGCCTTTGCTTCACTCCCAACTTTGCCTCCTCGATCCGAAACTGAACCAAACAGCCCAATGGCTGATACCCTCACAGAGCCCAGTTGGCCTGCAATAAAATTGATACACTCACAGTGCCCAGCTGGTCTGTGACACCATCTTGCAGCTTATTTAGTGGCAATGTGAGCAGGTCACTGAATTTGGATTTCTTACATTAATTCACATTGCTAATTAGGACTGAGATGGTAACAAATATTCAATCACTTAGCAACCTTTCCAAAACATTAATCAATGTTGTCTACACTGCTACCACTTAAAAAAAAAATTGAAAAGATGGAGCTTGGGCAGGCCTTCTGCTAAATTTTTCTGTCTTTAAATTAAGAGTAGCTTAATTTTCTTCTAAGACATCAAAAAAAATCCACACATTGGAGAGTGATTAGATTTCCTTTAAGGATCATAGAATCACTGAGTTGGAAGGGACCTAGATAGATCATCTAGTCTGACCCCCTGCCATGGGCAGGAAGGAGCACTGGGGGTGGCAGAGGTCATAAGACCCCAACCAGGTGCCTATCCAGTCTCCTTTTGAAGATTTCCAGGGAAGGTGAGAGCACCACCTCTCTGGGGAGCCTGTTCCAGGCTCTGGCCACCATTACCGTGAAGCAGTTCTTCCTAATATCTAACCTAAACCTATCCTCCCTCAGCTTGTGGCCATTGTTCCTAGTGACTCCAAGGGGGGCCCTGGTGAACAGACTTTCCCAGAGTCCCTGCTGGTGGCCCCTGATAAAGTTGTAGGCAGCCACAAGATCTCACCTCAGTCTCCTCTTGCGGAGACTGAAGAGATTCAGGTCCCTAAGCCTCTCCTCATAGGGCTGACCACAGAGGCCCTCAACTATATGAGTGGCCCTCTTCTGGACCCTCTCTAGGTTCTCTACATCCGTCTTGAAGTGCAGCGCCCAGAACTGGACACACTAATCCAGCTGCGGCCTGACCAGCGCTGCATAGAGAGGGAGCAAGACCTCTCTGGACCTGTTAGTGATGCCCTTGTTGATGCATGATGGGGTGCGGCTGGCTCTGCCTATTGCTTCGTCGCATTGGTGACTCATATTCATCCTGGAGTCAATCCTGACTCCAAGATCCCTCTCTGCCTCTGTGCTGCCGAGAGGGTCAGCCCCTAACCTATAACCATAATGCTGGTTCCCTCTCCCCAGGTGCAGCACCCTGCA
>NW_017729025.1:69649999-69657286 GCF_001723915.1 Gavialis gangeticus
GCCCAAGGACCAAGCCCTGGGGGACTCTGCTGCCCACACCCTCCCAGATCGACATCGACCCATCCACCACCACCCTCTGGGTGCACCCCTGAAGCCAGTTTGCCACCCATGTGACTGTGCATTCATCAATGCCGCAATCCCTCAGCTTGCCCACCAGAATTGGGTGGGACACTTTATCGAAAGCCTTCTGGAAGTCCAAGAAGATGATGCCGACTTCCCCCTTCCCATCTCAGCTCTTTGTTACCTGGTCATACAAAGAGACCAGGTTAGTCAGGCAGGATCGGCCTTGCACGAACCCATGTTGGTTACCCCTCAACATCACTTCCCCTATAGGGCTCTCACAAATGTGGTCCTTGATAATTTTTTCAAATACCTTCCCCAGGATAGAAGTGAGGCTGACTGGCCTGTAGTTGCCAGGCTCTTCCTTCCTCCCCTTCTTGAAAATAGGGACCACATTGGCCCTTTTCCACTCCTCAGGGACTTGGCCTGAGCACCAGGAGTCCTTGAACAGCCATGTCAGTGGCTCCGCAATGACACCAGCAAATTCCCTCAGCACTCATGGATGAAGGTCATCCAGGCCTGCTGACTTGGACACATCTAAGCTCTCCAGATAGTCCTTAACTAGGTCTGAAGTAGCAGTCGGGGGACTTGCATCTTTCCTGGGCCTCTCTACGCTGTCACCCGAGAGCACCCTATTGTCAGCAGACAGGAACACGGAGGCAAAGAACTTGTTGAAGAGTTCTGCCTTCTCTTATGCATCCGTCACCAACTGCCCTGCTCAGTCCTATAGGGGTCCAATGTTACCCTGAGACTTCTTCTTGCTACCTATATACTTGAAGAAGGACTTTTTGGTCATCCTTAATCCCAGAAGCTAATCTAAGCTCCAGTGCTGCTTTAGCCTTCCTCACCAAATCCCTACAAGCTCAGGTCAGGGTGGTGTACTCCTCCTTTGCCCCTGCCCCCACCGCCAGTATGCTTTTTTCTTTGCCCGCAGGCCAGCCTGGATATCCACGCTCAGCCATGAAGCTTTCTTGGACTCTTTTCCCGCCTTCCTGTGCAGAGGAATTGCATCCTGCTGCGCCCCAAGGATAGCCTCCTTGAGGAAGGACCATCTTTCCTGGACCCCCGTACTAGCTACACCCTGCGCTCCGAGTGCCTCCCTGATTACTGCCCTGAGCACATCATAGTTGGCTTTCCTAAAGTCAAGCATTTGCGCTGTGCTAGTTACCTTCCCTACCTTTCTCTGAATAGCAAACTGGATCATTTCATGATCACTGTCCCCTAGCCTACCTTGTACTAGCACCTGCCCCACCAGGTCATCCCCAGAGGCTAACACCAGATCCAGTATGGCGTTTCCCTAGTGGGGACGAGTACCTCCTGCATGGAGGTGTAGGTCCTGTATGCACATCAGGAACCTTCGTGAGTGGCTAGACCTGGCCGACAGCTCCTCCCAGTTGATGTCAGGGTAATACATATCCCCCATGACCACAACATCCTTTGCACGCATGGCCTCCCCCAGCTGCCTGGAGAATTCCAGATCCAGCTCTTCCTCCTGATGTGATGGCCTGTAGTAAACCCCTACCACCAGATCCCTCTCCCCCTGCCCTCCTTGAAGTTTGACCCACAGGGTCTCAGTTAAGCCTTCCTCTGGTCCCATTTGGAAGATAGAACTGGTATACTGTTCCCTAACATACAGCGCAACCCCCCGCCCACCTTTTTTCCCTTTCCTATCTCTTCTAAACAACCTGTAGCCCTCTATGTCTACTCCCCAGTCAAAAGATTCATCCCACTATGTCCCCACTAGGCCAACCAGGTCGATTTTACTACTTGCAAGCAGGAGAGCAAGCTCCTCCTGCTTGTTCCCCATGCTTCTTGCATTAGTGAAGAGACACCTTAATCCCCCTGTGGGAGCCCTGGTCACCCCCCCACCTGAGAGACAACTGGCCCCTTGGTATATACCTGAGCTGTTACCTGGGCAAGTCCTACACCTGGTTGAGTTATCTCTTGCTCTTGTGGATCACCATCCCCTGACGAACTTAGTTTAAAGCCTGCCGGAGGAGGTCAACTAGCCTGTAAGAAAACAAACTCTTACCTTTGGGGGAGAGATGGAGACCATCACCCCCCAGGACACCCTCTGGTCTGAAGTGCAGGTCGTGGTCCAGGAAGCCAAATCCAGCGTGATGACACCAACTCCGGAGGTGCCAGTTCACCTCACAGATGCAGGCACTCTGCCACTGACAGCCTCCACGAACCGGGAGGAGGGACAAAAAGACCACCTGGGCCCCCAACTCTCTAAGCTTGGGCTCCAGAACCAAGCAGTCATCCATGAACTGGTCCAGACTACTCCGGGCCGCATCATTGGTTCCCACATGGAGGAGGACCATAGGATAGTAGTCAGAAGGCCAGATGATGTCAGTGATCGTCTTTGTGACGTCCCCAATCTTGGCTCCTGGGAGACAGTACACTTCCCTCACATTGGGGTCCATACGGTGGATGGGTCCCTCCGTTCCTCTGAGGAGGGAGTCCCCTATGACGATGACCCGACGTCTCTTCCTCTGGGTCACTGGATGATGCTCCGGAGGTACGGATGCCAGCTTGTTGGTTGAGAGTGTGGTTTCCTCCCTTCCTCCTTCCTCACGCCCAGTCTCCTCCAGTGCTGCTAGGGCTGCATACCTGTTCCCCAGTTGTACTGGGGTGACAGTTAATGCAGCTGCTCGCCACCTGCGATGCTGCCTGGCCCTGGAGGTGACCGTCCTCCATTCGCCTCCTGCAGACTCCTGGGTGGTGACAGCCTGAGGGGATGGGCCCTGCAGAAAGAGAAAGTACCTATCAATGTTGTCCTCCATAGCCCTGATCCCCTGCAGCCTGCTCACCTCTGCCTGGAGCTCTCTCACATGCCCCTCCAGTGCCGCAATCTTGGCACAGGTGGGACAGGTGAGAGAAGCCCCTGCTCCCACGTCCCCCCCCCGCCCGAGGGACCAAGCCAGGCAGCCCCCACAGGCAGGTGGCCCCACCTGCGTGGAAGCCTCACCAGTCCCTGGGCCAGGAGGCAGCTGTGGGACAGGAGCCCTGGCTGCACTTCATGTGACAACTCCCATGCTGTCACCCCCACGCACTTACCTTGAGATGACTGCTGCTGCTGCCGCTGTTGGTTCTTCTGCTGCCTGTGGCCTCTCACACACCTCCCTGCACAAACCCCAGCGCAAACTCCGGCACGCCCCTAAAAGGCGCGCCTGTTTGCACTCCCTGTCTGCGTGGCTCAGGAGCATGGCTCCTGCCCAGCATGGCTAAATGGGGTCAGGCAGGGAAAGAATCCCCTGCCCGATCGCCCTCACCTGGCCCCACTCGCTCCCTTCCCCTTCCCCAGCTTACCTCCTCTTTGCCGCAGCTGTCCCTCAGCTGGAAATCATTGCTGCTGCTGCTTCTGCTGCTGCTGGTGGCTAAAGATATAAGGTATTCTAATGTTATCACTAATATTAATTTTGTAAGTACCTGTGACAGGAGTGCCACTATTGGAGCCTCTCCAGGTATGGCTCCACCCTCCTGCAATGGGCCAACCGCCTGCTTACTCTCCTGTCACGCCTTGATCTTATTTAATTAATAGATTGTTGTAATTAGCGGGAGGCTGCCCATTTTCTACGCGCCCCGATGACAGGGGGTGCTATCTGCGGCTCCTTTTCCTCCCCTACACCACAGCCCAAGCTTCGCAGATGGTGCTGGTGTGATCTGACTTGGGCCCTGTTATGTCTCGGCCCTCCTTTTACCCTCGGGGCTCCCCGCTGCCTCCCCCCGCACTCTCAGGGCTCCCCACTGCCCCCCCCCGCACTCTCAGGGCTAGGCCAATGCACCCCGCTAAATACTGCACCTTCTCCGGTGCCAGGAACCCCCCATGCTACTGGGGGGGGTCCCTATGAGGCCTCCTCCAACCCCTAATAGCCTCACCCGGTCCTCCAGTTAAACAGTAAACACAAAACACAAAGCCCCCGGGCTATAACATAAAGCTAAACCATCCAGTCAGACAACAGTTAATCCCTACCAGACAAAAATACTCCAGCTCTTGGCAGCAACCCGTGGATACTCATGCAGCCAAACCTTGGCCTTCTCTCCACACTGACTGAGCTCCTCTCTCCTTGGCTGCCAGAGGAGGAACTGCCACCCTAGCCTCCTGCCTGGCTTTAAGAGGGGCTAAGCCCTGCCCCTTCCTGTCAGGGGGTTTCTCTGGTTGCCCTGGCAACAAGCACCTGTGTTGCCCTGGTGACTGGCGGCTGCGCCTCCCCCTTCTCACCACTAGGGGACTCTCTGGAGCCATCCCTGTTCTCAGGCGCAGGGCACCTAAGTGCTCTGCAACAGTACCTATGATGTATTTTTATTTTTAAATACTGTTTAGGCCTTACTTCATTGCAATAGGGGATGACCTACAAACAGATATCTGCTAATGCAGAAATTTGTGATTTGATTCAATATGTTGAACTGTGAGTCAGTTGAACCTAAAGATCAGGAAAAAAAACCCCAAAATTTTGTTATTGTTAGAATCATGGTACAAGCTGAGTAAGGAAGCTGTGGAATCTCTTTCATTGCAGGAAGCTAGGTAGGCAGTTTCTAGGGTAGTAGAGAAAGAGTGCATCCTGCAACTGCATGGCGGGGTTGGACTAGATGACTCTTTTAGGGCTGTCAAACAATTTAAAAAATTGATTGCAATTAGTTGTGTGGTTACAATATTAGTTGCAATTAATTGTAATTTTAATTGCACAGCTAAAAACTCAAAATTATGCAAAATGATGCAAGTACTTTGTATGATTGAAAGGAGGGTGTGGGGGGGTGTGGGCAGGGGAAATTTGTAAAGGTATGGCACCTGCCCCCCCTCAAACATGTACACAAGCTCTAGACAGTCCCCCAAGACCTGGCTGTCTAACCCTTGCCCTAACCCCTTCCCCCATACATTTACTTGCATCCAGCTGCTGAGTCTGCTGCCAGGACCCTGCCTGGATGCTTGCTGGCCATGTGTGTGTGCAGTCCAGCAGCATCAAGGAGGGAGCGGACACTTTCCCCCCCAGTAGCACAGGCAGGCATTCACCAGCAAGGGGGAGGGGCTACTTTCCCACTAGCACTAGCAATGATTAACATGTGTTAAAGAAATGAACTCAAAAACAAATTAACACATTAATTGTGTGTGTTAACTGTGATTCATTGACAGCCGTATTCTCGATCAGGGGTGGCCAACCTGCAGCTCCTCAGAAGTTAAGATGCATCTTTGAATCTTTGCAAAAGCACATAGTGACCAGCTTCCAGCTAATGCCTGTTGGATTGAAATGATCAGTCTAAGTCATGGTGACTTCTATGAATCACCATGAGTTAGACCTGAGAGCTGCACTTCTGTCTGCGCCTTTAGGTAGGGTGGGGTTAAGTTAGGTACAACCTTTAATGTAAGAACAGGACATTTTAAATTTGAAGGAAAGCAATTAGAGGACTGTGAAAAGGAATGATATGGTATGATCAAAAGGCAATGAAGGTAATATTAGCAGCAGCACCCTTGACAAAGTAGAGAAAGAAAAATATGGCCCTCAGGGAGAGCAAAGAACAACTATAAATAGTTGGGAAGATTGTAAAACTTGTGTATTGTTTGTGAACAGCTATTGGAGAATTACAAAGGGAATTGTATTTTCATCTGTTTGTATAGAATTTCCTATCTAGTGTTGTTGCTCGCAGGTGTTATGGTAAAATTAATACTGATACTAATATTATTGATAATAATAGCCTTGACTTCTATTTTTCACTGCAAATTGTTTGCTCAACTCTAATCAGACATGTTAACAGATTCTAGGAGACCATGGAAGAGTCAAATGGAATAGTGGAACAGTAGGACAAGATTATATATTCAAGGAAATATGGCATTGGCACCTATAAAGTACTGGAGAAAAGAAAAGATATTAAGAGGAAGAAGTAGGAAACAATATATTTTACACAAGTGTTAAGAAGAAAGCATATGTCACTGTGGATGCACTTAGATAAACAGGGAAAAAAGAACCAAAGAGCAAAGTTAGAAGTTGACAGTGTGCTTGGAGGTTAGAGATGAAAGCAATATTTAAGGCAAGAGACAAAAGGAATTGCAAAGCCTGCCTGCTTATCTTAAAAAGGTATGGACATGAGGTTATTCCATTATTTCATCTGAAAAGAATATCCCACTTAGATAATCTTTGCATATCTCCAATTAACCATTCTGACAAACTAGCATAGTATAAAGAAAAAATGCTTTCATAAGATTTTTTTTTAATCACAAACATTTTCATTGATCTTGGTTTTCTAAAGACTAGTTATAGAAAACCTACTTTTTGTGATAAATCAACCTGACAGCATTTTTTAATGCTCCCAAGAAACTTTCTTCAAGAGCTGAGTCAGGCTAGTAAAGCTCTTCCTGATCCCTGGTGGTAAAAAAGGAGTTCACATGAGCTCAATTTCCCCTTTTCTTTCCCTACAAGCTGAAGAGAAATAGTACAAATTGTTGGCTTGCAAGACAGCAGGGAAAGTTTATCTGTGGAAAATGAGGCTATATACTCAGGCTCATAGTATAGGATGGACAGCAACTTTTTATGTTACTCTCATTTGGTTATGTTCTTGCTTCTTTTATTTCTGGCTATAAACTTTTTACTAAAAACAAAACAAAAAGGAAAAAAAAAAAACCCTTTGCTGCCTAATTTTGTATTTGTTTTTCCTGAATCAGTTCTTAAGCTTCCATCACTGTTACTGCTGGTCCTCCTTAACAAAAGGTCATGCAGTTCCAACTGGCTATATCCTCCACTGTAGCACTGCCTACCTTTCACCAGCTGGTAAATTGATCCCTGTACTTAAGTTTTTAAAGCACTCTCAAATATTTTTTAAGAATGATTCTTTCTGTACACATGTACCATCAATGAAGCATCACCAATAGACAACAGTAGCACACTTATGATGCAGCACTAGCTATTGAATAGTTTAATTTTTGTATGTTCTCTAAGAAGCTTGATTTTAAAGGGCTTCTACATGGTTGCCATAAAGACAGAATGCTTAATCTTCCAGCTGGCTTATCCGCCTTGTACTTATCCTCTAGTTGGCTCCTGTTCTGTTTCCAGCCTCCATCCCTTTTAAAGATTTAGAGAAAACACTTCAAAGTGGTGTTTTCAAAGATTTGATACTTAAGATAAATTCCTCTCAAATCTTAGCCACTCCCAACTCCTCCCAACTCATTTACATTTACATTATCCATTCATACCCACTTTAGCTCTGACACTGCCCCACTGAGATTATTCATAC
>NW_017729025.1:69662286-69664432 GCF_001723915.1 Gavialis gangeticus
TACATTATCCATTCTGTCCTCTATCTTTGTCACTGTCCTCCACAATCCAGTCTGCACCATGCTGCCCCACCCCCACCTCTGTCAGCCGCAGCACCACTGATTGAGAGGTGGAGGGAGGGTGGCAGTGTCTCAGATTTCATATTGTCCTATATGGTCACCTTACCTATAGGATAAAAGCACTTTTTATCCCCCTATTCTTGACCATGCATTAAAAAGTCATTGCAAATTTGGTTAACCCCTAATATCCTGGACCAATTGGCTGACATTTCAAAGGTATCTGGAATAGTTACGTGTCCAAATAAAATTGAATTTCAATAAGATTAAAAGCAAATCCTCTTTTGTATTCTTTTTCTAAAGATGCTGAATATCTCTATATCTACTCCAATCTGTCATGTGTCTATTATATAGGCATTCATTTTAATATGGAGAACCCCGAGCCACCCACCCCACACAGAAACATGTCCCTGAGCTGCAGCAGTCTATTGACCCCGGATAGGCTTCATCAGCCATTTTTGGACCCACAGATAAGACAACCAGGGAAGACTACAAGGGATTGCCAAATATGTAGGTATCTATTTTAACATAAATCCTCCCTTCCTTCTCCCAGGATGCAGGAGCTGCTTGTGGAAAAATTAATTCAGGTACTTATCTTCAGAGTAAGAAAGCCAGTGTCCACAGGAGTGACATACAATAGGGGTATAATTTAACTCTGAGAATTTCTGCATTCAATATAATTCTTAGTGTTCACAATTTCTGTACATCTTTAAAATACTCAAAAGAATGTAGCAGGCAAGCTTCTCATAATCACAGACACAAAATATTCTAGCTAACACCATGGTGCTGTAATAAAACTATCATCTTTGGCACAATCCCCATGCCATTGCTGCTGCTGTGTTCTCCTTCCCTGTAACAATAATGTATTACTGGTCATATGATACTAGATGCAGGATTCATGTCTACCAGTGCCAATAAGTAAAGCTGTTAAGCATTTCTTAAAGTGCATGATTAGGTGTGTGTGTGGGCAGACAAGGTTATTTGGGTAAATGTGATATCTTTTATTAGACCAAATGAATAGTTAGAAAAATTGTTCTTTTACAAGCTTTCAGGCACAAGCACCCATCTTCATTCAGTTGGTCTAATAAAAGATTTTATTTGCATTTACCCAAATAACCTTGTCTGTCTATATCCTTAGACCAACAAAGCTACAACCAAGACCCCTGAAACATGATTAGGTATGTTACCTTCCATAAGGATTGTGTGTTATGCACCATAAACTACTCATGTTGTCCCTGGTACTTTTGTTTATATATATTCTAAACCTTTAAGCATGTCATTCTGTCTAATTTATTTGGTATGTGCCTTACCAACTAGAGAGAAAGAGAGAGAGAGATAGACAAAGAGAGAGAATCAATTCACCTTTTTGTTTGGAACACAGAAAAAAAGCAGTTTGTATAGACAAGGGGCACATCTACACCTGCATTAAAGCATGTTTCCTAATGTGCATTTAATTTAGTACCTCATAATTTCATATTTGGTAGGGTCAGAAGGGACCTGAGCAGATCATCAAGTCCAACCCTCTGCCATGGCAGGAAAAAGTACTGGGGTCAAACGGCCCCAGCAAGGTGTTCATCTAGCCTCCTCTTAAAGACCCCCAGGGTAGGAGCCAGCACCATTTCGCTTACAAGTTGGTTCCAGATCCTAGCTGTCCTGACAGTGAAGTAACACCTCCTGATGTCTAGTCTGAATCGACCCTCTGCCAGCTTGTGACCATTGTTTCTAGTCAATCCTGGTAGTGCTTGGGGGAACAGGGACTCCCCCAATGCCTCCTGGTCTCCTCTGACTAGTTTGTAAATGGCCATTATATCCCCCTCAGCCTTCTTTTGTAGAGGCTGAAGAGGTTCAGCCTCTCCTTGTAGGGCCTGCCCTGCTGCCCCCTGATCATGTGAGTGGCCCTCCTCTGGACCCTCTCCATGTTGTCCACATCCCTCCTGAAGTGCGGCACCCAGAACTGGATGCAGTACTCCAACTGTGGCCTGACCAGTGCCACATAGAGGGGGAGTATCACCTCCTTGGACCTGCTTGAGATGCATCTGTGGATGCATGACAAGGTGCGGTTGGCCTTCCTGACCGCATCCCCACACTGCCT
>NW_017729025.1:69666182-69679225 GCF_001723915.1 Gavialis gangeticus
GTCACCCATGACATGGTCCTGGAGAATGCAGCCTCAGCCAGTTCCTGGGCAAACTCATTGTCAAGCTCTTGACTTTGGGTGGGAGGTAGTAGACTCCCACCATTGTGTCCCCTGTACCGTGTTCCCCATGGATTTTAACCCAGAGGGTTTCCAGTCATCCATCCTGGACACCAACGTCAACTTGCAGGGACGCATAGTTTTCCTTAACATAGAGAGCTACACCCCCTTTTATCTACTCGATCCCTCCTGAACAGGGTATAGCCATCTATACCCATGGTCCAGTCATGGGTGGAGTCCCACCAGGTCCCTGTTATCCCTATGACATCATAATTATTTGCATTAAGCAGGAGGATGAGTTCCTCCTGCTTATTCCCCAAGCTCCTGGCATTTGTGTACAGGCAGGCAAGTTTCTCCTTGGGGGCTCTTGCCTTGCCCACAGATTGTACCAGGGCTTGGGCAGGGTTGGGCTCCCTTAAGTGCCTTGGCCTGCTGGCTTTGCAATGGTTGCTCAGCAGGCCAGTTGTGGTGGTAGTCCCACTGCCCCCCTCCCCCGTCCCCCAGCAGTCTTAGTTTAAAGCCTGGTGGAGCAGTTCAGCCAGTCTGGCTGAGAAGAGCCTCCTCCCCAGCAGAGAGAGGTGAAGGCCATCTCTTCCCAGCAGCTCACTCCCTCTCTCGCCAAAGAGAGGGCTACAGTCATGGAAGCCAAAGCCTTCCTGATGACACCAGTGGTGCAGTCTTTGGTTAACTACCTGGATCCTCCTCTCCCTCTTCAGCCCATACTCTGAGACTGGGAGGATTGAAGAGAACACCACCTGTGCCCCCAGACCCTTTAGCCCCATTCCCAAATCCCTCTAGCTCCTCATGACCCGGCTGGGAGTGCTCCAAGCCATGTCATTGGTGCCCACATGAACAAGGAGCATGGGATAGTGGTCTGTGGGCCAAAGGAGCTTAGGGATCTTCTCCACAATGTCTCAGATGCAAGCGCTTGGGAAGCAGCAGACTGTTCTCCTTACCTCAAGGAAGTCTGCCCTTCTGAGGTCCAGGGCTGCTGCCTTGCTGCAGGCCTTTGCCACCTTGCTCTGGATGGTGGATTCCAGCAGGCGATGATCACTGTCAACCAGCTGGTTGAGCACCCACAGCCCCCTCACCAGGTCATCACCTGTGGCCAGCACCGGTCCAACAAGGTGTCTCCCCTGGTGGGGCTGTGCACCTCCTGGGTTAGATGGAGGTCCTGTATTTTGGCTAGGAACCTACATGAGTGGTGAGACTTGGCTGACTGCTCTTCCCAGAAGATGTCTGGAAAGTTCAGGTCACCCATGATGAACACATCTTTTGACCTAACTACCTCTGTGAGCTGACTTAAGAATTCCTGGTCTAGCTCTTCCCCTTGGCTGGGTGGTCTGTAGTAGACCCCCACCATTAAGTCCCTTTCCCCTTGACTACCTTGTATTCTAACCCAGAGCTCTTCAATATGCCCCTCCTCTGACCTTGTGCTATTTGATGAGGATGTGTATTCCTCCTTGATGTAGAGCACCACACCCCCACCTTTCCTCCCTGTCCTGTCCCTCCTGTACAGCCTTTAGCCTCCAATGTGAGGTACTAAGCAAATACACATTAGGCTGGCTTAATGTGCAGTAATGAATGTGCATGGTTTTTAAAGTGACGCTTAATGCATAGTAGCCGATTATGCATAATCACATTGGTTTTTAGGGTATACTTTAATGCACAGTAAAATAGGCCACTGAGTATTAAAGTTCACATGTATACACACTCAAGGAATTCGGTCCAAGGACTGTTGCAATGTTTTGGTCAAAATAAGTTAACAAACACAGGACAATACAGGCAGGATAAGTGAACAAATGTATAAATGATTTGTCAACTTCTAAGCATTCCAAGGTTCTTGACAGCTTTGCAACTAAGGTTTTGAATGCTTTGTTAAAGCAAAATATAGATAGCAGAACTATCCATACTTTTGGGAGCCATTTCTCTATCACACCCAACAAGCATACAGAACTGTTGTGAACTATGTGCTACATCTCTACCCTTTGACCTTAAAGAGCTTATAGCTATTATAATCTTAGATCACCCCACACAGGTTTTAGCTGAGGGCTAGAGATCTTCTTTATCCTATTCCCAAACTTCTATATATCTCTTGTTGCAAGACAGAGAAACAATTATGGAGACGCTCAAAGCTTTTTAACCTTTTTTAATTTTAATTCATCTCTGAGACAGCAAAAGGACAGATCCATTCTACCCTACTTCAAGCACCCCTGATTAGCTAGCTTTGGAGTCTCAGAATGATCCTTCCCCTTTCTGACCTCTTTGGCTGCCTATACATGTTCTGGTTCATGTTCTAATTAGAGCACATCAGAGCTGACTCCATGTTCCAATTAGAATGCTCCAGCATGGCCTCACCATCACATGTATAAGCCTCTGTGCATTTTAAAATGGCTGTGGGGGCACTTTATCTAAACCTCATTGAATGAAGTTTAGCATAAAGCATCCTGAAGATATTTTTAAATGCACAGGAGCTTAATACATATGAAAGTGAGGCAAATTAAAGTGGCTGTCTGGGAACCACTCTAATTAAAATGCCCCCCCCATCCCTACCTCAGAGCACATGTATGTGCAGTCTTTCAGAGAATAGAGTTAACTGTTAAACATCTTCATAGCACTACTTTTTGGTGGGAGTCCAAGGAGAGTTCAAAGGCCTCCATCCCACAACAGAATTAATAGGATCTAACATCTACAAACCCTCTTTAGGTCCTAGTGCCATTAATTCAAGTCCCTTGTATTCTACATCTTTGAATTAAACAGGAACAGGGGGCCAGTAATAAGTTTAAGAGGTGCTTGATCACAGACACACACACACACACACACACACACACACACACTCACACACACACACACACTCACACACACACACACACTCACACACACACACACACTCACACACACACACACACTCACACACACACACACACTCACACACACACACACACTCACACACACACACACACTCACACACACACACACACTCACACACACACACACACTCACACACACACACACACACACACACACACACTTATAAAAAGCATAGGATGTAACCAGGAAAGAAACAAGGTTGTTAACTGGAACAGGTTCAGTCTATTCACTTCAATTTTTATCACAGATATTGTTCTTGCTGTAGGAAGTTGTTTCTTCACCCTTAATTTTTAACTTTTGTATTTCAACAACAGTACAAGATAAAGGTTGGTCTTCCTTGACTCATTAAACTGCACTGTTTTGCTATCTACTCCTGTGTTTTAAGTATGAGAATTAATGTGGCAGCAAAGTGCTAATAGCAACACAATGATTTATGGTCACAGACTATTGAATAAGTTCACATTTGAGTACTCATTGGGCTGTGAGAGAATCCTTATAAATAATAGTACAGGACATCAAGAGTCCATAAATAACAAACACAGAGGCCAAGTACATAAAAGCCAAACTAAGTCCTGTACGTGAGGTGGTAACACAAATAGGTGGTGTTCCAGGACTGCACTCAGAAGTCAGATTCTGATCTTAGTTACAGTGGCATAATACCCAAATAATCACATTGTTCTCATAGGTTACAGTTAATTGCTACCTTTCTGTGAGAAATATACTTCTGATTGTGGCTTCAAGGAACACACAGTATGGTATAGTATCACTTCTTGTTCATGTGCCAAAAAAACAAAATGTTATACCTACTGTACCGTTAAGGCTGTAACTGCTTGCTCTACCAGTCTAAGTGGGTCTGTCATCTGTCATTTTTTCACCCCTTTTATGGCAACATTCAATAGGATCTGTCACACTGTTCTTTTTCATGCCTCATTGAGCACTTATCAAATACTTAGTAAACTATTGATTAATGGACAAATTGGAGAGTATAAGTTTTTACTCACCTTGAAATGGTGACACTGTGAGCTGTTATACTATTTTTCTTAAATTACTTTATAAGGTTTAATGCCAGTTTGTGAATCATACATGGAATTTCTGATGTTTCCCAGTATCATCAGTTATTCATCTCAGAGTCTTGTGCATGAAATCTGCAATTAAAATCAAATGCAAAACAGAATTCTGGTCCTTTTATATGTTAAATCAGGATTTTGCATTCCACTTAGTTCAGTGCAGAAATACAACTGGGATTCATCAAAGCATAAATTTTGTTTGGCTAAAAAGATTACATGTTGCCAATTAAGTGATAAAATGTTAATTTTTTTGCATCTGGTTGCAAATGAAATGAAGTTACTTTGGTCTGCCCCGAGCCAAGACAAACTGGAAGTCTTATTCATAACCATAATTTTCTTTTATTACTTGTACAATTCTCTTCTCAGTTCTTCCAGCTGCCTGCAGTCTTCATTAACCTCCACATTTACGTTCCCAGCAAAGGTTGCAACATTATCTTTCTGAGGCTTTAATAGTTTCACTCTAGCTGCTGATGGAGATAAATTCCAAGTGTTGTTAGGATATATATTTGTAAGTGCTGAATTAGAAGAAGTGATTGAAGTTCCAATAATAAGTTAAAACTTTACTTTTGTTTTCCTTAAACTCTTTTGTTTTCTTTTCAGCATCTTCTTTTGCCAGTGTTCATGTTTAGTACATTTATTATGGTTTTCCAAGAGTGTATGTGTTATTGTACCCCAAAACCCTGAAAGAAAGATGGTTTTGGAAGCCTATTTTTTATAATATCATGGTGTATCACAACACAGCCTATTCCTCTGGTTATTTTACATCTTCCATTTTTTTCCTTTCCCTTCTTTACATGATTATGCAATTAGTCTTTGCCTCCTCATTCCTCAATAAAGCTGCAGTATAGAGACACCTGCTGGGAATTGAATGAACAGAAACAATTGCAAATATGCATCTCCCAAATAGGAGCCTTTTTCCCCTCCCATACAGTCAATCTTAGATACTTTTGGCTGCCCTTAATTTCCTTGTCTAAAAGGGCATTTCTGGTCTCCTTACACTACTGTTAACAGGATCAAAAATCACTCTGGGCATGAATGCTTAATTCCAGCTCTGATAATTTGTAAACTAAGAAGCCACCATGATAAGACAATCATATAATTTTATTACAATAATTTTCACTTTTCACAGGACACCAGTATTATTGGTCTACACCAGAGACTTCGGAGCAGGCATGGGTCTTTGTACCTTCCACTAGACTCTGAAATCCCTCTCTCAAGCTTTACTTCTGAAAGAGAATCCTAATAAAATTCATTCTGGGGACTAAAATTTATTGTGCTTTATTTAACAAGAAAAGCAATTCTTTACCAAAAGAAACAGAAAATATTTATGTCAAATATTTTCAGTTATGTTTGAGTTCTGCAAAGATTTAAAAAATGGGTGGAGAGGGAAGGCAAGGGAGTTTTTGAAAGATCTAAAAATCTTAGGAACTGTAATGTTCAGTTTTCTTAGATGCCTTGCTATTTCATGGAGCCCATAGTCTTAAGAATGGCTTTCACAGTGGCAGAACTTACCTAATATAGTGTCCTTATACATCTCAATTGTTCTCTTTACATGCGGACTAATTAAAGGAAACCACCAGTCCCCTCAAGAGTTCTTGCTTATAATAGACTTGTTAGGTCTTTAATTAGCTACTTACCAGAGCCTTTCTCCAAGTTTTATGAATTTCCATTTTACATTTTAGGCAAAATAGTCATTTCTTTAATTTCACTGGTATATATTTTTGTTATGTTCTTGCCATGTAACCATATTTTTCTTTTCACTTTCTTCTGTAACTCAGTTGTAGTATGTCTCACTTCTATGAAATGTGTCAGTGCTGTGTACAAGAATTTTAATATCCTCATTTCTTGCTTTCATTATTTCTTATTTAACATTAAAATAAGATAAAATTTAATATTTTTGAAAAATCCCTGTTTGCTGCATTATATTGCTTGCTATAAGGTTTGATGCTACATTGCTAGTTTTTATATGATCCTCCACTAAGAATATTGCATTTAATTATGCTATGATCGCTCTTACTGAGACAATTAAACTTCCTAGCATCTAAAACCAGATGCCATACCTTGCCAGGCTCAGGTAGTCCCAACCCTTTAAACTACAGTACAACTAAGTCACAGAATTAAGTCTGTATATTATTAGACAGTGTGTTTGTTCACCAAGATGTCAGTCTCCCTCCTTTGTTCCCATGACTCTTCTATGCTAATACCAGGTCAGCTAATTATAGAAATGGCTCAAACTGAAAATTCATGGTACACTATTGTTATTGTTACCATTTCATTGGTCATCTATAAAATGTCAGGTTGAGTTTCAGTTGGTTCTGATGACCACTGAAGTGACTAGCATCTATATCACTACATTAGACACCATGTCCTACATTACATTCATACGGGAACAATCCTAGTGCTATTTGCTCATATGCAATAGCTTGAATATGAGCTAATGTTTCTCCCATTTCAGGCATTGTATCTATTTTATGTCATTTTAAAATAATTCAGCTCTTCCTAAGCACACACCCAATAGATAGGTAATCTTAATTTTTTTCAGTGCCCTGTCATACATCTCAAAATGTTAAGATCATCTTATACATTTCATGTTAATGGTCCTATTCACTCAATGTACGATGAGATTACTTTCTGTCATGACCTGAAATGTGACATGTAAACATAATATTTTCTTAATTGCATCTGTATCAATAATTTCAATCTATACAAAATCTTTTCTTAATAGATATTATCCTGGCTCTACCATGATGAAGCTCAAGAAACAGATTTTTAAAGTAGCTAGATCACTTCCCAGTAATGACTTTTAAAACAAAATGTACCAGTTTCATTAAACCTGCCATTTTATAGGCAACCAGAAAAACTCAAGGTAGGAGTAATATATGAGCATGGCTGCTCAGTTGAAGGAATAGGCATGACACTCTATTCCACATAATATATCAGACATTACTCATCAACAGATGGCTTCCTGGCAGTCTTCTGTATAATCTGTTTTAAGCACCTATAGCCAAGATGAAAAGCAGTAACTGGGTTGACAACAGATAAGAGGGGAAAAAGATGACAAACAATGATCATTTGAGAGTAAAACATTTAACAATATTATGTAATAAAAAATAAATGCATTTACAATGTTTATAGCCACCTACTGGGCAAATGTAATAAAAAGCCAAGCATCCAGGATATGCCATTGGTTCTCTTGTGATTCAGAAGAACCAAAAATCTGTTCAAAGTCTGTCTGGTTTTAAACCATTCAAATGTTACAAAATGATGTATTAATATATCTATATAAAGTGTTATGGACCAGTAATAACCACTGCTGCATGCTGGATCTGATGAACTCTGAAATATATGCAGTTTGCAGCATACAAAACACCTTGGCTTCACCTCTTTTGTTTATGAGCTAAAGCTACTTTTTTTCCTCTCCTATGTCAAATGTTACTTAATTGTTAAATACAGCTTGGCTACTCTTATCTCACTTGTAACTGAACACAGATAGTTCTTAACAACAAGGTTTACCAAACACACACCCATACTGAAACAGGAGATTTTGAAATTTTCATGGGATCTATATGAAAGTAGTCATTACATTCACATTGACACCATGTGTACGGGGATACCACTTAAAGCACCTTATTAAGCAATAATAGTTGACTAGTTATTTTATAAATGAGTTGAAATGTATCCTTAATCCTCTTAACTAAGACAAAATTTAAGCTTCTTATTTTATGTTCTTTGAGAGTCTATAGGAGTTCAGCTGATATTTGGCTTGATAAAATGGGGTTAAAGTCAGGGTAATAATATCTCAGAGCTCCAGGGGACAGGAGTTAACCATGACACTAATGCCAATTCTAATACTGCTCTCTCACCTCTGGCACTATATTTAAGTTCAACCTGGAGAATCACATGTAAAATGATTTTGGCAATTTCAATTCAATGTACATAAAACCAATTGGACATAATTTCTTCTGATTCCTTATCAATTAGTGAGTGTTGACAAATGGCCAAAATGATGGAGTATGATGGTCCTCAGGGTGGATGCTCCATTGGTATTTGTTATGTGTGAGTTAGCTTTTGGGGGGGGGGCACTAACATTTTAGTCCCCTAAAGCTGTACTGTCACATTCTGCCAAAAACCAGGAGGATTTGTTTAAGTATTCTACTAATAATTAGGAAAAAAATACTTCTCTCACCAGGATGAAATAACCAAAAAATAAAAAGTTTATCTCTTGTGATACCCTATGCAGATTATGGTTTTTGTTTCTGAAGTGGAAGTTGAGAATCAAAGTCCAGCTGGGAAAGGTAAGTTTGTATAGCCATTTATGACATAAGCAAAATTCTTCACCAGACTGTGATCTTGAGCTCAGTTGGGGTCAAAGTGTCTGTATTATTTAGAAATAGGTTGTTTTGTCCACTACAAAATAGAGAATGGAAAAGTCATTTTCTATGAGTAACCACATATTGGTTTATTATTATACCCCCTGAAGAGCAAGAAAAATATATTAAGCTTCAACATCAGCTAGAGATCAAACAGCAAAGGTATTTGAAGTATCTTACTATTTCACCAAATGGTAAATGAAATATGTTTTTAAATATACTGACTGGATGATTTAGAATTAAAATGTCTGATAGAGTTCACAAGACTCAAATGCCTTTAACTACTTGACACACACATTTCCGAAGTCACCAAATCCATTATTGAATGACATGAAAGGTGTTGACTGTATCTGAAAGTAGGCTACTGGAATATTATTTCTCTTCTTTGAGCTACCCTGCCATTTAAATAGCACTCTGTAGAAATGCTAGATATTTACTAGTAGCAGTAGGAAGCAGAGCTGTGATGTTTTGAAAGCTTCACATATTGTGACAAATCTTTTCAATTCCGAGCTATTCATCTACAACAGAACTATTTTCTATGATTCTCATTCTTGCAACGTGAACAAATTGTGAAAATGTCTTTTTTTCTATTTTATCAAAAGCAAATTGTGCAAAAGTCACATGCAGCCCTATTAAACAGAAGGGAACAATTATTTTACTGGCCACAATTATTTTACAGCCTTGCATATGTACTGAACATCCACAGAAGGGGATAACCCTGCCCACCCCTGTAGTACTGCTACAAGGAAGAATATTTTTTTAAAAATCTTGAAAAATAGAAAATTACCAGGGAAATATTTAGGAATGTAATCAAATATTTTTCTAAAAATACATCCACATCCGGAAAACAGCATGTGTCATGTGAGTATTTCTGATAGGTCTATTCATATATGTAGAGTGACACATATACTTAAGTGTTTCCAGTTCCATGGCCTTGAGTCATACCCATACTTAACTAATTGCCATAGCTGAGCCTTTTTTTACTTAAACAGACTTTTTTAATAATTTGGAAAACTACCAACTGCCTTTCATAATATAATTTCTACTGCAGAGAGGTAAAATGCAAAATAGCTGTGACTTCTGAATCACTTGAATACTATTTGTAGTAGCATTATGGATTGCAAATAATTCTTACTTCACAAAAGGAATCCTGTACTGGAGTATCCAGATAATAGCAGTAAAGTGAAATCCAGGTGCAATTGCTTACATAGGAGAGAGGTATTAAATGAACAAAACTATTTCTTTTCCTTTTCTGTTCCTGCAGCAAATGATGCTGCAATGCAGAACTTGAAATACCACTCAACACCCCCTCCCCCTGCTCTTGTTGCCTGTGTGGACTGCCTTTACTGTGGATGTAAATAAGCCAAGATGTTTCTTTTAGAATAGCTGCTAGGGATCATCCCTCATTAATCTCTGCAAGCCTTTCTGCCCCTACTGGGTAAATTCAGGAGCAGTAAGCCCTGGCAAACAGCAAATTTACTTCCCAAGTGCTAAGTAAACCTAAAATAATGTGCCTAGGATTACTTTGGCCACAAGTTCAAAACAATAAAATGTGTGAGGATGTGTGCATGCATGTGCGTGTGCATAATATATATGCAGATGTACATAAAGTGTACACTGGTATTTAAAAAGGTAATATATTCTGGCTATCAAGTCACAGTAACCACCCCAGAGTTAAGGATGAAGCTACCTTCTTATTAGTGATCTGATCCCAAGTCCATTGCAATCTATGGTAGCCTTTTCAGTGAGTTAATTCAATAGGATCTGGTTCATACATAAGACTGGTTTTCAACACCATTCTTTTCTCTGTCTGAAATTTCCCAAACATTTATTTTCTGATTGTGACGCAAAATGGCTTGAGCTATGCCCTCTAATTTGGGTTTGTTGCTGAAAAGTGCCTCATAGCAGGCTGGCAAAAATTGTTTTGTTTCATTTCATTCTTGCTTGGTTTGGTTTGGTTTAAGAAGAGGATAGTGTAGGAAGTATAAAATAGCATAACAGAAATGGTTTGTTGTGGGTGTATGTATTTCACACAATACATGAAAGAAGTGAACTAACAGCTCAGCAGAGAAGCAAAATAAGAATCTCTCTCTCTCCTTTTCTCCCCCCATTCCTTGGGGGGAAGTGGAATCAGAAACACCCAGGAAACACCCACATGCAGATAAAGATTCAAGATGGCACTATGTAAATGACCACCTTTCTTAAGAGGCAGCCTGTAAGTTGAGAAGTACTAACAGATGCACTAACTGGTAAACTAAACAAGCCTTTTTTTTCCTTCTTCACCAGTAGTGAGTGAAAAAGAATACTCAGTACCGATTATGCACCCCAAAACGGTATTTTGTTTCTTTGTTTTTCCCTTTCCTCTTTCATGAAGTTACGTTCCAGAACACAATCTTACAGAGCTGTATGAAACCAGATACATTATAAATTATTTTTAAATGTATACCTATAAACTGGGTTGGACAGTATGAATTTGTTTGTTGAGCCTATTGTTAGTGTTGAAGGACAATTCCATGGCAAAAGGAAACTGGCTGGAATCAAGAGCTGTTCTCTGGATAATTGTATGTTTGGGATTTCTAAGGATGTATTATTTTAGCAACAAGTATATGTTTTTGTGAGGCAGTGCTAGCTACCCTCAGTTAAAACATAAGTTCTACCTTTCACTCTTTCTTACTGATAACTTTTTGTTCACAAATATAGATATACTATTTATAAACAAATAATTTACAAGTAAATTATGCTTTTAACCTCAAATGCCAATAAACCTGCATACCACACCATAACACATATATATTTTATGTCATACTTTAGTAAGGAATTCAGAAATTATGTTGAGTGTAATTGTGGAGGAAACATATATGTAAGGATTAAAAAAATTGTCATCTCTTTGAAAATTGCTCAAAGGTACACAGTGTTGCATCTAACAGAAACAAATTAATAGTGATCTGGTAAAGGCATTTAAAGTTGCATTATAATAAGCTCAATTATTATATACTTCCATAATGATGTATCATGGATATTACCATTATGTAATGTCAATATGTTGGATAAGATACTGGCCTGGACCTCTCAGAAGACTAATCCAGAGGTGCATCTCGAGTAGAGCCAAGGAGGTGATCCTCCCCCTCTATGCGACGCTGGTCAGGCCACAGCTGGAGTATTGTGTCCAGTTCTGTGCGCCCCATTTCAAGAGGGATGTGGACAACATGGAGAGGGTCCAGAGGAGGGCCACCCGCATGATCCGGGGACAACAGGGCAGACCCTACAGTGAGAGACTGCGGGACCTGAACCTATTCAGCCTCCACAAGAGAAGGCTGAGGGGGGACCTGGTGACCGTCTATAAACTCACTAGGGGGGACCAGAAGGGTTTGGGGGAGACGCTGTTTCCCCTAGCGCCCGCTGGCATAACAAGGAGTAATGGGCACAAGTTGATGGAGAGGAGGTATAGATTGGACATCCGCAAAAACTACTTCACAGTTAGGGCGGCTAGGAGCTGGAACCAACTTCCAAGGGAAGTGGTGCTGGCCCCTACCCTGGGGGTCTTTAAGAAGAGGCTGGATGCCTACCTGGCTGGACTCATTTGAGTCCCGTTTCTTGTTTTGGGGTTTTGTTGTTCTCCCGCCCTGGCGGGGGGTCGGGCTAGGAGATCTACTAGGTCCCTTCCGACCCTAAATTTATGAAACTATGAAGTAGATTTTCTATTGGCATAAGGTTGACATCCTGACAGCCATAACCCTCTCCCAAGCTGTTAGTGAAATGCAGATACTGGTTGGCTCAATCCTTTGAGGGCTCAAGTTAAATTTGCAAAACAGATGATCCTACAGATCTTCTGAAGGAGGAGAAAGAGAACCAGATGGAGCCACAGGGCATGTTATTGTCCAGTACATTCATCTAAACACAAAATACAATTACTCTTAAACATTTAGGGAAAAGATCCCTCCTTTTTAAATCTATTTGATAATCTATCAACTATTTTTTGGCAATATTGCTGCATTCATGACCTTGCGTTTAGTAATAAGGCATTGCCTTCACTCAGTTAAAACAAATGCCTCTCTCTCAGTTTTGAGAATTGATTTTAATACACACCAAGGTCACCCTGATTGTCTACTGATAGAAGAACATTTTATCAATTGTACCCTCATGTTTAAGAGTGGTAATTAAAAAAATGCCGCTAAGAGCTTAATTCTGTTTCATTGCTAAGACATCGCTGACTTGAGTCTCTATTTTTTCCAAGCTAAAACAACCAGAACAGGAAGGAGTTACTCTTCATCTGCACAGATCTATAACTCTCCTACTTTTTTCCGGGAGGAGCAAATGCACTTCTGGGCACCCATTCTGTTTCACCTTGCAGAATCACACAGCTTCCCCATTCGTTCCAGTGGACAGCATTTAGGCTTGCCCAGATACGAATCTTCTGTTGCTCAGGAATAACACAGCTCTCAGTGTAGAGTTTTAATCCATATTAAGACAGGCCCATATGAATTTGGAATTGTACTTCCTCTTCATCATGTAAAATATGGATTTATTTGCAGGACTTCATAACCTGCAAGACAGCTGGGTGGATGACTGCATCTAAAAGACAACATTAACTTCAATATATTGCTACTACTGACTGAATATCTTAGTGGTCCTTGCTCAGGACATGGAAAACTTAACTCTTAACCCTCCCCCCCCCCCA
>NW_017729025.1:69684225-69688707 GCF_001723915.1 Gavialis gangeticus
CTTCATCATGTAAAATATGGATTTATTTGCAGGACTTCATAACCTGCAAGACAGCTGGGTGGATGACTGCATCTAAAAGACAACATTAACTTCAATATATTGCTACTACTGACTGAATATCTTAGTGGTCCTTGCTCAGGACATGGAAAACTTAACTCTTAACCCTCCCCCCACCCCAGAAGGTTTGAATCGTCTTCCCCATCTGAGCAAAATGCCCTAGACACCAAGCTATGAGGCAGCTTCCTCGTTCTTTTTCTGTTATAGTGTTGTTTTTCCTTATGGCTACTCAGTCACCTAGTTTCAGTGGGAGGATTTTCTCAGTGCTGCCTAGCTCAAGGACATCTGATTTTGCCCTAAATTTTAATAGTTAAATCTACATCTTGATGTCTCTGACTGGCCTAGAATGATGAGCTTTATTCTCAATATGGAATTACATATGGCCATTTGTTTCTTAATGTGGTGCCAGTGAACTCTAAAGGTAAGGTAAAAGAAGACTGAGCAGTGAAACATTTCAAAATATTAATGTCAGGTTAACTCTTTAAGTAGACATCCAGAGTGAGACAGTAGAGTTAGTTAATCAGAAATGACAGAAGTTTTTCCACTGAAAATGCATTTTCATTAACATTTTGTGAAAATGTCAATGTCAACATGTTTATAGAAAGACTTATAAATCAAGGGTGTTCAACCCCTGACTCAAGGGACAGACCCAGTCCCTAGCATGTTGTCATTTGGCCCTCAGGGTTCCCTATGGTCTGTGAAGAGCTGCATGGGCCTGCACACTAGATCCAGTGCACAGTGCAGCAGAGGGCCCAATACCAGCATGCAGAAACAGGCAGAAATGGCACAGGGTCTCGGGTCCCCAATCCCAGTATGCAGGGCAGGCAGAGGTGATACGGTATCCCAGGGCCCCAAACTCATATACGGGGCTGGGCAGAGGCAGCATGAGGTCTTGGCGCCCAAATCCCAGCACACTGGGCTCAGGGGGGTGCAGCACAATCTGGATTAAGATGTGAGGGCCTAATGATGGGGTGCAATGTCCAATCTGGTATGCAGACTGGCTCTATACCACACATTTGGCTTGTGCGGCCAAAAGGTTTAGCACCACTTCTTTAATCATTTTGACTTTCTACATTACTGAAACAAAACATTTGTTTTAATAATATCAAAATGTTTCTCAAAGGAGTGATCTTAAAACAAAATAATTCTGCATTTTCTCTCTGTAGGACATTTCAAAATTTCCCATGGAACAGAAATTCCATTTTCTCACAAGCTGCAGATATCATTACACCTAAATAAGCAGATTCAGTGTAATAGATACTTAACTAGCTAAATTAAAGGAAGTTCTAATATATAAGCATGTTCTGTGATCAAACTCCCTGATTTCAGTGTAGGCATAGCTTCCAACCAAGCAATACACAAGTCCATACACAATTTAACATGCAGATATTTTTAATCAGTTATCTCATGAATTATGTATTATGTATTATTATAAACCTATGTATGAAATCCATACAGGTTCATGGGAACGGTGAAATTCTGGCAAGTATTCTGTAAAACCCCTGCCAGCTGTGCAAATAAAGGCACAATAAGCTCTAATTTCCCTGGAAATCTTCAAAAGGAGACTGGATAGGCACCTGGCTGGGGTCTTATGACCCCTCCTACCCGCAGTGTTCATTCCTGCCCATGGCGGGGAGTCGGACTCAATGATCTGTCTAGGTCCCTTCCAACTCATTGATTCTATGATTCTATGATAATGCACAATCCACACAATCATGCCTCCTGCCATGCCACACATGCATGGCAGGAGACGTGATTGTGGGAACTGAGCATCTGATCCCATCATACCTTATTGTCAGTGCAGGGACAGCAAAACCCCACAGCTGACCCAGGCTCCCAGGTGCAGAGGTATACCAGATGCCTCCAAGGCTCAAAGCCCACAGCTGATGGTTCCCAGCTGTGGGTGCACACCTGGGCAGACATTCAACTAATGGCATCATAGGAACTAGCCAAAGTTATTACGCACTTTCTGCAGAATGAAGTTGTGGCTTATTCCTTGTTTTATGACAACATTAGTTGCTTTAATGTGTGGCCAGGTTTCAACTTGAGCAGTGATTAACTGGTCAAATCACTTCTTACATGTAATGTGTGGCAGGGGCCTAAGGCATTTTATTTATGCCAGTGAAAAAGGAGTACATAGCCACCCTATCACTGAGGCTGCCTATAGATGTGCTCATTCACATTCTAATTAGAACGTTCCAGCATTACCTCACTGTAATGTATTTTAGGCCTCCTCACATTTCAAAATGGCTGCAGGGTGCTTTAACTAAACCTCATCCCAGATCCATTTTCAAATGCACAGGAGCTTGATACACATGTTGGTAAGCCATTTTAATTAGAGCAATTGTCCAGGAACTGCTCTAATTAAAATGGCCCTTCCTCTACCCCCAAGCACATATATAGACAGCCTGAAGTTTTATCCTAGTCAAAAGTTGCCTGATACACTGCTGATTACTACTTTTACCTGTTTATGTTAATGCAGCTCGGAGTTGGTTTTATGAGGCCCCAATTCTATAACCATAATCACATATGCTTAAAACATTCCCCTCTTCCCCCAGCACCTCTATTAAAATCTATTCTGTTTTACCTAACCGCTAGCATTCAGGCTTTGTGGCTGGCAAGAATTTAATTTTTAGGTGCTAGACACTGGTGACTTCTGCAGACAAACTTCATAATGTTTCAAGTAACACATTTTCTATATTAGTATCTAACTTTGCACCATAACTGACGCATTGTCAATGATGTCTCCTTATAATGGCTGGAATCTGCTTAACATTTACATTCCAAAAATAAAAAATAGGTGGAGGAAAGACGTGACAGGCCAGATCATGTTCTATCTACAAAATGTCTAAGAAGATAGGACAAATCCTGTTTCATTACTAAGACAGCCCTATGCCAGGGCTGGCCCTGTCAGGAAGTTATACATTCCAGGGGTCAGCTATCCTGACACCCAGCCCACCCTTTTCTCTATCACCTCCAAGCAACTGCCCTCTTTCTTACCTGCCATGCCTTGATGGAAGGGGCTTTCCTTTGGAGCCAGTTGGCGTCCCCTTTTCACACCTGTCCAGGCCCTAACCCTCTTATCCAGGGCCTAATTTGCTCTAGCTTCTCTCTTTAGCCCTGGTCCCACTTAGTCTAGCCTTGGGTCTTTCCAGGCTAAACTAAGTACAGCACAGCTGGGAATTAGGCTCTACAATAGGGTTCCCAAACCTAAAAAGGGTTAAATCCTGCCTCTACGTATAACCCACAAGAGCTGAAAAGCCACAAGATGCTTTAAGGTTCCTGAAAAATGAACTCCACCAACCCTCATAGTCTCTCTAAGTTCTCCAGGCAAACTGAAACAAAAATGCTAGCAACTGCACTCAACCAAAAATTACCACCTCTCTAGGAACTCACAAACAAGCTTGCCCTAAACAACAGTCCTTTATCCCTTCTAGGTCCTGTGTATGGAAGAAGGAATTTTTTTTAAAAAATCCCTCCTGTCAATTCTTATGCATCAGGGCTCTACTTTTTGTTTCCAAGCCTCACTGCAGCCCACCTGGAGGATCCTACCTCTTCCCCAGCCAGGACTAGACGGTCCCTCTAGGTTGAAGGCAAACCCATTTCCCCCCTGAGCCCCATCTTCCAGGCAGCCCAGCCTATTAGCTGGATTGATCACAGAGGTTGCTCATCAGTCAGCTGCCTTTGCCCTGGAAACAAAAAAAAAATCTCTTAAAGGCCCCTCACTTGTCCTTTTGGCTTTGTAGCCCTCTTCCCCAGTAACAAGGTGAGGGTTCCATGTTACAAGTCCCAATTTTAGTGCTGCAGGTTCCAAAGTACAATGTCTAGCTGAGGTGACTGGTCTATCGCAGGGTAGTGTTCACCTCACTGGGTAAAAAAGCCAGACTCCACCTTGATTGTTCTCCTTCCAGCCATATTAATCTTTCAGTGCTGACTACACAGTGACCAAGTTTCACAAGGAAGAGAGACAGGTATGCCTAGCCCTGCCTACCCTGCACCCTGGTAGTTAGGATGCTTTCCTGGCCTGTGAAAAAATCTGGATTATAATCCTGTCAAGATGAGGCAGAGCTAGAACCCAGGTCTCCTATGTCCCAAGCAGAGACTTTAATGCTTAGGCTATTTGGCAAAAGCAAGCCTTGCTATATAAGCAGCAAGCAGTTGCTGGTTATGGGGTATTTTTTCAACTAGACTTTCAAGGGATTTTCAGAAATCTGTGCATCTCATGATGACATAAGACAGGGCTGACCAATTTCTAAGCCCCTGAGGGCTGCACCTGTGGGAGCTTCATACTGTGCAGGCCATATCAGGTATACTGTGTGGATGCCCCTGTCCTCTCCACCACTGCTTCACACACCTATGTAAAAATAATTTTCCCCACTCTTTTTTTCCAACTACATACACCTGAATATAGATATAGATAGAGAT
>NW_017729025.1:69688726-69691364 GCF_001723915.1 Gavialis gangeticus
AAGCCCCTGAGGGCTGCACCTGTGGGAGCTTCATACTGTGCAGGCCATATCAGGTATACTGTGTGGATGCCCCTGTCCTCTCCACCACTGCTTCACACACCTATGTAAAAACTAACCCCATGACTGCTCTGGCCACCCCCCACCAACTGCTGTGCCACACAAGCATGTGAGTGTGATTCCCATTGCAATGTGGAACCCACATGGGTGCCCCCCTGCCACACAGACATGATCCCCCTACACACATGGCATTGATCCCCTCCTCCCAAGTATAGCCCTGGACTTACCCTTAACTCCATGCACTGCTGCACTATTCCAAACTCCTAGGCAAAGGCAGGAAGCAGTAACCAGAGGTGGGGAGCCTGCTGGTGTTTCAGCCAGAGTTATATAGGAAGCAGCAACCAGATGAGAACCCAGGGACTGAAATTTAACCTGTCCTGGGCCACATGCAGCCCATGCACCACTACCTGGACATACCTGAAATAAGCTATTGCTCACTGCCACTCATCTCAAAAGGAGTTAAAAAAATAGAGTTGCCCATCCATTCAGTTGGCAGCCTTACTACAGCCATAGTTAACACCAGGATGTGTGCATCCAACTCAACTGACAGTGAATATAGCTGACAAATAGCAACACTGATTTCAATGTAAACTAAAGAGGAAGAATTGGAGGTCATGCAAATCTTTTGATCAATAGTGTAATAGTTAAGATACTTACCTAGAGAAATCAGATTTCTAGGCAACAGACTGGAACTGCTCTCTCCAAAGTGAGTACCCATGTTACTTGGAAACAGAGTTAGACTCTCGCATTTCTTTTCATCCAGTGGTCCAGCTTCAGTGGGAGAGATTAATGCTCTTAGCCCTGCCTACCCCTTGGCTTTGTGATTAGGGCACTCATCTGGAAAGCAGATGTGAATGCAAACCCTTTGAAACAGTCTCGTGATTTCCTGGGCAAATGCCTTAACCATGAGGCAAACGGTGGGCTATTCCTCTAACAAGAACATCAGTATCAAAGAGTAGCTTGTATTTTTTTCAAACTGAAGATTTGGTGACTTATACGGAATGGGTTAGTATTTTCCCAGACGAATCTGAATTATAATTCAGAAAATATGCATAGATGTGCAGTAGGCCAGGTCTAATTGCTGGGAGATAGTTTCCTGCTAAGATAGAAATTTATGAAGAATCTAGATATGTTCATAACATTGTGAATGTTGCACAGGGTACAAGAAGATTAAATTTAGTGACTAAGGGTATATCTACACCGGATTCAAGCTGTTCTTGAAGCTGCTGCTGAAAAATAAGCCTTGTCCACACAAAGCCCATACATAAAGCAGTGAGCATATGACAAGGATGCCCTTTGCTGTTGTTCTCAAGATACTAGTCCCTAGTATGATTGTGAGTGGTGCCAGGGGACACACCTGGAGCATTCTTTGTACCTCAAATTGGAAATGTGTAAAAAGAGGTAAGAGGGGCTTTTTTTTCAGTGGCAGCTTGAAGAGCAGCATGAAACCAATGAAACTGTACCCTAGGACACCTAAAAGCTACATACATGCCTTTGGACTTTTAGGCTGAGTCTAGACAAGCGTAGACATTTGTTTCCCCAAGGACAAATTGCAGTGGCACACCTTGTGCCACTGCTACTTGTCCCCAGGGAATGCGTGTGTTATGTGCACTCTTGTGTACTGCAGGTCACCCCAGGTGGGGTAGGGAAGCCCAGCAGCCTTACCTGGAATCCTGGGAGCCTCAGGGAGCTGCAGCAATAGCGCTCCTGCATCTGGGAGCCTGGCCAGCAGCCAGAGTGTGGCTCTGACCAGTTAGGCTTGTTGGCACTGGATTTATGACCCAGATACCTTTTTGCAGGTGGACCCAAACCCTCAGATCAACTATGACCTCTTCATTCAGTAATAAGCAAATTTTATTGAAACACAGTGATAGCAGATAAGAATAATGCAAGCAATTCTATATCTACCAGTCCTAGAGCTGTCACAGAAGGAAGGTATGACCAGTACGCAAGCTTCACCCTGAGGTTCTTTCTTATATGTCAGACGTCAGCAGCCTGGAGGCTGGAGGCTGAGGGTTGTCACCCCCACCCCCCGCCAGAGTGGGGTGGATGAGACAGACTGGTTGTATGTCCTCTGTCCATGATGGCCTTGGGTTCCCTTCTTGGGGACCCTTTGCTGCTCTGAAATCCCTTCTTTTGTATTCTTTCTCCCCTCTGATGACTCTTCATCTCTGGCCATCATTGATCGGTTTCCCTATGGTCATCATACTGTTCACTGTGTCCTGTCAGTATATTACTTTGTTCTGACAAACCTATCACATGCACACATCTTAATTTGGTTATTTACCACTCCTATTAATTTGGTCTGTTCACCAAAGCCAGAAATCCCAAGGGCTCTACAGTTTGGCACTGTGACCTAATCCCACCTTATCTCATGTTATGGAACTGTTTTTAATTCCCCAGCCTGTGTATCTGTCGGCTTCAGACACAGTGGACCTTGAAAGAACATTTATCACAAACAGGCTTTTAGAAATCAATTAACTCTTGCCATTCCCCAGGACCTTTGCTCTAATGCAGTATCTACTTTACCTACTAACCAACTCCCAAAAGCAAACCTCTAAATACCATTTCCTAGCCATCA
>NW_017729025.1:69691375-69694147 GCF_001723915.1 Gavialis gangeticus
CCCAAAAGCAAACCTCTAAATACCATTTCCTAGCCATCAAAGCCCTGGTTCTGGGCAGCATGCATTGATGCCATATGCACCACCCTACCTTGTTGGGGTGTAGGTTTTTTTGACACTGGGATCTCCTAGGGCCACCCCCCTCCCCCAATTCTGCAAAGTAGCAGCACAAGGAATTCCTGCATGTGCAGTGTGTGGTGATGCAGACAGGTCTGTGGTGCCACATACCACATATCTGCACTTGTCTGGATGCACCTTTAGAGGTGGTATAAGATCAGCATAGCTACTTTTTAGCATACCAAAAGGACACTTAATTTTGCAAAAGGTGGATGGGAAACCCATTATAATCACTAAAGGCTTTGTCACCCATCATACTTAAGATGTGTTAATTGCAGTTAAAATGTGAAGCTACATATGTTCAAGCAGTAAAATACATGCTAAGTGTAATCATATCAAGTTACGTGTAATAACATAAAACAAGAAAAAAACCATAACTTATATATGATTGTTCTTTATCCATGTTTACACATATATTAGAAGACCTATGTTAGTGTTGAAGTGATGTTGCAGCCATGATCCAGGAATATATAACAGGCAAGAGTCCTATGGATGATATATTTTCTTGATATCTGAACTAACATGGACTAACTGCATGGTTGGGATAGATTTAGATTAACTTTGGGGTATCATAGTACCCTTCCTTTGGTCCCCTGAAAGCTTGTCTAAATCTATCCATGCAATCAGTGCAATAAAATAATTATATTACTTCTTTGAGCTTTGCCTCATGGGAGATTTATTTATAGGAGATATTCTGATTGAGGCTGCAGGTTGCTTCAGATCTGACATTGTTCAGGAATACACAGCTAACTGACATTACAGTAAAAGGTTTCTTCAGCAAAGTACTCAGATAATTTAAATCAGAATTCACAGACATGATACATGGTTAGAGTTCTAATTAAAAGACCAACTGAGTTCTAGAGTTTGAGCTGAAGTAACAAAAACAGTAGGACGTTAATTCATTTTGTTATACATGACGATAGCAGGAAAATCTGACAAGTGAAACAGCTGTCCAAATTACTGTACATATGTGCTGCTCTGGCTTTTACAAAACCACACACACACACCAGCTTATGGGTCTACAGAGGATTCTGTAAGCATGAGAAAATATCAGGACAAATAGAGAAAAATCAGGATAGGGAAGAATTGGTGTCATAGCCCTAGGGAGAAACATACGTGCAAACTACCAAACAGCAGGGCAGATGCAGAGAGATTTGGTAACTGAATATCAACTAGAAAATCTTTAAAGAGATCAGAGGACTACAGAAAGTCACTGGAGCTTTCAGGAAATATTTTCTCCAGAAGCAGAGGATTTTATTGATTTGTTTCATCTCTTTCTGTTCTTTGCAATTCCTCTTAAAGTATGCTATTTAGTTAATTTAGACATTTGTTGAATCTCACAGAATTATGTTTAAGTGCCAAACTCAGCATGTATATGTCATCAAGGATTTTTTTTTCAGTTGTAAATTATACCTAAGAAATCCATTTTTATGTAAAAATTTTATAATTCATTTAGGTGGAGCACATCAAAGAATACGTTTTTCAATATACAATTTTGATAGTCAAAAGCCACTGTTGAGACAAACTCTTATAATATTGCACTGGCCAAGTATTTTACAAAGGAAGGAGAGGCAGGGACAGTAAAAAAACAAAAGGTTTTCTAAATTACTGTTGCCTGTGTCATTAAATTTCATATTGTGCATAGAATCTAAATACATCACTTTGTTCTGCATGACAAGCAGAAGTGAGCATTCATACATTACTCAGACACTTAATTAAGTGCCTGGGATATTTGCAGTTAGCAGAAACTAATAAGGGAATCACATTTAAATTCAAATCACTCCTCAGGGTAGCTGTCTGCTACATAAGCAAAGCTTACTGGGTAGATGTTCCATTAAATGCTCAGCTAAAAGCTTAGATTTACTGTATTTGTGAGTAAAGAATAAATCTATTTGTGATTAAAGGTGAGAATAAAATAAACAAATCTGTTTGGGATTTTCAAGTCATGTTTTCTCTCTCTCATTTTTAAATGCCAGTGTGTCTATTATTTTGTCTAATAAAACAGGAGTGTAATTTAGAGCTTTGCTAGCACAGAACAGGAGGTTCTATAAAAACAATCAGTTGGGCTTATCCTACACAAGACCTTTTCAAGACATTTCCAGTTATAGGAAGCAGCAAATATCAGAACTAAAAAGTTTAAAGGTCCAATGGAAATTAATATACCAGAACATTATTACCAATGCCACAGTTCAAAACAATTTTTGTAATAAACATGAAATTCACATTACTTTATAAAATCACTTCCTTTTTGGTCTTTCTTTCATGGCCCATTCCTAGATTTACTTTCAATCTCCAACCCCTATGGAATTTTATTTGTCTGATTGATATGTCAAATGCAGTACCTTATCAGTGTTGAACTGGAGCACACCAAATATTTCGTTTCCATATTTTTCTAACAAAAACAATTGAAATGTTTTGGTAAAATAAAAATTGTCTATATATTTCAAGAGTGCACGTGTGTGGAAACTAGATTTTTCCTCAAAAATCATTTTAACATGAAATTCCTAATTTAATCTTCTAAATATTTCAGGAAAATTGTAATACTATTAATTTGAAAACAATACACTTTAATTTTCAACAAATACTTTTGTTACAAAAAGTTAGTTGGCACAATTGGAGAAATTCCATCCAGTATTAATGTGTGTGTGTGTGTGTGTG
>NW_017729025.1:69694158-69696091 GCF_001723915.1 Gavialis gangeticus
TGTGTGTGTGTGTGTGCGTGTGTGTGTGTGTGTGTGTTTTCTAGACTATAGAATGGCACACAGGAATGTGATGTTAGGACCAAATCAAAAAAAGGGAAAAAAGAGCTTACACAAATTTAGGCAGATAGGTCAAAAATGTATCCAAAGATTCCTTTTCCAACTACAGCCTCACCCTAGAAGCATCTAGACCACTCAGCTAGGGCATAGGAATCTCCGTTTTTCCCACCTTGCTTGACAGTGAGTTAACTAGCAGAGTATAGATTATTCTGGGTAGGAATGCCCCCTATCTTCCCTGCTAAAGCTATGCCACTTTGTGAAGAATGATTCATGATTCAGTGGTTTGGTTTTGGAAGAGATGAGAAATCTTGAAATGAGAAAGAAGCCAGTTAAAACTCTTCTAGTAGAAGTATCACATCAGTTAATCAGGAGGGACAGTATAATTTGCTAGCCTCAGTGAAGTCTGCAGAAGTAGATAAGAGTCTAGCTCTGTAGGCTATGGCATTAATGATTATTTTTCATCATGCATCATGTGTCTGTTAATAGAGCATGTGTAAAATAACACTTTGTACTTTGGTGTCTCTAGAATTGTCAATATTTTAGCAAAGATTTAAAGCCACTACACATTTCTTTGCTGCCTCAAGATGGACCACAGTCACACATAAGAGAGAGCTTTCTGTATTACAGTAAGAAATATCCCATTCATTTTTTAAAAAATGATTCAACATCTACTAACAAGAATGGGGGTGGGGGGAAGGTAGTTAGTACTTCAAAACCAAAATTGTTGGGTCAGATCCCAGAGGTCTTGTTCTTAACCAAAGAAAATTGCTGAAATGATAGCTATAGACTTTCTATTTTTCAAGGAACATGCTGGATCACAGGCCATCCTTAACTGTAAAGAGATTCTATATAAACCTTCATAAAAGATGTTATTTTTTTTCCATGGGTGAATCTGAAATGTTAAGACTGAATTCAAGGATGGAAAGGTGACAATACAGCCCAACAGTCAGATATTGGTTTATCTATTAGTCTTCATTTCATAATAGTCCACCGTCATTGTTACTAAGACAAAACAACATATTTGGAATAATAGTACAGTATGCCTGGAAATATTTAGAAAAGCTCACAAACAAGTTTTTTTTTTTAATCAGAATGATGTTTCAATGGAAAACTTTCTGAAAAATTAAAATTTCTCTTTTTTATTGAGTTTTACTGAGTGAATTTTACTTCCATTGTAAAATAGGAAAAAAATGGCTTATTTGTAATTGAGTTAAATATTTCGTTGAATTGAGCTAAATTGAAACATCTAAGTTGCAGGCAGTTCAATACACCATTAAACTTCATTTACTTCTCAGAATATTTCATTATCTGTATTCTAGCTCAGACCCCCACTCTCTCCTTTGAAACAAGCATTCTAGAGCTCCCACAATGATTGCATATATTTCATAATATGTATTTTAGCTCAGACCCCCGCTCTCTCCCCACTCTCTCCCTTGAGAAAAGCACTCTTGAGCTCCCACAATGCAATGCAATTGCATGGGTATCACATGAGTCTGTGTGGATTATGAGAAATGTAATCCATCCCATAGAAAAGAATGGTGGCATCAGGTTCTTTAACTAAAACTCATTTTCAGGCAATGCACCTTCATAAGAAATTGCAGCTTTATGATAATGTAAATAAAAATAAGGCAATGTGGATCATTTCAGCAGGAAAGGAGGATTTTATTGTGAACAATGTTGAAATGTTTTGGTTAGATCAAAAATGTTAAAACAATTGTATGCTTCCAAATCAATTTTTGGTACTTTCATTGGGTGAAAAATTTTGCTATTTCAACTTTTAATCCAAAGTCAGACTGAAATGTCAGAATTCTACAGAGTGGTAATTTTGGATTTTACTTCCCTCTACTCTCAAAACTTTTTTTTTTTTTTTTTTTTA
>NW_017729025.1:69696149-69722782 GCF_001723915.1 Gavialis gangeticus
TTTTTTTTTTTTTTTTTTACATTCAGAGGACTGGATTTCTTCACAGAAATAAGAGCATAGGGGTAACTGGACATGGTACCAATCTTCTAAAACTCCTAAGGCATTCCAGAATTAATATAACCCTGCTTGCATATTGCCTTGGTCTTACATGACTGGATTTCTGGAAGGAAAAAATATTCCTGTCCATTCCACTAGCCAAAAATTACCAGTCATTCCCACAAAGTTTTCAGTGTCTGGCATACTTCCAGGAGGTAAAGAGTTAAAAGAAAATAGCTTAGAGTAGGAAGTTATTCACAAGAAGAATTTTAGTCTGTATAATATCTGTCAGTTCTTTTTTTAAATCCTTATCCCTATTACACCTGCTCTTCTCAAAAAAAACACCCCAAAGCCTGGTGGTTTTCTCTCTTCTCAAATAAACTAGGATTACAGCCAACAATGGGCCATCCCTCTTGGTCTGAGATCAATCAGTGCAAGAGTTCTTGTTATCTGGCAAGCAATACTAATACCAACAGGCAATTCCTATGAAGCCGGGGTAGCCTAAAGCATCTTTGGAAGTCAAGAAAGAGGAAAGAAAGAGAAAGAACAGAGAGGTTAGAAAAGAAAATAGTTTAGAAAAATAGATGAGAATATTGAAAAAAGGGAATATGTGGAAGTGAGAGGAAACCAAAGAAGGAAAAGCAGAAAACTGCATAATAGCCAAAGAAGGAAAAGTGAGCAGAGATTTTTTTTCAAAGCAAACACCATATTTGAAGCAACACTTCATGGCCTCACTATTCAAATCATTGCCTAATAGCAGGCCATCTGTTCTGACAGCAGGATTACCATGCTCTGAAGCACCTTGATCTTCCTTTTGTTCGCATGACTTTTTTAACCTTTTTTTTGACAGCTAACAAAGGTAGAGTAGGTTAGATAGTACAGAAAAATGTTTGTTTATATTTTAGCAGTAGTGGCAGGTTATAAGAGGTTAATGGAGCTCGGTGCTCTCAGTTAAGTTGCTCTCTTATCTTTTTCATAAACAAACAAATAATCTTTGTGGAAACTGTTTTTCTTTCTTCTCTCCGGCAGGAGAAATGGTGGAACAACAAAAGGCAGCTGGCAAGATGGAGGAACCAGTGAATACTAGTCCCTTCAGTAAAGCAGCCAATGGAGTCAAATGTGAAAACAGAGAATAGGTGTACCTCCCTCTTTAGCAAGCATAAAACAGGGCTAAAACAAGAGAATGCTTATATCTATCTGTGTAATAATCTTGTCTAACAGTGTGTATCTAGATGAGCATGGACCTTTGGTTCCCCAGGGACAAGCAGCAGTAGTGCACCTTTTGACCCCTGGATCAAAAAAGCCCACAGGGAAAAATCCCGGAGCAGCATACACACGAGCAGCATTCCCTTGCAGCACGGAGAATGCCTGACTGTGCAGTATGTGGCGCTGCAAATGTGTTTGCAGTGCCATATACCACATGGCCCCCTCATCTGGCTGTGCCCCAAAAAGAATCTGAGTAACTTCAGTACTGAGCTGAAGGAGCAGAGCTGGGGCAAAGGGATAGAATTGTTGTTCCACCTATGCTTTCTGTCTGTATGTGACGCAGCAAATAACTCAATGTGAGAAGGGAACATTATTGTGGGGGGGTCTCACATCTGGTTGAATGTGTGTGAAAAGGAACTTCTTACCTGATGGTGGGGGAGGAAGTTTGAGAGGAAAGCAGAAGTTTGCTTACTCGTATTCGAGACTGGAGAAGCAATGATAGAAACTGCAGCAGAGGAAATAAGAGAGAAAGGTGAAGGACCCTTTCTTAGCTTTCTGGTTGTATTTGTGGAACTGATTTGATGTGGAGAGAGAAGTATGAAGATTTCAGAAAGAGTATATTTGGTGAGGGAAATCTGTGACCCCTTTAATCCCTATTGGCAAACATTTATATACATAGACTATTTGTTCTGACCACTACACAGGGAATGAATGTTCCTTGTAGGAAGGATTGTACTTGCTTTCAGACACGGTACTGGTATGGAAAGCAGAAGCTTTACTGTTTGTTGTTCTTTGTTGATTCAGACTTCTATTTAAAAGACAGCTATGTTTTTAGGGATCAGACACAGCACCACATGACTTGGGTGACCAATCAGGTAACAGAAATAGGATGAAAACCATGTTTCTGTGTAGATAGGCATTTCATCCACAGTCAAAGTGGATGAGACACAAGATCAGAGTGACAAGGCAGAAGAAATTCTTAAGCTAAAAACTGTCTCCATAAACTTTTCCGATGAATGCTGCAGATATCTAAAATATCTGCATGAATTGTAATTGGTTTGCAAGCCATTAAATGTGTTGGATAATGTATTTGCAATAGATATTTGATCAACTCTATTACAATAAATGTTAAAAAAATCCAGTTAGGGTTAGACATACAGGTTCATTAAGTTTATTTTCTTTTTCTGTTGAATACTCCCATGTAGTGATAACATCATGTCTCTGGAAATCAATTAACTGAAGTCAAGTTTTATGCAAAGAGTTATTTAAGGGAATATTATGTTTGTGCTGTAAGCCAATGGCCTGAGGATATCTAACTGAAGTAAATTTAGTCTTGGTTAACAGTTCCAGATCACAGCCCTACTAAATGAAGTCCTCTTCTTATTCATACAGGAGGTACAGATTGTCTAGTAGAACTACAGGACATGGCCTTGCTGTTCTACTAGCATGACTTAAATATGCCCTAAGCTGACTATTTCAAGGGGATAATTCAGGCTTCAGGCCAATTTAGATGTTAGCCTTTCTAGTGGGACTGCCAACTGTGATGATTAGCTGGCACTTTTACAAGGGTGTTTCAGAAACTAACAGCAAAATGGCTGCTCATGCTGTATGTCTGCAGCAAAGCAGGAGACAACTCAGCAGCAGGGAAAGCTGATAGCAGCACTGTTGAACTCACCCATTGTTTTGCCCTGAACACGTGTGATGCTAGTGAGCGCATAAAAACACATGGCTTTGCAGCTGCCAGTGTATGCCAAAGAAGAAGTGCTATGGCATTTATTTTTTGTGGGCTGAAAGTGTGCTGATTATAAGTATCCTTGTAATACTTATTTAGTCTATATTTGACACAGCATTCCCTTCCTATGATTCAGTACTTATAAGGCCTAATTTATCCCCAATAATTTGTGTGGGATTTCAACAAATTTAATAATATTCAATAACATAATAGCTAAGTCATGAAGTAACTGGTAGGGTAATGTCATGACTACTTAGCTAAAATTCATTAAGTAGAGAAATTTTTCTAAAACTCATAAAACGGGCTCAGCAAGGCTACCTGGGTATGTGAAACACTTATCATGTATCCATGGAGAAGCAATTTGGCTACTGAATTCACTTTCTATGGTAACAGAAACCAGAAAGTCCCTCTTGTTACTGTCTTGTGCTGTACTAATATTTCCAGTAATAGTAGATGCAACTACATCTACATTCTTGGCTAGCAGCAGAACAACATAACACATCTTTGGACAAATATTTTTTTGCCAGGAACAGAAATAACTGCTGACACAATTTCAGCAGAGTGGCCATTGTTAGATAAGGGGGAATAAATAAGTGGACCATGTCCTATTATGGCTATTGTAGTAAGGCAGGCATGTTGTGGCCAATGTTAGGAAGCCAAGAACTGGGTAGGAATTTTTAATCAGAGCAACACTTGTGGGCAGAGGCTATCAAAATATCGCCTATTTTCACAGTGCTCCGGTAAACATTGGTTTTAACATGAACCACATTACAACTAAAGTAGACACTAAAAGGATGATGCTTAAGGCTTATGTAATGAAAGCTGCTAGGATATTGCCCAGCTAACGTTAAAACCGTAGGACAGAACTTCCTGGTATGCAGGGAGTACACAAAGAATGTCTAAGATACTTTTACACTCTGCTGTTCCTTGGCCCTGGTCCAGTCCCAAGGAGGAACTTAAAGTAGCCTCTGTCCTGCTTTAAGTTTTACCACCGGTAATAACCCATATAGTCTTTGCAGAGGCCAGAGAACACTTGAGAGTGCTTTGGGCATATTTCATTTTCCTTGGCTGAGAGAATCCTCTAGTGCCTGAATAAGCAGCTTTAAAGTTGATTTGAGCTACCAAAGTCGCACAAATCCTTCCTATTTTAGGGCAGTATTTGATCCAACATTTTAATGATGATTGCTATACAGTATATTGTATTTCTGTCATATACCTATCACATCATCATGCTTCGTGTAATGCTACTTGCTTCACAGACATGATTCCTGTCCTTGTCACTGAACTGAGATCTTTAAGTTATGTTAATTCTATTTGCCATTGTTATACCCACGCAAATAAATGGTATAATCTTTCCAGGAATGTATATTTTAGATGATCAGTTCATTTTAATGGCGTTTGCTATGTTTTATTTCCAGTTAGTTAATCTTCTGCAGATGCATGTAATCCCCATGCCGTATTATGTCAGAAAAGAAAGAAGCTGAATTCAAAAAAAAGATTAATTAAAATATCTGAAAACGTGTTTTACATATTAATGCACAATTTGGCATAATTCCTACCAACTAGGGATTTGACCTGAAAAGAAAGAACAAATGGATTGATATTAAATAAGGGAATTAAAAGTAAAAATATATGTATTGAACATGACTTCATTCTTCTATTAAGCTTTCAAAAGAAGGTCAGTATCCTAGTTCCTGTGTTACAGAAACTGAGGCAAAAAGATAGGAACTGGCTTCTTTGAGTCTCTTAAACAGGCCAGGGGAAAGCCTGCAAATAGAGCCAAGGAATCCTGTGTTCTATCCATTGCTTATGTATTAGACCTGTTGCCTCTTGATGGCAGGCTGATTCTGTAATACTTATGGGGCTTGACGATACCAAATATTGTTAACATGATCCAGAAAAACACTTAAGATGTTTTCAAACAGAGTCCTTGTATCAAGACGGTCTGCCCTTTAACTGCTAAGCAGCCTCAAGGGACTAGAGCTGGCTGACAAGTGAAAAAGGGTCCATTGATTAGGGAGCAGCTCAGTTACACTGTGAGCTGCACAAATGATGATCAATTTAGTGTTAGCTTGGAGTTTGGAGCAGTCGCCCCCTTAGCTCCCCCATGTGCACTGCCGTGACTCACCAATAGAGGCTTCTTGAGCAGGGGCAGGACTAGGAGCTGTAGTTGGGAGTTGTCACTGCAGGGCTGGTAGGCAATTACAGGTTTCTATCCCTGCTCTATGGGTGACAATGTGCGAGTTCCTGGGATACTGGTGGATGTCAAGTTGGATGGCACATCTGTAGGGAGTGCCCATACCCCAATAGAACAGGATCTGGGTAGTACAGATCAGAGATATTCCTGCCCTGAAGAGGTGTAACTTTGATCTGCATGAGTACTTAAAACCATTTAAAGGTGTTAATGTGCAGACAGTCCAGGGGTTAGCTCTAAGAGCCACCCAAAACTACTATGTAACAAGGCCCTTAAGGTTAGGGACAGAAGTTACACATAAACTGGTTTAAGTGATCAAAAACTGATTTAAACCTGTAACAGAATAGAAGCTCAGTGCACATAACCCAGTTTCAAAGGCTAGATACAAAGAGTCAAAAAACCCAAGGCTGAATCAATTCAGTCTTTGCAGGTTAGTCTAAACTGCACAGATGAAATTGAAACAAAAGTGAACAGACATTTGCCTTTGATTCAGGAAATGCAGCTCAGGCCAGAAGCCAGGGAGCACTACAGCATGGCTCTCTGGATGTGCGTTCATTTCCTCTTCCTGCAGGCCCCATGATCTCTGGGATTTGCAGTCCAGAATTAGATCAGCAGGACTCTGCAGCATTGCTCATTACTTCCTCTTCCTGCTTCCAGGTGCCTCTGGGATTTGTAATCTGCAGTTGTGGCCAGCAGTAAGTGAGCAGGGGAAGAGATATTTAACCCCCCTGGCCCCAGGCCTCAGCCAGGGTTTGCTGGGGCAAGGGGAGAGCAATCCCCCCCATAGGCTGGGCTGCATCTCCAGCTGGGCTTGTCCCTGTCATGAGATGGGGTCCTCAAGGATGGCCATGTTACCCCTAGGGCCCCTCAACCATGCAATATGGCCCACTGGGCACCCTCTATTCTTTCCTGCCACGTCTTAATGTAATGGTAATGAATAGGGAGGCTGCCTTTAAACCTACTTGAGTACAGTCCCATTGAACTTCCCTGAACCCTGTGGGTCCCAGACCCCTTGTGCGTCCTGTTTCAAAATAGATGCCCCAGGGACACCCCAGCCTTATGGGCTATATGTGTGGTTCCAACTGCCCCTTTACCACTGCCCCAAGCCTCAGAGATGGCATTGACATTGTCTGATCTAGGCCTTGCTGTGATTTGGCCCTCTTATCCTCTCTGGGCTCTCCACTGCCATCTTGCACGTCACTGGCACCCAGGCTCTCTGCAGCCCTGTCCCCATGCCCCAGATGCCATGCCCTCGCTGGCACCAGGGTCCCCGTGCTGTAGTGGGTCCCCAATGACGCCTCCTTCTTCCCCAAATAGCCTCACCCAAACCACCGGTGTTATAAACACCAGACAAACATAAGCCCCTGGACTATAACATAATACAAAAGACCAGGGTGTGCTCTGCCCCTTTAAAAGCATCAGTGCTGGGGGCAAAGTTTAAGTGTCTAGTAGGCACAGGTACCTGCAGAGCTCATTGAACCCCATTAGCCCTACGTGCAGCATATCAGGCAGTTGCTGCATTACTGGAGGCTTCATCCCCTCTGGCTGTTAGCAGGGAAGTACCTTCCCTAGTTCCAGCCTGGGGTTTATATGGGCCCAGGGCCCTGCCCCTTCTGGTCAGATGACCATGTGCAGGTGCAAGCTAATTTGTCCTCTGGCTTGTTGCTCTAGTAACCTGTACCTAAGCTTCTGTCTTTCTCTTTGGGCTCTCTCCCCCGGCAGTTTTTGCTTTTCTAGGAGTGGGCACCTTAGTGCCCTACAACAGTCCCCTCACCCCTTGTCAGCCAGCCCTCACTGCTCCAGCTAGGGAGCAGAGGGGCAGGGACAGACAACACAGCTCAGCCCAGGGCTGCTAGCATGCTGGGAGACTGTGATTTAATTTGAATCAGGAAGGGGTCTGGGATAGAAGTTCCATAAACTGGTTTGACACAAATCATCTAAGTCTGATACTACATTCAACCAGGTTTATCTTAAAACAGTTTCAGCTATTTTGAAACTGTTTTATGTGTACTGAAATTAAGTTGTGTTACAGGTTTAAACCAGTTTCTGATCATTTAAACCAGTTTATGTGTAACTTCTGTGCCTAGACAAAATGGCTGAAACTGGTTTAAGATAAACCTGGTTGATTATAGTATTAGATTTTACTGATTTGGCTCAAATCAGTTTATAGTACTTCTATCCCAGACCCCTTCCTGGTTCAAATTAAAACACAGTCCTCCAGCATTTTGCAGCCCTGGGCTGGGATGTACTCTGTACTCCAGAGAGCAGGGCTGGCCCCACTCCTCTACTACCCAGCTGGAGCAGTGAGGGCTGGCTGACAAGAGGATGCCAGGGAGGGACAAGCCCAGCTGGGGATGCAACCCAGTCTAGTCCACAGCAGAGGGACTGCTCCCCGCCCCAGCTGGAGTCTGGGGCCAGGAAGGGGGTTAAACATCCCTTCCCCAGCTTAAACTTACTGCTGGCTTTAACTGTGAATTACAAACCCCAGAGGCACCGGGAAGCAGAAAGAGGAAGTGATAAGCAATCTTGCAGAGACCTGCTGCTGTAATTCTGGACTGCAAATCCCAGAGACCTCAGGGACAGCAGGAAGAGGAAGTAAACACACAAACAGAAAGCCATACTCTAGCACCCCCCTGTTTCTGGCCTGAGCCACTACAGGCATGTGGCTGCATATCAAATGTCTGTTCACTTCTGTTTCAATTTAATCTGTGTGGTTTAAACTAAGCTGCAAAGACTGAATCAATTCAGCCTCAGGCTTTTTGACTGTCTATACTTAACCTAAGAGAGCTTTTCAGAGGAAGAAGGAGACGCAGAGATGGAGCAAGCATGGGGGTGCAGCTACATGTTCATAAACACCCCATAGTTACTGTGTGTTAAGTTTAGTACTTGGATAACCAAGTACTAAATCAATGCACAGAAATTGGTGCTCCTGCACAGTAGTTCTGGTGCACAGCTTTTTAGTGATGCTAACTGCATAATAACCTAATACTACTGTGCAGCAGCATAATAGAATGGGTTTTGCCTTGCACGCTACTGTGCAGTGTTATTAGGCTACTGAGCAGTTAGCATCTTGTGTAGACACACCTGGAGTGTCCCATCTGCTTTGCCTCAGGGGTTAGGAAGGACAGTGGAATTTTTTGCTTCTTGATTGGACTGTAGTTTGTTAGTGTTCGAAAATAAACCTGTTTAAGAGTGTCAGAGTGTGACTAATGTTCATTTCCCAGATTGGTAGGTTATAGAACAATGTACAGTCCTCCTGATTTCAATCAAAATCCTAAGGTGCACAAAGTTAAGCACGTGCTTAATTATTTGCAGGACCAAGACCTCAAAAAAAGTATTGGAGGGGCAGCAGATTGCTTGTGTATTGATAGATATTATTTAAGCTGCCAAAGCACAGTTTGTTGGACTTTAGTGATGCACAGATTCTCTGCAGGAATGAATTCACCTTTAGTTTGAGTCCTGACTTCTTAAATATGTTGCAGTTAACCCATGCATTTCTAGTGAGGGGCAAGGGGTTTTCTTACTTTTTTATTTAGTTGTTTCACTGACAACATTTGAAATTTCATTGTGCTACTTCTAAAACTAAATAATTTGACTGTCCTCTTGTGTTGTGTTTTTAAACAGTTTTAATAATGGTAAGATATAAACAGAACAGTTTCTTTTAAATCCTAAAATGGCTGCATAGGAAAGTTTAATTTCTGCATTTCCCTCAGTTCAGGAGTTCCAGAAAAGGTATTCTTTTTTTTATTACATGTGTTCTTACTCCACTGTATTTCTGCTGCATCACTTGGTTTCTATGGACTGTTAAATTAACACCACACAGAGAGATGTTTTGAAATCAGTGATAGAGGGGATAAAATGAACTCAAAAGGTTACTAGTCATATTCTGTCCTCAGGTATTTGGCTGTATAATTATCGTTGTCTGAGGATCCAGAGACATAACAGGTCATCTTTGTAGATGTACCCTGGGAAACAATCGGTAACAGGACAGCCACTGTAGATGGACTGCTGGTAGTGGACTAGCAGGATTGGGGCTGCTATTTTTGCACCCTTCCACCACCAAGCTGATGCTTGGGCCTAGTGTCCCACAACCTGCCCCTCCCTCTCCCCCAGCTTTAGGCTCCTGCTAGAGCTTTCTAGTGGAAGATGGTCTCCTCAAGATGAGTTTTCTCTTTTTCCATTGGTGGTTAATGCTCCTAAAAGTGAATGATTTGTAAGAGGCTAGGCCAGGCATGATGAGCATATTCTCCATCAAATGTGGATGATCAACTCCATTAAACTCAATGGGAATTCTTCCAATACACATCCATAGACAGCTAACCTTAAAGAAGGCAAGCTCAGAGTGCCAACTTTCCAATACTACTCTTCCAGTGTAATATATTTCTGACCTCTAATAGCCAAACTATTTCAGATTTGACCATGTCCTGGGTAAAGTCTGACATTTGTGGGAAATAATATGGTTTCTGAAGTGGATAAACTGTCCATAGAGACTTGGTCTGTAATAGAATCTAGATCTAGTATAATAAATGCCTCATATACAAAAATATATCATTTAATTTTTTTTCTTCCTTATTGCCGTAATTTATTTTCCAGTTTTCGTGTCTTCATTGATTTTAATGATGCTCTCTGTAGACTATCACTACCAAGCAAAGGGTTTACATGTGTAAATTGGAGATACGGTAATTATTTGTTAAATCTTTTCTCTAAGTTGTTTTGGTGGGAGTTGAATCATTGATTTTTATCTGCTCCAACTTGTGCTTTAAAAAAAAGTTCAATAAATCACCATTTTTTGTGACTATCAGAGTTCGGAGATCTCAGTGTTTGGAGGGGGGCGGGGGGGGTTATTCCCACCAAACAGCTTTCTCCACTTAAATTGTCACTGGGCCACCCTCTACACATTACAAGTATTGTGCAATTAATTACCTCGTTGTGCAATTACCTTAAGCCAAGCTACACATGCAGAGTAGTAGGCCTGTGCGAAGCAGCTAGTATTCGCTTCATATTTGGATTTGGCCGATTCAGGGGACAGTGATATGATTCGGTGGTTTGGATCACTGTCCTGAAATGATTTGGCTGAATCTGATTTGGCAGTTTGGCTGCTGCTGAATCTCCGTATCACCCAAACCCATCCCCCATCTTCTCGCTTAGTGCCAGCAATGGCTGCCCTGCCCAACCCAGCTCCCGGCATTTGGAAAAAAAGGTCCCAACTCACTGCTGGGGCGGGGATCCCTGCTACTCCATGCTGTGTGGGGGGCTCTGCATGAGCCCCCCAACACTCCCCCTCACTGTTCCAGCCCCCACCATGCTTGCTCCACCTGCCTCAGCTCTGGCTCTTTAAGGAAAAAAAAAGCCCCGGGACTCACCATTCCTGCCTGGTGGGGAGTGATCCCCGCTGCCCCCTGCTGCCCCATGGCATGCTGAGGGCTCTGCATGAGCCCTCCGAAGCCCCAAGGCCACTGCAAGAGCAGTGAGTCCCAGGGGCTTTCTCAGGTTTTTTTTTTCTTAAAGGGTCAGAGCTGGCCTGGGCAGGGCACTCATGGGGGAGCTGGGGGAGTGAGGTGGGATTAGGGGGCTTGTGACAGAGCTCCCCATGCAGCACGGAGCAGTAGGGGGCAGCGACGATTGCCCCCCCCATCTGGCAGCACCCGGTGCGTGGGGCTTTTTTTTAAAGCACCAGGGAGCTGGGCCAGGTGGGGTAGCCATGGGTGGGGGGGTTGAGGACACTGGGTGAGCAAGCAGAGGATTGGGCCTGGCAGGGGTCCCCTCATGGTCCCCTCCCCTCTCCTCCAGTCCCCTCTCCCCCACCCCCTACTTACCAGCCCCGAGGCCAGCTGCATCTCCCTGCTGCAGCCACCAGAGACTGTTTGAATCATCAAAGCTCTCTGAATCTTTTCCAAAGATTCAGAGAACTTTGAATCAATTTGGACCTTTTAACTGATCCCCAATTTGATCTCACAGAATTGGGCTGAATCTCCTCTGAATCAAATCACCAACCAAAGCTTTGCACAGCTGTACAAAGTAGCTATCTCACAATAAAAAGCTCCAAACAGCTATAAAGTTAGACCTCAAAAATGTGTAATAACTTTATAGCTGGCTGCTATCAATCATTAATTTGCATGTGTAGCAGGGTTTCTCTCCAGCAGGTGGGAGCCCTGTCAGCTGATGGGACTCCCAGCCGAAGAGGTGCACCATGCCCAGCATGAAACCCCCAAGCCCTGGGGATCCTGGCTTCCATGATCCCCAAGGCTTGGGGATGCGTGAAATCTCCAGGCCCACATGGGGCTCTCAGTCCTGGCTGTGCCACATGCCCAGCCAGGACAGAGTTCCACATCTGGTATGGCTCTCAGGCCCAGCTGAGTCTCATGAATCAAGACTGAGAGGTGCACAAATGATTGGGCTCCCAGTCCTGGCTATGCCTCACATCAGTTGCAGGGACTCTTATTCCCAGCTGTGCATGGCCCCCATGGCTGTGAGTCCACTGAGCAAAGGGAGCTCCTAGCCATCAGAGCCTGTTTTTGCCAATTCAGGGAGAGCCCAGAATCAGGCTCCCCATAGACCAACAATAAGGTAAGATGGGATCTAATGCACAATCCCAAAATTGCGCTTCTTGCCATACACATGTAGCATTAAAGGAGGAGCGATTGTCTGGATCACACATTACATCCAATCAAGCCTTTACGCATGTGTTGAGGGGGCCCGGGATATCTTTTTTAGTCAATAGTAATGACATGGGTCTTTTTACAGAAAAAAATCTGAAATGAAATAGAGTTTGGATCACCAACATGTAAGAATGAATCATTACACAACAGCTCAATTTTGAGCTGCACTATGATGGTTAGGATTATTACTATACCATATGGTAGCTAAATTTCCAGGTCTCCCAGGTAATTATTGTATATGTGGTTTTAAAAATTACTTGAGAGAGGAAAACAAAAGAGAACTTTTCCCCATCTAAAGCAAAGGATCAAATCCAGAACAAGACAATGCTAAGGAAAAGTCATTATAATTTTAATGATGTTTCATGGCCTGTATTAGAAATAAATGTTTGTTTCAATCCAGGCCACAGTACAAAAAAACCCCCTACTGCATCAGTTACTAACTGGCTTCCCAATACAAAAAGAGCTAAAGGCTTAAATAGGTTCTGTACTTTCCTCTGAAGGTGGCCCTTCCCTGCTGAGGCTGAGACATATCAGTGGTATGATGCGAGGAAGTTGAAACTCCTACTGTCCATGCTAAATCTGTTCTGTAGTTAAATAGAGGACTTCAGTCTGCCGGGCTGTCTGCCCAGAACCTATCACCACCCACACTTAACTCACTTTCATAATGTTTACTAAAATCCTCAACTGCTTCTAGGTAATCTTCCTACCCCTAACCTATCCTGAGATGATCTAGATGCAGAACATTTTCGTATTATTATAATATCCATTACCTTAAGTAAGCAAGTATTTCTTAAAACTATGCTGAATCAGTAACAGCAATGGTAAGAGTCATGCCCATGATTTTTCCATCCTTTATGAGGTCTCAAAAAACAATAAAATGCTGCCAAGATGCCCCAATAAACTCTTTGGTGCATTATTTTCTCCAGTGTCAAATCAAGCATTTATTGCAGAGATACACCTCTTAAGAATGAAACATGTATATAGTTATATTTATACCCACTTGTATTTTTGGCTGCTGCATAGGCTTATAGGTAAAGCTACTAGTAGATAGTGGCCAAAAATGAAAATAAAATGCAGAACACATTATCATCATGTTTATTGCATTGGAATGCCTCTGCAAACACTTTGAAATGTGTGTATGACTACCTAATATGTCCTCTGCTATTTCTCTAACTGAAATTGATAAGCCAATTTGCAGGTGAATCAAAACTATATGGCAGAAACCTACAGTACTGCACAAAATATTCTCAGTGAACATTATTTTGTGTCATGACAGTAATTTGACACACTGCAAAGCAAAACATATGTGAACTGGATCCTACTGCTTTTATGCCACTGGCACTTTTCAGGAGGAGAGGATTGATATATTCTTAGCTGTTATCACATCCATGGCAATGTTTTAGATAGGGTCACCTCTTTAATTTCTTTTACAGGCAATAAATGCAGGCTTTATACAATAGAGATTTTGCAGTTTAGCGTAACTAAAGCTTAATTAGTATATTTCCAGGAGTTTTGCACTTGCTAGATCAGGAAACCCCCCTTCTGGGTTTTCAGCCACTTGCTTGATAGGCTTTTTCTGTGTAGCAGGTCTGAATACATCCTCCAGGTTTGCTGTGAAGCATGAGGTTGGAAAAAAAGCATTAGAATATAAGCCTCCAAGCCAAAGGGGAAAATATAAAGCTTTGTGAGCAAGCACTGCATCCAAAAGAACAGTTGAAATGAAACACTACCAAGATCACTGCAGCACTTTGAGGAAAAAGAATGACAGAGTTCCTAAAAGACTGAGGATGTCAGAAAACAACACTTTAGGGGAAAACACATCTAAGTCTTTGTGATGTTGTAATGAGGTCTGCTTTACAGGTTTTGTTGTCCCTGGCCTTTGTGTAGGTACACTGAGGAAGTGCAAAATGCAGTCCTAGCACTGAAAGAGCACAAGGACTGACTTTCCTATGTTCTCCCAGGACAAAAACTGACCCTATTAGTGTAAGTGGAAGGGAAGTAACAAAGCCACAGTCCTGCTGTCCACATTGGCACAGTGTCCTTCAAAATGGCAGCATGTGTCCTGGGAAACCCTAGAGGTACTGTGCTTCCTGAAGCTGTTTTTAGGATCATAGGAAGGGAGGAGTGAAAAGGGGTCATTGTAACTGGACATGGTTTTCTAGGTAAGGCCTCCCCAGCACAGAAGAATCATTTCCCCTGATTTGCAAGTGACACTAATACAAGCCAGTATGCTGTTGGTTTCTTTCTGCAGCAAGAGCACACTGTTGGCTTATGGTCTACTGAAACCCCAGTAATTCTTCAAAGTACTGTAGCCTAGACAATCATTATCCAGGCTTTGCTTGTACATGCAATTATTCTGTCCCAAGTAGACAGAAGGACTTTTAACTTATCCTTGTCAAATCTCATCTGATTTATTGTAGACTATTTCTCCAGTGTATTCAAGTCAATCTGGATTGTAACCATATTCTCTGGAGTATCTGTAACTCCACCCAACTTAGAGTCAACCACACATTTGCTAAGCATGCATCTGCTTCCCACCATCTAACTCATTAATGAAGATATTAAACAATACCAATCCAGGATAGATACTTGGGGAATGCCACATAGTACCTCCTCCCAACTAGACATTGAGCTATTGGTGACTTCTTTTTGAGCATAATGATCCAATCAGTTATGTATCTACCTTGTAGTACATCCATCTTGTGTGCATTTCTTTAGCTTGTTAATGAGAATATTGAGGGAGACCTTGATGAAGTTAAGGTACCACATCCACTGCTCTCCCCATCCACAGAGCCTGTCACCTTATCTTGAAGAAACTCATGTTGGTCAGGTGTGACTTGCTCTTGGTGAATCCATGTTGGAAGTTCCTGATAACCTTGTTTTCCTCTTGGTGCTTTGAATGGGCTTTTTGGGGGCCTACTCTATGATCTTCCCAAGTATGGAGGTCAGGCTGAATGGTCTGTAGGTCTGTAGTTCCCCTGATCTTTCTTCTTCCTTCTTTCTTAAGATGGGCACTATATTTGACCAGTTTCAAGTCATCCAGGACCTCACCAGACCTCCACAGGTCCTCAAAGAGGACAGCTAAAGGTTCTGAAATGAACTCCACTAATTCCTTCAGTGCCTTAGGGTGTGTTCCATCTGGCCCTGCTGACTTCCTTACTGCTGCCTGAATAGAAATGTTGCTGTCACTGCCAGGCAGATGGTTTTAAACTTTGGGTGGACCATTAATCAAAGTGTAAGGGTCGCAACTGCACTGTGGCATACCCCAAATCTGTCCGTAACAGGGCTTTCTTAAAGTACCGCCAGTTGTCCTGCTTTCCTTTACCCCTCTGTTTTGCAGCCCAAGGGATTCTGCCTACAAGGATCCCCTAAAAATCTTGAACTCTTTTTGTGGTCATTGTCACACAAGTTACATTCTACTTTCACATTCTCAACCAACTCCTTCCTATTTATATCAAAAAGTTATCCCCAGCTTCAGAAATTTGCTGGACTGGTTATGAACAGCAATGTTTCCCTCCTAGCCAGTATCCCAATAATTACAGGCAACACCCGCTTAATGCTGTTTCACTTAGCGCTATGTTGCTATAATGCTCATTTGAAATTGATACCTGAATTCACTTAGTGCTCAGTGAGTTTCATTATAACATTTGCAGTTGCCAGCTTGGGTCATTAAAACAAATGCAATAGCCATCTTGGGTCATCAGATACTTCCGGTTTCGCTTAACTCTCATTTCACTTAATGCTCGGTTTTTCAGGAACCAATGAACAGCGCTAAGTGGGGGTTGCCTGTAAAGTCCTCCATAAGAACCAAGTCCACAATTTGAAAGACACCATCAATTTTGTATTTTGCTTCCTGAGGCTGTTCTTGGGATCCCCATGGTAGTGGCTAGGTATGCAGTCATTACTAAGTGAGGATAATAATTTCTGTCACTCATTGTTCATTCTCTCCCTTTATGCCCATTTGGGGGAGGGGGAGTTTGTAGTAAAATGGTTTGATTTGGTAGCTGTTTTCATCCTTAAACTGTATACTGTATTATATGCTTACATGGCAGAAAGCAAATACAGAACAAAGCCCCTTGCCTTTGGAGCAGAAGATGGTGATGCTTGTGATGATCTTCCATTAATGTTGGGATTTTTCCTCAATCTTGAATCATGATCCCCAAGGAAGCTCTGTCTCTTGAAAAGATGATCTCTATTTGTTGATAGAAAAATGTCCATTGTGCCAGAGGACTGCTATATCCCAGAGTCTTATATGACCTTTTCAAAATCCTACTACCAAGCCACTGAGCTTCTTGGAGATAAGGAGTGTGATATTTAACTTGACTTGATGTTTTGTGGAAAGCTAGTGTTGAGAGAAGACAGATCTGATGTGAGGTGACAGTGCTGCTGAAGTGACATTCTATGGTGTGACCGCCAGGCTTCAATTAACCGCTCTCCAGCGGTTTTTGCTTTGCAGGTAGATGTCAAACACCTGTTGGGATCTTGTCGGTGCCAGAGTAGATCGCTTCTTTCCGTGTCCCCAACCCCATTCTCGCCTGCCACGACTTGATGTTCCCCAGTGTGAGGGGTCAGTTGACGGGATACCCCGTGGCCCAGGATCCCCCAGTGGTCACTCACGGGGCTCCACCACCCCTACATTCCGGCCTCAAGCCGCCTTTGGTGCGTCTCTCGCCTGTTGCTCTTGATCCCAGCTGTGGGGCAATGCCCCCTGGCCTGCCTCTAAGTGACCACGGCTCCCAGCCATGGTGCTCACCATCAGGTTCGGCCCCACAGCCCTCCTCGCCTGCCCCCTCCCTTCAGGGGAAGGAAAATCAAAAGAAACTATACACTCACAGAGGCTTCCCTTCAGCCTCAATCTGCGGGGCACACTCCCCTAGTTCTCTACCCCTTAGCCAGGGTTGTCTAAACAAATGAAACAACTGAAATGCTGACTGCCCAGTGTCTCCCTACCCTCTAATTGGCTTACTCCGAGCCCTTCCCGGCTCCCTTCTGGCCCGACCCAGACCGATCACCTCCAGCGTTCCTCCCTCCTGCCCGTCACTCTATCGGCGCCTGGCAGTGATGCCCGCCCCGATTGTACCCCCTCAGTGCTCTCTTGTGGTCTCTCCTCCCTGACGAGACTTTCTCCGTGCCCCGTCATCCTGGAACCCCACCTGTGGGTCACTTCACTCCCAGGTGCTCTTCCAGCCGCGTCCTCAGGTGCCGTGCCTCCCGTTCCAGCATTGTCTCATGCAGTCTCCAGTTGGGAGGTCTTGCCCCGCTCCATCCACATCCCTGCTGGCTCTTCTGGCTCCCCCAGTCTTGTAGCAGAGACTCCTCTTATTGTCAGCGATGGTTGCTGCTCCTCACCTGGGCTATCCGCCCCCTCCACAGCTGCAGCTGCTGTTTTTATCACTGCCAGCTGGCATCCGACGGTGACGTCACCAGCTGGCCACAATTGAACAAAAAGGAGGCTAACGAGCCACGCGGGCTCCTCCATCCACCTCATGCATGTCCCGTCCTGAGCTGCGGGTGAGTTCTGTTCATTACTTTGCCTCCCAGGACATACAGAATTCTATTCTTGTTGAGTCACAAAACTGTTCACTATTTCTTTCTTAAAAGTAATGTGTAAATTTTATAATCTGACCCTAAATCTTTAGGGTATGATATGGAGGAGGCCATGTCCATATTACAAAAAAATGAGGAATAAGATTATGTCCCCTGCTCTACCCATTAATATTTTATAACAGACTGATATGAATATATTCCTCATAAGCATGATGTGTGTGCTCACTCAGCCCTGAGTATAGGGGGCATGCTGGTGGAAGGTGGTCTATAGTGCACAGCTTTATTGGAATCTGTTGTGATACCTGAGATATGCTGCTGTAAATCAGAAAATCCTAGATCTACTTTAAATTATGCTGGATTGCATTTTGACTTTCAAAGCAGCCATCAGCAAGGTTGATGTACAGCCATATTTGTTCCCCTGCTCTCTTCACCAGCCTGTACAAGTTGGGCTGTGACCCTTGGCACTGTAACATAGAATCAGATTTTGAATAATGATGACCTTGGCTTTCAGTTGATGTAGGAGGATGTGTTGGGTGTTTGGGTGCAAGCCAAAAATATTCATTTGATATTACTGCTGGGTAAAGTTAAAATATATTGCTTCTTGAGAATCCATGCCTGAAAAGTGATGTTTCATGAATAACTTCTATTTATTTCTTCAGATGGGCATAGTACTTCCTGCCCCAAAGAACTTGCCAGCTAAATTAGACATAAGACATTAAATGATGCTGGGCAATGTAGCTTTGAGGGGGATAAGGATAACCGTAAAAGCTCATTAGATAAACCATGTGTGTACAACAGCTCAACTGCTTAGTTTTAGTTTTAAATTAATACTTTATTTTATTACTGGATTATGACTTGGAGTAAAAACTCTCAGAGGGCCAGAAACAGTACTATGGAAGTCAGGTGTCAGTGACTCATGAGAAGTTAGTTCAGAAAAATTATTTGAGAAAAGAAAAAATGAAATTACGTGTTGAATGGCACTGGGAAAATATTACTAATGGTGCTGCCATAGACCTTTTCATGGCCCAGGACAAGCTGTCCTTCTCCTTGCCTGACAGCTACATACCCTTTTTGCAGTTACTGAGTTTAGCATCATGGTACCCTTTTAGTTATGTTTCTCTACTTTCAGCAAAGTGATACAGGGAAACTGTCTAGATCATAAACTTTCGAAAAACCTTTGACAAGTCTATCATAGGGGCTACAGAAAGAAGCAGGTAGATATGACATATCTAAGCATTATGCCATATCTAATTGCCAAAAGTAAAAAACTATGAGCAATTTTGGCATGTTATAAATTAAGCATGTGGTCTCCCCACATTTTGTACTAGAACCAGTAGCGTTTTGTGCATTTAATGATCTTAGTCCAAATTTGTAGATTACTCAAGTTACTTAGATTAGTCAAGACTGAAAAGATTCTGAGGGATTTCAAGCAGACCTAATATAGACAAATGAGACCTTTAATGGAAAAGGAAATACACAGTTCACAAATGCATACGTTACCAAATTAGACGCATGGGGGGTCTGGCCTTTATGTTATGTTTCTGTACTTTCAGCAGCAGTTAAGAATACTATTGCTTCAACAAAAAAGATATAATTAATTAGTTATATGTAAAAATGCATTCATAACCCATTTAAAACGCCTCAGCCAGTCCACCCCCTTCCCCCCAAAAAGCCTAGGCCAGCATTTCAAGTTGTCCCTTTCCTGTGGATAGTTCTGATTAGAGACATTGGGTGTGGCTAAGACAGTCGATTCAGTGTTGCAAGAATGAGAAAGAAGCCCACTGTTAGACAAAGGGTAAAGCATAGGGATGGAAAAATAAAAACAAAGGCTGGAAAATAAGAAGGAGCAGAACCTTGAAGATGAAATGAGTAGTTGAATTTGGTAGAAAAAGAAATCAGAAGTCATGCAAAGATTGAAACAGAGGGATGAGACCGTTGCATTTCTGAATATGGAAGGTAATTTTAGCTGAAACATGCTGAATGGAAGAGGGGTGCATTGTGAGAGTTAAAGATGTCACAGAGGAATAGGTTGCAGTAGCTGAGGCCAGAGACAGCTAAAGAATGGAATAGGATTTTAACAGTAATGAAAACAAGTGATGCATTTTGGAAAAGTTGAAGAAAGCCCATATTTAATAATGCCAGGGATGCAAACTACAGTAGAGAAAGTTTTCAAACAAACACCAGTGTTGGGAGTGAGTAACTGAACTGATGACAGTACTAATGGTGATGGAGAAGGGAGGTAGAAGGAAGCAGATGAGGGAAAGGACAACATTTTTTATTAAGTCTAATTTGTGTAGATGAATTAGTATCCAGATATTATTTTTATCCTAGGTTTCAGATGATAGACTGAAGAAAAAGGTTAGCACTAAAAGTCATTAATGCATCATGCCAATTTAATCATGAGAGTGAATGATGTCATCCAGGCAGTGAAGAGAGAGAAGGGCTAAGGAATCAACACAGGGGGACAGCCAGGGAATGGAGTAGAGGAGAAGGGTGGGGGGAGAGAAAGAAAGAAGGTGACCAAGGTTAACAGGAGAGTCTGAATAAACAGAATGTTCATCATTACAAAGTCAGTATTTACAAGTGACTAGTAGCTGTCCTTAGGATAAAACAGAGCAGTGGCATTTCTCACACCCTGTTGCAGTAACTCTTGTTAAATGTTGAGTATTTAATAGTAATAAAATATAGAAGCTGGTATGTACAGAAACAGAAAATTGTGAGAATGAAGAAGTAAATCTCAGTGTCAGAGTCAGAGAAAAGTATGGGTGTCAGAGAACAGTCAAAGGTGCAAAAAAAAACTTAGGCTTGACCAGGAGCAGGACTTTAATGGCCTTAATAAAAGGTCTCAGTAGAATAGAGAAGTTAGGAGTTTTAGGAAGACAGAAACGTATACTCCTATAGATCATTGGTTTCTAAATTAGCTCTCTAACTCAGAAAAAATGTGGGTTGCTGTTGTGGATAATCCCCCCCCAGTGAGATGTTGATCAATGTGGAACATTATTCAAAACAGAAAATGGTAGGGGTGTATAGAGAATGGAGTAGAGTGCATTACTGAAAATACAAACCAGGAATTTATCTTCATCTTGAATTTTGATCATGCCTGATAATCCTCTCCATAAAACGATATGTCTGAAATTGAAAGGTCCAGAAACAGGTGAAAAAAAATTGTAAGCCTTCATGTGAAGAGTGCTTAAATAGATTAAGGTTGGTAATAGATTAAGGTTGTGTAGCATAAAGGAGAGACGAATAAGAGGTGACATGACAAAGGTACACAGAATAGGTACACTTCTATTTATTCTTTCTCATAGAAAGAATCAAGGTCACTGGCAAAAGGAAACATATTTCAAACATTTAACGTTACATTAGATAAACGATATTTCTGTTTTAAAATGGTTCATAAATTTATGTTTAAGGATATAAGCCACTTCTAAACAAGGCACTTTGTCCACATGCAGATTATTCCAACATTTTCCAGGAACAGGGTTTTTTTACTACTTTCTCTGAAGCAGCTTGTATTAGCTACTATTAGAAAAAAAATCTGTGGAATTAGATGGACCATTGGTATGTTTTAGTGAAAGAACTGCTACGTTTCTAACTGTGCAATCCAAATAATATTCTTTAGCACATAGCCATATGCATATTCATTTATAACACTATATTCCAAACTATTCAGTCAAGAAGCCTAGGGGATGTAAAAGATACACAATATGAATTTGCTAATCAGGAATTATTTACATTTTACTTTATATTGCATAGGCTAGATTCTCTTGCCCTCTTGACTTCCTCTGTGTTATGTGGCTGGTGTAAGTGCATGCAAAGTACCCAAAGAATCAGTTGGAAGGGCCATTAAGAATAGCTTAGTACAATCCCCAGAACAGATGCAAATTGTGCTATTCCCAAAAAATCCCTAGCCAAACACCTGAAAACCTCAAGCAAGAAGCTGTGTCTCTAGTTCTATCTTTCAGTATCACCTTCTGCTGTAGCTCACCTATAAATTTATAGGTATTTATAGTTATTGTCAACTCACAGTAGATCCTGGCTCTCACTGAGACTTTTCAGTAATGTAAAATGTCTAATTTAGGAAAGTATGAAAGAAATAATCTATATATATCTGTGTAACAATTTATCTGACTTCAGGTAATAAAAAATCTATTAAATACATATAGCAACAAAAATGTTTCCTATTGTTTCTATATACTTTTATTTGATCTTCATCATTTTGTTTTCTGAAGTTGCTGTTTGTGGTTTTCTAATGTCTTTTAGGCTTTCTTTTAACATGCATTGATAAGTTTTCTGTGTGTTTAATCCTTGTTTTTAAATTCTGTTCTTATTCTTCTGTCATTTGAAAAGTTGAATTTTACTGAGATCCTTTGTATGAGTCCCTATAAGAATCATACAAACTTCCATGACAACCCCATGAGCCGGGTTTCTTTCTAATGGGAAAGAAAGCCCAGGTTTTTAACTTGCATACCTGGTCTAATTTTGGTAGCTGTACATAGCAACCCTACAGGAGTAAATATGTTGTTATTTTTTATTATCTACTTTAAAAAGAAAAAGAAAGGGGAAAAAATACTCAAGCCAGCATGTTAGTCTGGAAAGACTTTGATTTGTATTGCAATCTTGTAGCCTTTTAAGAACTCTCACATTCTGCTTACCCTCCACATTGCTGCTGCCTATTAAACTGCAGGTTTTAACGATTTTTCTGCAGTAATTCTCCAAGTCACTTTTCTTCTCCCTTTCATATGGCAGCTTTTCTTCTACCAGGAGACATCCTTTCTTTTCAGTCTTTCCTCCAAGACCAGTGATTATGAACTCACTATCTATACGTTTGAATTACATTTTCCATTTATAGTATTCACCAAGCAATTTACTGCTCTGACTCCCATTGTAAAAAACATTAATATTTCTCTGTAATAGTTACTTGGTACAGCATGCTAAAAAAGCCTATCTGCAAACGTCCAACACCATGTTTCATCATGATTCCAAAAGTAATTGTGTGCGTGTGGTTTTTATATAAAATCATATAAGCCTATGGCTATAAGCCATAGAAGCCAGATAGGCCTATGGAAGCCAGATGGAATCAGCTGTTAAATTTACTTACTCTTTTGTCTTTCATGTATTTGTTTTGTCTCCTCTAAAGAAGTTAGATTTTTTCCTTTTTGAATTTACAAAACCTATGTCAGACATTTTCTTTTCTCTTAAACACTTTTATTGATCCATGAATGTCATGACATTTCAAAGATGATGGCATAAACAGAATTTTCAGCGTGACTGAGGCCAGAGTTGGGACAGGCAGAATGACAGATGAGAACATAGAGGTACAAATTCAGCAGTAAAGAGAACTGGGGTGTTTCACATTCTCACTGTCACATTTTTTTCACAAGTCTCCTGCAACAGCCAACCTGGGACTGCAGCAATCAGGAATTACGGCATCATCTTCTAGTTAGAAATGCAATTTACACATACAAAAAAACCCCTTTTGACTTGTCTCAGATTATGCAGATCCTATGAAGACAGTTCCTACACAATTACTTTAGGGCTGAATATGTTTCATTATTGCACATATAAAAATTTTTAGGAACATCTAATGTAGTAGAAGATGCTACAGTGCCTTTGTTTCCAGCAGTAACTGAACCCACATCTCATGGTTCGATATTAGAGAGCCAAAAATTTGACATTCTACTCAGTGCTGTGTTCTAAGGAGTAGTCAATACCAGATAATTAAGTGAAAGTTATTAACCCCAGAGGCTTAACTTGCAAGTTTTGTGCCCCAGCAAAACACTGCTGGGGAAGGCATGTGTCAAGTGTCAAAAAGCAGCTTGATGGATGGAGGGAAGGGCAGTCTTACCTGCCTCGGGGACTCAAAGTCCCTGGATGTTTCTAGTGTGCAGTGGTGTGCCCTCCCCTGCTACCACTACCATGGCAATGTGGAGTCCTTGCTAGCTGTTGCCACTATAGCTGTGGCATTGGGCTGCTGCTAAAATAGCACAGATGCTTTGTGGAGCCACAATTCTGGTTACTAAATGGAAGCCCAGGCTTGGTGCCTCTCCCTCACCCAGTTTGACACTACAGATTAACTCCTATTATGCCCCCCTTTTTCAGGAGTATAGCATAAGTAAAAATTTCTTCTTGTACTCATCTGTTGGTCAGTGTAGGCACTGAAGTATTAAAGCTTTTAAACCCTCTAATAAAAAGCTCTTTTTCATGAGAGTATACAAATACTGATATCACCAGTAGCATAAATAGGGAGGGAGGGAAGGGCACCAGAAACCCCATCTTCCCCCCACACACCCCCTGGGAGTCTTTGCCATGGCAGAGGAGACCTGTACCAATAGCATAGCTGGCATGGTGGCAGGGGTGGGGGAAGAGAGTGAAGGGTCACCAAGCATGTCTCCCAGGATGCCTACACTATAGGGCTGCTGCTGCCAGGCTGATACTGCCACAGTAGCAGTGGTGGTATTAGCATCAACTGCCTTCAATATACAGAGAGCCCAGAGAGATAAGATTTTCTATCTTCTCACCACCCCAACCCTACCTTGGGAGCTGAACAAGGGACTGGTGGGTGCAGCCCAGGGGGTTCTGCTCGGTGTTCCCCTCAGGTGCACTTATTTTCACGTTTTGACCCACACAACACTCCTATCCTGTTTTTTTTCATTAGTTGTCCCAAGTATTTTGTTGTGTCATCCATCCATTAGCCCCATACATTAGGAGCTATTAGTTAGCCGCATGGGCTTCAGAGCCCACGATAAATGGGTGATACAAATAGTCAAGAGCTGAACAAGTTCTCTATGCTTCTGATGATCACTGACCTTATTTTTTAGAGGCCTGATCCAAATCTCACTGATTCAGTGACTTCAACAAGTCTTGGCTCTAGTCCTGATTGAACAAGCTTAATAATAAATGTGTATGAGGACGAGACAGCCTTCATGATTACTTGTCAAACTATGCTGATATGTCACTATCTGTTTCGACCTTTTTCAAAGGAAAATTATACTGCCTTTCCCTGCTTCTTTGAGCAAAGAGTCATCAAGAAGATTGCAAACTGTTACTGCTTTTCATTAAATAAACATCCACAGTAATTAGATACAAAACCAGAAAGCGAAGGCAGGGGAGAAATGTTTGTATGACTAATTCTTTCCAGAAATAGTGAATCTCCTACATCATTATAGCCTACTGTCTTTTACTGTGCAGCATAAATACCAAATGTTTCCATTCTTCACCTTTGTAGTTACCATGAAGATATAAACACAAAGTTACTGATTCATACAATAGTTACTTGCAGTGTTTATCTCTTGCTACAGTCATCTTTTTCTTTCCCTGACTCTTTTAGTGAAAACTATAATTTCTTATAATGAAATGAAGAGAAATATAGTAAGCAATACCAAAGGTATAAGACCTGTAAAGGAGCTTATTGAGGAAAGTAAGTGCTTAAAAATATAATGCATTAATAAAAATGTTCTCACCTTTTCAATACTATACCTCTTACTGAGTAAAAGGAAGTTACTATTGGCAGATAATATTCAGACTATTAATATATCTTCCTGGTACTTTAGTTACTACTAACCAATTTTTAAAACACTGTGACTCTTTACTAAACACAAATATGATTAGAGCGAATCAGTGCAATTTTGTTATAAATTAATAGATTCACAGGTGGCTGATTTACAATGTGTTCCAGAGATTCCCCTGGAACTTTTAGAGACAGAAATTAGGAGCTCTTCAAAGGTTCAAAAGGATAGGTAGGTAACATACATTTGCTTTCCATTACTTCTGTATATTTCAAAAGTATCTTATTTATGTTTATTATTTTCAAAGCCATTGACATTTTGTTCACATTTTTTTCAGCTAATAATTCTTCATCTGATAACTGATCAACAAAAGGTGGCTGTGAAGTTTTATGATTCCTACTCTTGGTTAACTGTAAACCACACTGGTTGCATCCCCATGAGCAGGGACATGTGGTTGCCGCAGGGAAAAAAGCAGTGGCACAAATTTGTCCTGCCACTGTTGCCCTGGTACACACCCCTGCGTGTGGGGTTAGCGCAAGGAAAAATGCTCCAGGTGGGATAAGGGAAGCTGGGGCCAGCACCTGGTCTGGCCTCAGCAGCCTTACCTGGGGCTCTGGGGGGCCTGCAGGACTCCAGCAGTGGCAATCCAGGTTCACAGAGCCTGGTCAGCTGCATGGTTGTGGCTGGCCAGGCTCCAGTTTTGGTGGCACACACTGCTGTCACATGCACCACCCCATCTTTTTTCTGTGTGCTTTTATTTTTAATATACCAGGATTTCCCAGTATATAACTTTGGATTCACACTGCAAATATGCAGCATAGAGAACCAAATCATGGGCGTGTGGTACATTTTTGCAGCACCTCAAAAGCCTTTGAGGTGCCGCAAAATGCACGTGCGAACTTGTGTGGATACGGCCGTAGATTTGTTTCTGTTTCCTGTTGAATGATTGTATGTAGTGACATAATGAAAACTATTTTTGCATAATTTAATTTCAATTCCTTCCCTGGCCTTTTTCTATGCAAGTAGTCTTACTAAAATCAGTTGGACTGCTCATAGGAGACATTAAATTAATGGTATCAGAGTTTTTGACCTTTTAAAATCAACTTCAGTGAAAAAACAAATTCAGTGTTTACATTAGTTTTACTTTCCATATTAATTCACCCTAGTAAATTTCAAGCCCACTGATTATGAAGCAAAAACATAAAAGAGTGTAACTGAAAGGCATACTGTATTCTTCATATGTTTCTGAATTCACATTCACATGCTGTTGGACTGTTTGTATGTAAAAGTGGTGTAGAACTGAGTTAAAACCTCAAGATTGTCTTACCTCTTCCCTAGCTGGATAACATCACCTAGCACAGGGGTGGGTAATTATTTTGGCTGGAAGCACACTTAATAAGTTTTGGTGAGCTGTTGAGGGCTGCATGGGTAGACCACTTAACAGTTGCCCTGTTCCCTGGTTGCCATATTGGAACTGGAAGTCCTGCCCCCTTACCCCTGAGATTTACCACCAGACATCCCTCCCCTTGCCACTAGGAAATGCTCCTTTTGGTAGAGGAGGGTTGACATCTTGGAACCATAAAAAAATCAAATCATACACTAAAAGTCAAACACCTACTATTACATATTTTAATATTATTACAAAAAAAATTTGTCATGATTTGTGTTTACATACTGTATATAGAGGGATTGCATAATAACTAAAAAATAAAGCCTTACTCTTGTATATAGTGTGTAGGGTGTGGTTGGGG
>NW_017729025.1:69727782-69734162 GCF_001723915.1 Gavialis gangeticus
AATTTGTCATGATTTGTGTTTACATACTGTATATAGAGGGATTGCATAATAACTAAAAAATAAAGCCTTACTCTTGTATATAGTGTGTAGGGTGTGGTTGGGGATGGAGGAGATGTATGGGGGGTGTATGGTGGAGGGTGGGGTGTGGGGGTTCTGTGTGGCTATGTGTGTGTATGGTGGGGTGTAGGAGGGTGTGTGTAGGGTTTGTGATGGGGTGTGGCTGTATGTTGGGGGTGTATATGCAGGGAGGCTACAGGGGCAGGGTGTGGGTGTATGAGGTTTGTGAGGTGTGAGGGAGGGTGAGGGGCATGGGAACACCCCCCCACACACTCCCCCACATGGCATGCAGCCCCCACTGCTGGCAGCACCAGCAGGCAGGGGCACTTGGGATACTTGTGTCCTGGGCAGGTGCTGATGTCCAGTGGCACATGGCTCTGGCCAGTGCTATGCATGAGGGTGAGGAGCACAGCCTACCTGGCCCGCCTGTATTGTGGGGTCTCTTCACAGCACACATGCAGCTCCTGCATTTGCGCTCCACTGGGGGGAAGCCCTGCACTGGAGCTGGCTGCCTTCCCCGCTCCCTGTTGTGCAAGTCTTGGGATTCCACCAGAAGAGGAGAAGTGCCCCTCTCCCTGCTTCCCCGCAGAGTCCTGGCATGTGCACCGCGTGGAGCCTTTACAATAGAGGCAGAACAGGCAGGATGCACTCCTCACCCCCACATGCAGTGCTGGCCGGAGCCATGCACTAATGGGCACTACCGCTTCCATGGGGCACAAGCACCCTGAGTGCCCCCACCTGCTGCTGGTAGCGGGGGCTGTGTGCCATGTGGGGGAGTGTGTGGGGGGGTCCCTTCCTCACACCCACACCCTGCCCACTCAAGCTCTGCACTCATGCTATGCCCCTGGGTGCAGGCTCTGTGCTGCTATCAGCCCCAGCCCCATGCTTCCTGTCCCCACCCAGCTGCAGCTCCACCCCACCCCCACAACTTCCCTACCTGCTACCTGGAGTGAGCGGGACACTGGGGAAAGCGAGGTCCCCCCAGGGCAGCTGCAGCAGTGGCAGCAGCATCCCTGCCCAGAAGCTACTGCTGGTTGGGCCCAGTCCTTCCACCCATGCGAGTTGGAGCAAGGCATAATAGGGTTTGTTGGGCTGGGGTTATATGTGGGTACCTCACTCCCACCATTGTGGGTGGAAGGGATGGGCAGGGTACAATTTATTGGTTGGTGCCCAGGGGTGGATGAAAGTGCTTGGTGGCCTGGATCTGACCCATGGGCTGTATTTTGCCCACCCATGACCTAGCATATAGAAGTCAATCTGTAGCCAGTATCCCCAGTAATGAAGAACTGACAATCTAGTGGCTGATGTGTGAATCAGAATAGAATTTGATTGTCTCTAGGAAATAAATGAGACTGAGATCTTTCTAGTTGTGTGATGTAATTTCAATTTAAGGACACTACTTTTTTCTTGTGGTTTGTTCTCATGTTTTGTAAAACCTAAGATCATTGGTGAATGGTAAAAGTTCTTCAGGGCATGTTTGGAGTTTCCTAATCTGAGTTGTGGCTTGTTATTCTGACTTACAACTACTGAGTTGGCCCCTTGTGTTTCTAATTTTTTGTCTAACCACTATAGTCAATAAGCTGATGTGCAAGAATGGAGGAATGACTCAATCTTATTGATAATATGTATTTCTTGTGCTTTACTCTGTATGTCATATTTTCTTGAGTCTCAGACAAAACATGTTTTTATTGCAGGCCCTGATGAAGTAATGGAGCTAAGGGAATGCCAACCAGATCTGATTACATCATACCTCAGGAGAAACACTGTTGGGTTTTATTATTGGCAGTGATGTAATAACTCTTAGTTCCCTGGCTAGAAAAATGCAAGTTTGTCCTTAATTTTTGTAAACTGAATTAAAATGCAAAAATGTTATTTTGCTGATATTGCTTTCATAACTGCAACCATATTTTAACACATTTCTCTAGTGGGCTTAATACAAAGTCACTTGAAATCTTTTTCCCACCTTGACCTCAGTGGGCTTTGGATCAAGCACCAAGTCAGTGTTAGCCTGAATAATAGATTTGCCTTTCCTTTTGTAATTCAACCGTAATTCGTTTAAAACACAGAAGCCATGGTTCTCCTTAGGGTAAACCACATGGAGCTGACTTTATTGCACTCCACTCATTTTGAGGTATTATCATGAACTATGCATACTCATAGAAAATGCATAAGTACTATTTTTTAAAATAACACTTAATACCACTCTACTCATCTACAATGAAAGAAATATTTACAACTAACCACAATTAAGCAAAGATTAAAAGGGATTTGGAATTTTAAAAACACTGAATTCCTACTGTGTCATTAGTAGTTCATAAAAAAATTACTTCTGTGTCCTAATTATATGATACTGAAAGATATAAATATTTTCCATTTGAGAGGTAGTGGCATACCTATTCATATGATGTTTTTCTAATGATTTCTTCATGTTTCATAACCAGAAATCTCAGTGTCAAAGTAATTAAAAGGACAGTAAAGCATTTTTTACCTAAATCAGAAAGAATGTTAATTATTTTAATCAATATTCAGTTTACTGTATACTTTATTAAGGTAGGAGGTTTGTGTGTTTACACTTTTGTGGAACTTAGGTCCTGTCACTACTATTTTCCATTGGTATTCATGAGAGATTTTAGACCAAGGTACCATCAGGAGTCAACCAAAATCTTGTTTATGATTTATAAATAGAAGCAAAACTGTAGACTTATACAATTAAGGTAGCTCTTTTGTATAGGTAGATCTTTTGTATTACAGCTTAATGATGATGATTTTCTTATGCTCTATTTTGTAAAGTAATCCAAAGCCAAAGGTATAATGATGTGTTTATGCCCTACTCTTTTACTGTCACCTGAGAATTCTAGCACTAATGAAAGCTAATGTAATGCACAATCCTAGTGTGAGGGACCCTGTATATAAAAGATCATTATTTTACATGTGTGTTTGTGCTGCTTGATGATCCTTGACAAGACACCACACCTGCTCCAGATTGATACTGAACTTTTTGGGTGACCTTACAGGCAACTCCCAGTTGGCACATTTAGGACCTCAGTGCTCCTTCAGTCTGTTTTGTTCCAGCAGAGGCTAGTAATTGCTTGGCATCCTCATTTTCTGGGTACACCTTAAAGGGGTCTTATTTTTGGAGGCTAAGGGTTAAGTACTTTCTGAAAATAAGACCCCAAAGTTTCTCAAGTTGTATACTTAAGCTAAGCAAAGCAAAACTTTTGATAATGTCCATATTTTGTTACAAAGACCGGAGCATTCTCCCTACTTCTTCCTTTAGCTCTCCGCCAGACGTGTAGTAACTTGATGAGGCTTTTAACGTGCAACAACTTTTTATAACATACCAGAACTTAATACAGAACTATAAATAGTACAGAGGTAGCAGTCTTTAGAGGTAAGTAGTCTTTGCAAGGGTCTGGGGCCTACCCTGTTGCTGTGCTGCCACTCCAGGAAGTTCCTGCTGGCCCAACCAGACTGTCTCTTGGAGTGCCACACTTTCTGGACACTCAGCATTCCAAGTGTTACGGTAGCTTGCCATATTTATGCTTTAAAGTTGCATCTGTTTTTAGAGTGGTGAATAACAGTATTGTTTGAAGCTTTCTTTTATATTCAGCCTTATATAATCATTGCTTAAGTTCCGTATAGCCTCATTGTTATCTGAACTTTTGCTGGTGTCTGCAACATCAGTTGGCCTTGCCTCTTGCAAACAGCTTATGACCTTGAGTTTGCTTGCAAGATGTTTCTTTCCTTTTCTATCACCCTGAGAATTTTTTCTAACACAACATAGTAATAGTTTTGTTACCAGCTCAAATTAACTGAACTTGGCACTAACCAGCTGGATCAGAGGGATGAAATGATTGAATGATTGGATATGTTAATGAAAGGTAATAAGGGAGACCAATGGATAATGCCGAAAGTAAGACACCGGAAAAAGGCCAGATTAAGAGGTGTGCTCATGATGGATCTATTGAACAAAGGAATATGCTGACAGGATAAAATATGGACAATGTGTTGACTGCAGAGAGAGACCAATCCCAAAGCAAGGAGTCATCAAAGGAGTGAAGCTGAAGAAAAGCATAAAAGTGGGCAGCAAGAAAGTTAAGTATGTTGTCATCATCATAAACCCAGTCTTCAACACCTGTCCAGACCATCACAGTCAATGACACACTCTTTGCTTCAGGTACTGAGTGGCTGTCTTTTCTGTTGAGCAAAGTAACATCTGGGATTGGGTGAGATCTTTGTACAAAGTGTTTTTCTCTTTCTGAATATAGAAACTGCTAAGATAGTGCTTGTTGTACCAATAAAGTTAGACTTTGATTTTCGGACACCGAGTTGTCTGTGTTCATATTTCCTGTTCCATTTAAGGGTTAATTGTGCTTAAATGATCCCTTAGCACTATCTGAGACATAGTGGTTAACACAAGGAGGACCTACTGTGTGACAAACTCCACTCTCCTTCATTTTGACATCCTCCTCTTATCCTTTTGTTCACATTTCTAGTTCTTAAAATAAATTGGGAACTTAAGACAAACCTCTAGGCTAGTCCCTAAAGTAAACTTAAGCTGTTTAAGCAGAGCTGGTCAAACCATTTTGACCTTTCCAACATAAAGATCAAAATCTTTGAACAAAAATGCCAGAACACCTCAAATCTGAAGAATTTCTTGGATTCCCCAGAGGCTGCTGGGAACTCAGTGGCTTCCAGAATCTGCAGTTCTGGAACTGCTAGCAGTGCACGGTGTTTTCTGGCTTCCTTCCTTGAAATCAGGATAAGAAATTTTGAGAGAGTTTTTGAAAAATGATGGATAATTTTATGCTAATTTACAAGTTGTGGGAGGACTTCAGCTTGTCAACCTTCTTAAAATCTTGAAGAAAAAATAAAGGAAAGTCTTTTAAATTCCAGATATTAAATGTGAAAAATAAATAAGTAGATGACAAGATTGTAAAAATAATAGCCAAACCAAAATGAACTTTTTCTCTAATACTCTTCTAGCAACAATTCCTCCAAAGTGGAACGACACTTTGCATAAATGCCCTTCAAACCTGTTCTTTAAAATAAAAAATAAATAAAAAGCCATAATTTAATAGTGGCAAGCCACGGTGCTGATAAACCTAAACATGGCTCACCAGCATAGTACTTGCAGCTCTCTGAAAATGGGCCCAAGCTCCACCCACTTCTCCCCGAGGCAGCTCCAGGGGACAGCCCAGCCCTGTACCCCCCACCACTCTGGCTTTCCCAGTGGGAAGTGTGCCCCAAACCTACTCTCCTCCCTCCTTCTCTCCCTCTAGGACTGCCAACTCAGGCACCAGGCTCCTGGGGCAGGGGCTGCAGCTGCACTGCTTGCCCTGGGCCGTGCTCCCCATGGAGAAAGCTGGAGCGGCTCAGAGATGTGGGGGAGGTCACCTCCACTCTGGGTTGCTCAGTACCCTTTCCCCCCTGCTCTCTGGTTCTTGAACTTTGGTGGAGGATTGGATGTGGCTCCGAGGGTGAGTAACTCTGGCCACCCCTGTGATAAGCCCTCACAGGGGACACAGCAATAAGATACTGACATACTGTACTAGAAATGGAGAGGTTCACAATACAGAAAAGTTGTGAAAGTCTATGAATGGTGTGGCTTCTTCCAGGAGTGGTGCCCATTTTTCTACAATGGGAAGAAAATATGTATCCATGTATTTGTTCTTTATTTATAGGACTAATCCATTGGAATCCCAAATCTAAAATAAATCACCCATTACAGTTTGGGTGCTCTATAAATGCTTTAGGTGGGATAGACAGAATGATGATCACTGGATTTTATATAGCTCTTGGCATCCCCATTTTACAGTTGAGGAGGTGAAGGAACAAGAGAAAAATTAGCTGCCCTGGGGTCATCCAACAAGCCAGGAACTGAATAAAGCTTTCATGATTCCCAATCCAATGTCCCATGCATGCAACTAAACTGCTTCGCAGGCAGTTTTCCATTTGTGTAGAATGTCTTCTAAAACAGAGGTCAGCAAACTATGGCTAGTTATGGTCTAAAGACCCATTGGATCCAACCTGTGGATGTGAGGCTTTGATGGGGCTTCTGCTGCTGGTGCTCTCCCCATGCCACCCGCCCACCCCCTCTGACCTGAGGTTGATCATTCTGGCCCACAGCCAGAAAATGTTGCTCACCATTGCTTTAAAGCAGACACTAAATAAAATACTTCATTATTTTTTCTGTTGCACAAGTTCACTATTAAAATCTACTTTAGCCTATAATTTATTACTTGATTTATACCTGTGTGTTGGTGTGTGTGTGTGTGTGTGTGTGTGTGTGTGTGTGTGAGATTGTTAAAATATTATTTATC
>NW_017729025.1:69739162-69754337 GCF_001723915.1 Gavialis gangeticus
TGTGTGTGTGTGTGTGTGTGTGTGTGTGTGTGTGTGTGAGAATGTTCAAATACTATTTATGACATTTTTATGTTCTTGAATAGGTTTTAATAGTTCTTAAGAGCTTCCTCTCTTCAGGATTCTATTATACTGACCCTCTTCTTTATGCTTTTACTGGCATAATATTATTCTTATCAATTAGATATAAGGGTATTTGGGGACAATAAATACAGTCTTATTTTCATTCTTAAACATAAGAGATCTTTTAGTTTTAATTATTAAATACAGTTACTAGAAAAGAGGTTCTCAGCTTTTAATGTCATCTTTAAAAAAAAATAGAAAAAGTCTAACATTCAGAATGTGGAATGATTGCATATACATTTCCAGTATCAACCTTCTGGGAATCTAAATAGAACAGACAGTAACACCTTGCCGTCTCATTGTGTGCAAAAGTGGCACAAATTGATTCAGAAATCTATTACATTTAATCTCCCTAAAACTAATACTTTTTGGTCTCTAAGGTTACTAAGATAGGTCTCCTTCATACGTTGACATGTTTTATCATATCTTAGAAGTCGTCTTAAGGGTTCGCATATTACCTGATGATTATCTATGTTATTGGCCCATTCCGTTTGCAACTGCAACCTGGTTAGATTTTCTTTTCCTCCAGACAGTAGTTGATAAAATCTCAATAGCTTTAGAGCTTCTTCTCAGGCAGTGTGAATCTTTCAAAAGTCATGGGATGGCAGATCTGTGAAAATTATTTGGCTTTCATATGGAATATATGCATTTTTCAGACAGGATTTTAAGGTACATTGAGCCAATGAATAAGTGACTTTTTAAAAATAATTTTCCTTGTGATATAAAAGAAGCAAGAAATCACTCAGTTTATTGAATAAAGTAGTGAGAAGAGGAAGCCATAAACAGCAACATGAGTCAGATTGTTCAGTCCATATCCAGTGGTATAATCTAAGTCCTTATCTAGCCATAACTGCCCTGGTTTTAGAAGGTTGTTTCATAGGCCCAAATCTGACTCCCCTTACACAGCTAGCTTTAGCTGCATTCGTGGCATTTTAAGCCATTTTTGAGTACTCTAGATCCTGCTCCCGTTGCACAATTCTGTCTTGCCTTTTTAAGCACACTCTGTCCATTTATCTTTTTGCACTATTGTTCTACTCAGGAAAGAGTATAACTGTGTAAGTCCTTGAAATGTCAGTGGCATTAAAATAGTGTTAATTTGCAAAGTCCAGCACCAAAAAGCTAGGAAGAGCCACAAATCCTTTACCACGTCTTGAGTGGAGGGGACTATTTGAGAAGGGACTGCAATGATTCCTGTTTCTGACCTCCTAAGGAGCACTAAAGTATCATCATAATTACATCCTAAAGTTATAATCCCACCCCCAAGTGAGTTTCATTGGCAGGAAGAGTGTCAGGCCCTAATGGGATTCAACAGTATCTATAATGTTGTATAGCTTTAATCAGATGTGAGTACAATTTGCCTCACTCTGACTTTGCAGTTGCTTTACAGTTATAATTACAATTACACTTGCAATTCCATTTGGCTGGATTTTTCAGTCTGCTGAATCCACTTTGCACCATGTAAACTGTGCAAGTGGACCTAAAACTGGTGGAAATTGATTATAAAAAGGAAAAGAAGAATCAAAAGCTAAGACCTCAAGTGGGCCCATTTCAATTAGTAATACGGCACATTACTTTAACATTGAAAATGATTAACAAATTAGCAAGGCAAGTAGTGGATTCCCCTTCTCTCAATGTCTATGATTCAATACAAGCTACTTTCCTGAAGGATATGCTGTAGCTAAACACAGATTATTGGTACAAAGAAGAAGTAACTGGGTGAAATTTAATAGTGGTATTATTCAAGGGATCTGATTAATGATCCATTCTGTACTTAAAGTCTATGAATGAATGGTTTATGTTGGTGTTGATGAAAACAATGCCAGGACCATATAGGTATCTAAGTTGTAGTTTCAAGACGAGGTTAAACTGTTGCTGTTTGGGAACCTGGACAGTATCAACTAACTGTGCAGTTCTTCATGGAGAGATTGTTCTTTTAATTTAACAAAAGTGATTTCCTGTTAAGGCACAAATTCTGCTCACCTTATCTATATATATAATTCTTTTGATATTCAATGGACTGTTTGTGTGAGTAATATGAAGAGGATGTGGACTGATATAATTACCCCTACTTGTCAAGGCAGACTGAAGAGACATTCATTCTATTTTCCCTTTCATTATGCTATCACTTGCTGCACTGACTGCCAAGTCACGTAACAGCAACAGACAGTAAAAAAGATAGAAAATGTGTAATATACTTTTTAATGCTTTTTTAAAAAGTAGTTTTAATGCACAGTAGGCACACATTCCATTTTCCACCAGCAAAACAAGCTGCTGTTACTTCAACAGCCAAGCACTATTGCTTCTTACAAGATTCTTTCATACTTGCCTTCTTTTTTTTCTTTTTAGTGTCCTTTTCTGCTGTTTTTCAGCAAAAGCTCTTCTCCTCCATCTATTATCATGTGCTACTAGGCTAAAACTAAACTTATTCTCAATCATTTAAAAAAACCCAAAAAGTGAGAATAAATGAACCATCACACCAACAAAAATTAGCCACAAACACTCTTCTGAATTCAGCCCTCATGTTATACAGTTTCTCTGGTTCATCAACCAACCTTGACTTATAGAAGTATACTATCTGACACCCCTACTAACATTTTGCTATATCACTGTGCCATATTAAGCATTAACTCACATAAAAAAGTAAACAAGTAGCATACAAACTGCTTGTGAAAGACTTTGACATACCATTAGTAGCAATGCTTAGCACATTTTTTCATTCTCATATAATGTTATTGAGAAACTTACAGAAAATATTCATTAGGAACATAAGTGTCATAAAGAATAACAAGTATGGATAAGTAGCCAGAACAAAATAGATACAATAATAGAGAACAGCAATGAAAAATACCCAACTTCTTCACATTTCTAAGTGAAATTAACTACAGTATGTGGTATAACAAACATAATACTAAACACTATGAACAGTTTATGAAAACTGAGATAAGCAGTAATTATCAGTAAACCATTAAAACAAAACATTCAACAAAACCAATCAATATAAGGTCATTTCATATTTAAAAAGTGGAGAGAAGAAACCCTGTTTGTGTCCACTCATCCTTTTTTAGGTTGCTACTAAATAGTTGCTTGTCTTAAATTTGATGAACATTTTCTTTGTACAGCTAGTTCTGAGTACATATGCATAGCGGCAGGAACATAATTGTTATATAAAAACAAAATTACTGAAATATATTTTTTGCCTTGCCAGCATTCACTTCACTGTAATTTTCTACTTGGTATTCCCAGTCAGAGAGAGTTGCAAAAGCTCTTAACTTTTTGTCATAGAGAAAAACAAAAACAATATGCCAAAAATCCTCAAGTGGACCAATATCCTTGCTCTCCTAGAATTGTTCTTCATCCTCAAAGAAATGGAGACTGTCAAATGATTTACTTCATGCTTAACTTTACTTACTATGAGTAGTCCTACTGAAGTCAATGCAACCAACTGTGTGCAGTGCCAGGAACCTCACTACTAGAAGATGATTACTAGCCTGAGGTAAATAGCTCAAAAAGTCAGATTTGTGCATATTTAAAAATTAATTTAATGGGCATGTTCATGTCCCATGCACATTTCACTGAGTGAATTTTACTTACGCTGATGCCCATTAGGTTTGCAACCCCATGCATTCAAACAGAACCCTCGTTGATATAATATAGGTGAAGTTCCCAAAAACCTTTACAAGAATCCTAGCATAAAGAAAGCTAAATGAAGTGGATAAAGATCTGGCTTTACACAAGCACAACTAGTTTCTCTTCATGTGTAATAGGACACTTGAATTCAACTCTTGTGGACCAAAGGTAGAAAACATTTTCATTGTCGTCTTTAACTGCCCTAATGTAGAACTTAACTTTTATGCTAGGGTTCTTATCTTACAGGAGTTGTGTACTTGGTGTGGATTGGTGTGGATTTCTTCAAAATTTATTTTGACTTAAAAATATTTTAAAAAGACAAACAAATATAATTTATACCTGTAGTGAGAAAATAACAAAACAAAATGCATTCACATGCAGTGTGGATAGATCCAGATATTCAAAAAGCCTCAGGTGGAATCAGTCCAAGTTATGCTGTTTTCTGTAAGCAGCATAGTTTAAATTGGTAGCAAACAGAACACATATTCACACATTCACCCTTAAAATTAAATTAAAATCTGAAGGGGACAGTTACATAACAATGCATCTACAGGAGAAGGAAGGAGCTACTGTACTTATAGATCCCAGGAAATTTCCAGCATTATGCAGAACTGGAAAATAATAAATTCATTATAGTTGGTTTATTTCCTTAAAATAACAGTTCATGACCACAATTTAAAACTTTATTTTACTGCATTTTATTTTTGCTGTATTTATGGTTTTATGAGAGAAAAAGTTGAAAAATAGGTTAATTTAGGATGCCAAGTAACTGACTTAAATTGGGAAAAGGTCAGGCCTATTATAATTGCATTGTTCAGGACATAATAGAAGAAGTTTTTGGAGGCTGATAGCTTAACTCTTAAAATTTGTACAACATTGAAACTACACATATATAGCCAAATTTCTTAAATGTCAAGGGTGATTACAGAAAGCTTAAACATATCTAGAAGTGAAAGAATATATATCACCAACAACAAATGTTCTTTATAGCTTGCAGAGTCACAAATAGCTGTTGCTATCCCTGACTTTTAATATTGTTAAAGAGAAACAATCACTTAATAGGAAAAAAAAATCCCCAAGAGACATACCTACACTTGCATCTGTGTTTGTTTATGCAGTTATCTGAGTGGTGTGTGCAAACATATAACATGCATATAGGTCTGCTGTAAAAAGCAGTTATTTGCCAGACAGAAAATTAAACAACAAGGGTGTGGGCAATTAAATTTGGTTCCATTGTTTTAAGAAATTGCACTGAAAGTTCAAACAACGAAATGTAACATAAAAGTTAATGGAGTTTGAAAAGCCTTTCTGTATTAAAAACTTGAATTCAAGGTACTTTTTCTAATGGAAATGTATCTTACCAGTATTTGAATCAAATAGACTAATGACATGTTTTTATTACATTTAGCTTTTGGTTTTGTATGCAATAATTGGAAATTAAAATGGGCTATTGTTTCAAAATCACCTGTTGTGCACATGATTTTTTTTTCCAACAAAGATTCCAAAAGGAATTGTAGCATAATAATTTTACACAACCTGTTGCACAGCTGGTTAGTGTTATACAATTAATATATTCATAAACTAGGGGACAAATTATTAATATTATATTCTTGCTAATGAATGCGTATGCATTGGCTGTACTAAGTCTACTCATATATGTGTTCTGAGTAAAGTTTGCTCTAGATCACTAAATGATTTTAATTGGATTCTGAAACCATTGGATAATAATACTTTAAAGACTGTATTTTAAATAGTGAAACTGTTACACTATTAGAAAAGAAATATCAGGAATCCCTTTACTGTTTCCAATATATCCAAAATGTATCAGATGCTATAACACCTCTCCACATATTTTGAACCATATTAATAGAATCACATGGTTGTAAAATAAGTAGCCTGCAGTTGAAGGGGGGTAATAAAGAACAAATTGTTATTGTTACAGTACAATAAGACTCCTAGACAGAATTCTAAAAATAGTATATAGAAACTCTCCATTAATTTTAGAGAAGCAGTCTGAACTGTATTTGAAAGGTAACTATAATTGTATTGTGGCATTTTTGGCTAAGTACAAGTGTTCAAGAAGGCCAAGGCAGAAGGGCTCTAACTTTTGAGCTTTATTCTGAGCTTCCAAGGTTAAGTAGGGGAACAAGTAGAATACACAATAGACCTTGTGGGGAGCAGGGCTTAGAGCCTGCCTGTACTTACTGAGTCCAGCAGGTAGGGGGCCTCTTGCAGATAAGGGGACTCTGTGTCCTCTATGGGCTCCCTAGGCTGCCAAAGCTTCTTGATCACAGCTGAATGGCTGAGTCGCACCTGATTGGATAGGAGAAACATCACAGCCACCCACCTGGCCTAGATGCAATGGCAATGGTTTATCATGGCATGTGCCCTGCTCTCATGGCCACAAACCACTATCCAGCCGCCCTGTGCATGCACATCTACTACACTCTGTGCCTGCCATGAGGGTGTGTATGTCAGATGTCTGGTTGTGTGCATGTGTGTGTGTGTCCTGGATGCCTGTCTTCCCAATCTACCCTCAACTCCCTACCAATGCTGTAGTATGCTGTTTGGATCTGTGAAACCTTGGAGCCAAGTAGCTTCTCCCCTGCATGGACTGGAAGCCATACCCATATATGTAGGGTTGGAGGGCTTTAAGTGTCTGTGCCCTGGAACTTGGGCATAGGTCTCCAGCCCCAGACTCCTCTGGTGCTGTATCTTGGGCACCACTGTCTACAACCCAGGCTGCCCAGGCACTGTCCCCCTTCACATCTCCCAAACCCACCCCAAGAAGTGTACACCGAGGTGTGGGAGAATGTGGTCCACAGAAGAGACATACCTCATTTTAATCAAATGTTGAAACTGCCAAACTTTTTTAGTATATTTATTAAACAAAAACTGTGGAACACTGCCCCCTCCAGAACTTGGAACCTTCTTCTCAGTTAACATTGAGAGAGTGGAAAAATAACTGGCTGGTGCTTCCCAGGTCTCACATGGAGGGTGGTAGAGGGGTGGGCAGCTGCAGGGGTTCAGCTTAACAAACATAAAATCTTGGGGCAGCGGGGAAAATGCTGGATGCAAAAGTGCTGCCCCTCAGTTTAATTAAATGTTGCAGTTGCCAAACTTTTTGAGTGCATAATAAAAAAAATCAGGGGAATGTTGTCCAGTCTGGAACTTGGACCTGAACATGGGGGGCTACCTATCAGAGCTCCCCTGCAGTGAAACCCAGGGCTAGAGTGGCCTGGCCTGGTAGGCCACCTCCTTCGCCCCCAGTTCTGAGTGGTCCCACACCATTCTGGCACTGGTCTGGAACCTCTGTGGGGCCCTGAACCTACACCAGCAACTGCCAGTAGCCAGGGGTAGTAAGTTGGCCCTGGAAGATGGGCTGAGCAGAGGTGTCCTGATTACAAGCCCTGGTTCTAGGCTAATGGCATACTGGGCTGCATTAGTAGGTGTGTTGCCAGTAGGTCCAGGGAAGTGATTATTCCTCTTGATTAAGCACTGGTGAGGCCATATCTGGAGTACTATGTTCAGTTTTGGGGCCCCCACTACAGAAAGGATGTGGACAAATTGTAGAGTTCAGCGGACGGCAACAAAGATGGTTTGGCGGCTAAGGCACATGACTTCTGAGGAGAGGCTGAAGGAACTGGGTGTTGGAAGTCTAGAGAAGAGAAGACTGAGGGGATTTAATAAGTCTTCAACTAGCTGAAGCACGGTTCTAAAGAGGGTGGAGCTAAACTGTACTCCATGGTGGCAGATGACAGAACAGAGAGCATTGTTCTCAGGCTGAAGCAAGGGAAGTTTAGGTTGGATATTATGAAGAATTTTCTGACTAGGAGGATGGTAAGACACTGGAACAGGTTACCCAGAGAGGTGATGGAATCTCCATCCTTGGAGGTTTTTAAGACCCAGCTAAATAAAGTTTTGGCTGGGATGATCTAATTGGAGTTGGTCCTGCTTTGACCAGGGGATTGGACTAGATGACCTCCTGAGGTCCCTTCCAAACCTAATTTTCTATGATTCTATGAAAGTCTGTGATAAACCTCTAAGGTTTTGTCTACCCTGTTGTCCAAGTCATGGCTGAAGCTCATGTAGACATACTCAACCTACATTTAAACTGATTGATCTGGATACTATTACAAATTAATCTGGAGTATAATGGAGTTCAACCTAATCTGTAAAACCTGTCCAGGATCCTAGGTAACTACTTGGGAGGCCAGCCAACAATGAAATCTATTCTGCCACAGTTCCCATATTCTTGGTACCCAGACTAATCATGCCTGTGACAGCAATGTAAACATACCTTATGATTTTAAATAGCAAATTATAGCAGGCTGGATACAGATTATTAAATCCATATTTTTTATTTGTAGTTTCTGCTATTGGATTGAAATTAATGGGGCATGGTTTATACATTGCCTATTGCTGCTATTGCATTACAAAGTTGTATGAGAAGGGTTTTTTGTGATTTCACATAACCGTTTTCCGTTGCGGTCAATATGGGTTTCTATAGGACTTTTGTCTGTCAGGGCCACAAGATCAGGTGTCCATCCAAAAAAAAAAAAAAAAAAAATTAAGAGCTCCTTTGCATTTGTCAAGACTTCAGATGACTAAATATACTTTTTAAGCAAATTACAGAATATCTTATTCTCTTGTTCACTACTTTTCTCCAAAGTAGATGATCTAGTCTTTTATGTTCAATAGTAATTAGAAAAATTGCATGCTTTAAATACTGTAATTATATGCTTTAAATAGATCTCATCAGTTAGCACCAAAGGTTGAAGAGCCACTACAAATAGAGCATTTCTTAGTAAAAAGACCAGCCAGTCTGCTGCATCCTAAGTTGCCCTTTGTTTATTGCAAGCATGATATAGTGTTAATTATTTGTGATGGTAACTTAGGGTGCACAAGCAGATTTTCTAAAGTACTGTCTGTAGTACAGAAGTTAAGTCTTAGCAATATGAAATCTCATTCTAATATTACTTTATGTAACCTTTAACTAGAAGTAGAGGAAGAATGCTAGCTTTGTACATGAATTACGCACTTGCTTATATACAAATGATCAAATATTACTGCAATTGCAGTGTATTTAAATAAACAAGGCTCAATTATATTGCAGCCATAATGGTCCTAACTGAAAAACCTGTGAGAAAAGGACATTGCGTCAAAAAAGTTTTCTTGGGTTTTGTCTGAATCACTTCATCAAAAAGGTATTGTGAATGGTCCAAGGACCTTTAGGATGATGCCTCCTAGCCATTCTCTAGAGGGTAAAGCTATCCAAATGTAATGGTTGCCTTGCCTGCTGCAGAACCCTGTTGCCATTGTCTGACTCTCCCCATGGGGGACCATAAATAATTAACATTTTTTTATTAATCTCTGTAAAGGAGCACCTTTGTGATGAAGTAGGCTGCAATACAGCCTCTGGAGGGAGGTTAGTATTAAAGATGGACCCAGGAGAGCAAGCAGCCCAAGGATTACATCCAGGACCCAGAGAGGGAAGTAGACCAGAGCAGGTAGGCTTGTTTGGTTCTGGGTAAGACCTAAAACTGCACCCTGCCAGAGAAGGATTGTCTGGTGGGGCTGTCCATGGCAGGACAGTCCCCCAGAAATGCTAGGCCAGTTACTTCCCCAGTGAAAGGCAGGTAGGGGCACCTTATAACCCCAGCCCCCACCATCCGGTGGGTCATTAAGACCAGAGGGTAGCAGAGCCAGGCATGCATATGGGACAGGCACCTGAGCCCAAAGGGATGTAAGACCCTAGTGGTAGTGAAGCCAGGCACTCTTATGGAGAGTCACCTGAGCCTGTGGGGGGTGTAATACCCCAAAGCCCCAGCATAGGGACAGAGTGTGGACCCCAGTGAGTGGGGCAGAGTAGTTACTCTGACAAAGGCATGAAGTGTTGAGGCCCCAGAGAAGGAGGCATATGTTGAGACCCCAGGAAGGGGGCAGTTAGGCCCAGGTAAGTCTTCAGATGCCTGAGGCCACAAGTGGGCCTGAGGCCAAGAGGGCTAGTAATTGGCCCTGATTACAGGGTGCGAATGAGGAGTTACCCAGTGAGGGGCTTGGGTCAGAACTCTAGGATAAGGTGAATTGGCTGCTTACCACTCAGATGAGGGTTGCAGGAAAGGCTTCACCAGGGCCAGTCAAGGAGTGCAAGTAGGCAAGCCTGATGGCCTATGGGAGCTGCTTATGGGAGAAGGGCAGGTTAAATGTGGCTCTGTGTGGGTCAGCGCGTAAAAGGCCCATTGAGAGTGGGCAGAGTGCTCAAGGCCTGGTGAGAGTGTGTGATGTGAATGAGGCCTAATGGGGTGGAATGACAGGATGAATGTGTCAGGCCTAGCAAGGGGCTGAGCATGGCCTGGCCTCAAGCTGGAACAAACAGCAACTCAAGGATGACATCTGTAAGGCATAGATCATAATACGGGCAGGTTGAAGTTGTGTATACACCCCTAGACATCGGCGTCTTAAAATGGGCAGCCTCCCGCTTATTGTAACACCAGTTTACTTTACATCAAAGGCATAGCAGGAGAGACTGGGCGGATTGCCCTAGACAGGCAGGTGGGCCAATACTGTGACCAGGCCTGGGTGATAGGTAAAGGTTTTTAGTTTGTGCAAATGGAGGGACTGACAGAGTTTCTCAATCCATGTTAAATCTTACTATGGAACAACCCTCTCTTGGTTTCCCAGCCATCATCTTCCTAAATGATTCCATCTGATAACTGATATCTATTCATCTAATTAATCTTTACAAACTCCTATTTATAACTCATATTGTTCAGTACATATTATTATTCCCATTTCACACTTAGGGAACTTGGAGAATAAATATGAAGTGACTTAGGAGTCACTAACCAAGTTTTATAGTAAGTCATTAGTAAAGATAGTATTTAGGTGATATTGGCAATCAGCTCTGAGCTTAGGCCTCTAAACAATGCTGCTTCTGATTGTATAGTAATAGATGGAGATCCATCAGGAAGTAGCATAAACTACATGGAAACTAATGGAAGCTAATCTTCTTTGTACAATACTAGGTTCATTCATTATCTTGAGTTACTATTGGCTTTAGTAACAACAGAGTGTTTCATGAGAACTGGATCTGTACATGGAAGAACATTCACTTGCAGAATTCTGCCAGAAGTTGAGTGCCTCTCTTGACATGGTTGACATGCTCAGATCACATTAAAACTGATATGAAGGTGAATATAGGAATAGTACTTTACACTTAACACTTACAGAGGAAATGGACCTTTACATGGTCTCTCCAACTCCTTCAAAACCCTGGGGCACTCCTTGCTGCTCTTCACTTCTCCATAGCAAAATTCTTGTCTTTGGTTCCATTGCTGCTGCTGCTTCCTTGGTTACACCTGCAATTTGCCCTGTGTTATATACTATAAATTTACACATGCCCCCACTTTAGTTTTAAGACCTAATTCACTCCAGTCACCATACCAAGTCAGTTTTGCCTCTTCCCTCAACATAAGTTAATCCCATGCCTCTCATCTCATGGCTATTATAAATCTTCTATTGACTAACCCCTGCATCCAACCAACATCACTAGAAGTTTCAGCACTAAAATGTCTTTGATGTCTTGTGTTAATACACATCAGTAGAAAAGACTCTGGAGAATCCAAAGGCATGTAATAAGAGACTACAAAGGCAAAAATAAATATGGTAAGAAAAAAAAGCACAAAGAAATGTGAGCATAAAGTAGGTTTACTGGTTAAGATGAAGTGTTATACCTTAATGTTAACTTTTCATCATCTCTTTGATGGTATACATAACTAAGACACCTAAGCCTCTATATTTTTTTAAGTTATGATTAAAACTAGGTAGGAAATATTTTTTCCTGCATATGGGTGAGCATAAACCTTGTAAAAGTTTTCCACAAAAAAGAGAGAGAGAGAAGGGCTACATCCCTTTAGTAGGGTACTCTTCTGAGTATTAGAAGACCAGGGAACAGAACATCAGTAACTCAAAACTCAAACAAGTGCCATAACACTGAGCCATTGCATATTGTGGTGGGAGTGGCAGCATTTCTGTTTTTGAACAGAAATTCCATTCTTATTGCAAGTGATCTGTAATTTGCCATGGAAAGTTTCAGTTTTGCAGATCAACAAATTCCTACAAAAAACATTTAGTTATAAAATTCTTGCCCAGTCCTTGTTACAACAGCATCCCTAGATGGGCTGTAGCTCTGCTTAGAATCTGGGTAATGCTACATCTTACAGTTTCTCTCACACACTGCAGCATCTCTCCCATGCTCACTCCTGCTCCTGGCATACCTCCCTTCAGTGAGATGTTCACCAATGGCAGATGTATGGATGTTTTCTACAATGCTTCTCTAGAATAATCCTCCCTTAAATGCTTTTAGGGCTTTTTTGTGCTACCTCAGTGTAAAGGTTCTGGAGCAGAATAAGGATATCATCAACACTGTGCCTTTATGAGTGACTTTACTGTATATGTAAAGTGATCATTGTAGCCACTTTCCAGATTCAAAGTACAGATGTTAGCTAGATAGTCCTCACAATGAGATAATATTATCCTCATTGTATTATTACCCTATAGAGAAAACTGGTAGCAGCAGCAAACCTGGAAACCAGCAAAACTAGTAGCAGCAGCAGAACTTAAAATAGTTGGGCTCTTGTACATGACAGTCATCACACTTGTACACGTGATGGTCATCATGATGTACACATTACGAAAATGTAATTTGTGTAGCTTAATGGCATCACACATTACATGTGCAGGAGTTTGGGTTTTTTTTAATGACTGCATTGTTGCAAACCTTGATGTAGTATAGTTTACAATGTTGCAAATTGCAACAATGCAGCTGTCCACTCATCCCCTGGCTGCTGGAGAGGCAGACAGGCTCCACAGAAAAAAGGATAGGGCTCCTCACCACTTCTGCATTCACCAGGCACCCATTGAAGGCAGAAGTGGTGAGGGGCCCAATCCTTTTTTTTTCCCGGCAGAGCCTGCCTGCCTCTCCTGCAGCTGGTGAGGTGAGGTGCTGGTGGTTTGAGCAGCCCCTCAGATGTGGGGGAGCCCAGTCCTTCCCTCCTTAATGGCAGTGCCCCCTGGGTCCACCTGAGTGGGCTGCTAGCAGCACCCAGTCTGATCCATCTGTTCCCCACACCTGCCTGCTGGAAGCCCGCTGGGCATTGCTCCCTTGGCAGACCCTGGGAAGAGTTGGATTGGGCTGGGTGCTGCCTCCAAACTGGGGCAGCACCCAACCCATTAGCAGCCTGCCCAGGTGGCCCTGCACAGGTGCTGCCACCATGGAGGGAAGTACTGGGACCCCCCACAGCTCAGGAGCCACTCAGCACAACAGCAGCTCACCCCCAGCCCCCTACTTCCCCTCCCCCCTCTAGCCATGGGCAGACTCTGGCTCTGACAACAACAACAAAAAAGAATTGGTCCCCTTGCCATAATGTGGTGGAAAAATTGAAATGCGGGGCTTCAATTAAAAATCCACCATTTCAATTTAAGGGACATAAAATATAACCTTGGGGATTGAACCCTTGTCACATGTACAAGCACCCATTGAGTCCTAATGCCCAAGCTACTAATTTGCACTCCCTCTCAGCAGTTCTGGAGCTGTTTCCCAGGAAATATATACCTGTAAAGAGATTTAGGAGAATCCATTACATTTATGACACATGTTTTCATGGTAATCAGTTAAAAAAAACAAAAAAGTAAAAGAAAAAACCCTGCTTGGACATGCAAATACATTAGACTAGTTATGGAATGAGATAGATTTCTGTTTCATTTGTTTTGCTTTTTCAACCATTGTATCTTATACAGAGATATGGAAACAATATTTTTACTAAGTTGAGATATCTCTCTTGGACTACTTTGCCTTACAGTACTTCCTCCATTTTTTCATGCATTTCTGCTGGTTCTATTGATTAGGCATCTGTTCTCTGTATAGCCATAGTTTGCTCTTGTGGAACAATGTTTAGCAGCTGTTACAATTCAGACAAGTGTTGACAGGATGAGAATTAAATTAACACCCAATAATGTTTTAACACCTGGCCTAGCAACAGCAATATCATTGAATTTCACCTTTTAGAAATTGCTTAGTAAGTTACTTTCATATTACTTTGACTTTGACCACAGCATACACTGATTGTATTTTAAAATAAAATTCTTGAAACTGAAAAAGGAATTTTGCACTGTTGGCAAAATAATAATAATAATTAAGGACTGTTCTCCTAGTATCATGGTGCCAATTTTAATTACTTTTCTTCCTATAACAGCTACATGTCCAATTTATTTAGCTAAATGGTACTAGATCAACAGAAATCAGTACATACATTTTTAGTAAAATGTTGATGGCTCCAGGAAATTAAGAATTCTTGTTAGCCATCTGAAGTCAAATGAACACTTCATGTATAAAGGGAATGATGGAATTCATACAGGAGAGGGGTTTCTGGTAGCCAAGTCCAGGACAATAACAGAATATATGATAAAATACCTGCCAAAAGTGCAACATAGTCACACAGTGGCCAGGACTAGTATTTTTCTGGCTTCATGCAAAATCCCTGTACAACTGGTACATGGCTGAATGTGTTCAAGATATTTTATGTACGGAGCCCTGACCCTTAAAACAATGCCTGGCCGTGGGTGAAGGTTTTAGTTTACGTGGTTTGCTTACTGTGCTTCAACAAGTGTCAGTCCTCTGCTTAGAACCTTTTCTAGCAACGTTCAGGTGAAATAATAGACTCATTTATGATCATTTAGATCATGATAAATTGCTGTTCTACCAAAGAATCACAAAAGGTATTCCAAAGAAAAATGATAACCAACTACAACCAACAATTCTGAAATCAGTTTACAGTGTACATATATCAGTCTAAAATCAAATTAAACAAAATTCTACAATACAAAGGAAATTAGATTACTTCAAATGCTTATCATCCAATTTCTCCTTTTGGTTTACAGATGCTGCATGAGTCTTTTTGCAACTTCACTAAAAACTCCAGCTCTTTAAATGATCTGCATAATCTAGATCTTCTTTACTTCTCATATCAGCCATAAAGATAAGCAAGGAAATAAAGCAGTGCAGACAATTTCTACTAATGCCGAACAGGTGCAGATTTGATATATCTGCCAAGTGACCCTCATTTTGCCTGTCAATCATTGCACTGAAGTTAAGATGCAGAAACTGGCAGCAATCCGTTTCACTGTGTTTAGCTGCTGCTGTGCTAACCTCATGCTTTTCATTGATTTCTGGGCTGTACTGAAGTGCTGTGTGTCAGAGAGACAAAGAGAAGGCAGGACCAATCTCCAAATGTTAATGACTAATTTGAATTAGAGAGTAATAGTAGGGAATATTTTCCTGATCAAAGATTAAGATTTAAACCTCAAGCCAGAAGTTAATATTTCAAGGCGATATCTTGCTTCAGATACTCTATCAGTTTTCTGTTTG
>NW_017729025.1:69759337-69761324 GCF_001723915.1 Gavialis gangeticus
TCTCACAAACACTAAAGCTTTCCCTCTCCTTCAGAAATGGACAAAATTACAATACATACATGAGCATAACAAAACCATTTGAAGAGATGACAGTGCTGTTCAGTAATTCTTCAGCACATAAGAAACTACAGCAATGCTTTATAGGCAAAAAAAAATGTTTACTTAGATTGGTTCCACCTTGAGCTTTTTGTATGTTTGTACCTAGTCTATGAATATTACAAATATAACTCTCTAACTGGACCCCAAAGAAAACTTAATAAATCCCAAATTATCATCTTGGAATAAATCCCAAAACAATCAATCATATTTATTTGTGGTTATACATATCACTAGCTTTGTAGTGCTTCAGATAACCATATCTGCGGCCAAAATAAAATGAGCTCTGGTTTTTTTTTTATTACTTCTAGTACCCAGGAATTGAAATACAATGAAAAGGCTAGAATTTGTTATTTTTAGCCCTATTTCTCCATAAAGTATTAGGAAAGCCTTTGACTGAGGCAAAGCACATATGCAAAAATATTTTAAATTATTCACATTCATAGTTACAACAGCTAATATGCACATGAGTATGCTGTAAATTTCCTCAGATGCCAAAGTGGTGATTTGATAGTAGCATAGCAGTATGTGTTGTTTTATCTTGAGTTGTGTCCCTTGCTAACAGCTGTTTTCTACAGAAAGTGTTTGCGTGCTCTCCAAGGCTTGATCAAAATTCTTGGGTTTTTTTGTTGTTCCAGATACTTTGCCACTCCGCAGCCCTAGGACAGAAGCAAAAGGAGAAAAATAATCTTTTCCTGGTTAATCAGTTCAGGGGAGACCAAAGATATTCAGTAATATTTCAGTAAGTGCTAAATGGTTGTACAGTAAGGAATTTGTGAAAAGAAATTGTAGAGAAATGTAGAAAATAATGTAAACATTTGGGTGTTGAGTCCACCTCAAGTTATGCCTGTCTCTGCAAACATACTCCTTTCCAAAATGCTCCACTAACTAAACATCTTAGAAGAGAATGGTTCCTCTAACAGCCTACATTTCGCCACTGGAAACTTAAAAGTGAACTGCAAGTAACCACAGCCCATGCAATGTATGAATACTGATATGAGTTGTCTCCTCTGGCATGAACCTTCTGGTTACTGAAACAAATTTAATTAGCCTTCCTAAAGTAAAACATTCATGGAATGGCAGCAATGGAAACACTACATATCTGCAACAGCCAAGGAAAGTACAATTTGCACCCAACTTTGAGAAGTTTTTCCATTCTTTATTTATAGTCAATAACTGCTGAACAATTGCTCTGACTATAAGAAAGAACTCTTAAGTAAATTAAGAATAACAGTAAGAGATCAAAGGAAAATCTCCATCATAGAAAAGCGACCTGTTAGAAGAGGTGAGATATAGAAATAGGCAGCTCTTTGACAGAAAATATCCTTTGTAATGTAAGTTCAGTAATACAGAACCTAGTCTCTCAGAGTGCCCACAGTAATTATAAGGATTGCCTCAGTATTTACATTTGTCATCCGTGTCCTTAATGCATCCAGTTTTATCAGACTGAAGTGAGTTCTACTAATGTCTAGTTTTCTCCAACCCTAACATAGTAAACTATTCTAATAAATGGTTCACTAGTACTCCTCTTCTGTGATAACATATGCTTAGGAATCAGTGTAGTAAATGATAGCAAAAGTCCTTCAACTCCATTATCTAGTCCCTGGCAGCGGCCAAGAACTGCTTCAGAGAAAAATGTAGGAGCACCTCTCACCTTCTCTCAGGTCACATGACATAATTTATGTAGAGATGCTACATTACTTTCATAATCAGTCAAAACTATTTATTTCACTTACAGTTACTGCAGAATAGCATATATGCAGGCCATTTATTCCATAGATGTTTAGTGTCATGTCTCTTTAAAAAACCTTTTCACCTTCAGGGTATTTCAGTTCTTAGACTGAAAGTTCTTACTTAGTAAGAACCAGGGATCCTGGTTTTTTCTGATTAA
>NW_017729025.1:69771478-69780418 GCF_001723915.1 Gavialis gangeticus
CTCCTTTCCAAAATGCTCCACTAACTAAACATCTTAGAAGAGAATGGTTCCTCTAACAGCCTACATTTCGCCACTGGAAACTTAAAAGTGAACTGCAAGTAACCACAGCCCATGCAATGTATGAATACTGATATGAGTTGTCTCCTCTGGCATGAACCTTCTGGTTACTGAAACAAATTTAATTAGCCTTCCTAAAGTAAAACATTCATGGAATGGCAGCAATGGAAACACTACATATCTGCAACAGCCAAGGAAAGTACAATTTGCACCCAACTTTGAGAAGTTTTTCCATTCTTTATTTATAGTCAATAACTGCTGAACAATTGCTCTGACTATAAGAAAGAACTCTTAAGTAAATTAAGAATAACAGTAAGAGATCAAAGGAAAATCTCCATCATAGAAAAGCGACCTGTTAGAAGAGGTGAGATATAGAAATAGGCAGCTCTTTGACAGAAAATATCCTTTGTAATGTAAGTTCAGTAATACAGAACCTAGTCTCTCAGAGTGCCCACAGTAATTATAAGGATTGCCTCAGTATTTACATTTGTCATCCGTGTCCTTAATGCATCCAGTTTTATCAGACTGAAGTGAGTTCTACTAATGTCTAGTTTTCTCCAACCCTAACATAGTAAACTATTCTAATAAATGGTTCACTAGTACTCCTCTTCTGTGATAACATATGCTTAGGAATCAGTGTAGTAAATGATAGCAAAAGTCCTTCAACTCCATTATCTAGTCCCTGGCAGCGGCCAAGAACTGCTTCAGAGAAAAATGTAGGAGCACCTCTCACCTTCTCTCAGGTCACATGACATAATTTATGTAGAGATGCTACATTACTTTCATAATCAGTCAAAACTATTTATTTCACTTACAGTTACTGCAGAATAGCATATATGCAGGCCATTTATTCCATAGATGTTTAGTGTCATGTCTCTTTAAAAAACCTTTTCACCTTCAGGGTATTTCAGTTCTTAGACTGAAAGTTCTTACTTAGTAAGAACCAGGGATCCTGGTTTTTTCTGATTAAAAAAAATCCCCAATTTTCAGGTTAAAAAAAGTAACCCAAAATCCACGTTTTTTCATGCTTAAAATGAAATGCTACTAATGCATAGATATATATATATAGTGGTGTTTCATTTTGATCATGGAAAAATTTGGATTTTGGATTATCATTTTTAAGCAGAAAATTTGAGGGGGGGGGGTGTTAATCAGAGAAAACCAGGATACTTGGTAAGAACCCACAGTGCAGAGTTAATACTTAGGCTAGCTATACAATGCATAAAGAGAGTTATGTTCCTAAGAACAATTAGCAATATCTAGGGCACAGACAGAAGTGACAATTTTTGCCCAGTCTGGCCCCTGAAAACTCTACAGCCGTAACCAAACAGAATTGCACAGCTGCAAAGAGCTTTAAAAGGGCCCAATCCACAAAAATCTGAACCCTCATTGCATGAGGGTTTACATGAAGATGTTTCAAAACAGATCATCTTCTGTAACTTCTGTCTGCCTCCCAGCCAGTCACTGTTTTCAGAGTGGGAGGGGGCAAAAAGAAACAGAGGGAATTTGATTTGGGGTTTTTTTTAGCCCCTGCTGGAGGGTAGGGCATGTGGATTGTAGGCCACCTGAGATGTGAGGGGTCTCCAATCCACCCACCTCACCCTCCAGCACTGTCTGGGGAATCCCTAAAACAAGTTCCTCCTTCCTTTCCCTCCTCCCATTCTGAAAACAGCACAGGCTGAGAGCAAGAAGTGACCATTGCTAGGAAAATCTGGCTCCATGACAACTGGCAGCCAACAGCTAGATTCCCCTCTCTCCTGGAACCAACAGTGAACTTCTATTTGGTCCAGGGGCTCGTTGTAACTCAGAACAATTCCTGCAAAGCATTCTCAGTTACAGTGGTGAGCTGCAATTCTGTTTGTGCCCTAACTGCCTAGGGGCCTTATGACCTTAAGTTATTGGCCGATATTATACATAGGGGTCTACCCAACTTGAGGAGATAGCTAACCAAGTGTGTATGGAGCTCACTTGACCAGCCACCATTTCTGTGGGCTAATCATGGTGCTCCCCCACACAGACACCTCTGATTGGCTGAGGAGCCCCAGTGGCCCCACCCCTTGCTGCTGATTAGTGAAGAGGAATGGGGCCACACAACAGGCAGCCCTCTCAGCCAATCAGCAGCAAGAGGCAGGGGAGGCAGCCCTCTTGGGCTCCCCTTTGTGTCAGCAGTTCTCCTTTCCCCTCCCACTCTGGCAAGCTATGCAGCCAGGCTGCAGCACCACGAGAACTACAACATTTTATTTTCAGTACTTTTTTTTTTTTGCAGGTTTCAGAGGTTGTGCCTGCCTGACCTTGAACACCCATTCATGAGCCACCTTGGCCAGAGCAGCCGGTGATGGACATACCAATGCTTCGTGTGGCCCCTAAGGTAGGTCTATATCACCTCGGTGGCTCCCCCAAACTCGCCTGCCATGACTTTGAATGTACTACCAGTGGGGGGGCAAGCTGCTGGAGGTCCCTCAGGGGTGGGTGCTCCGCCTGACAGCATTTTGTGGGGCTCCACCTGCCCTACACCCCAGCCTCATGCCAACCTCTGGTGGGACACCAGGTCTTGAGGTGGCCGTCCCTCCAGTGTAGATATTTCCTTGACCTTGATGCCTCCCTCAGGTTTTGTGTCCTGAGTCTTTTATGCCTCTGGTAGTCCACAGGTCTATTAGTTGCATAGACTGGGTCTCTACCCCCTCTGGGACAACCAAAGAAGGGGGGAAACAAAAAAAAGGAACATGAAACAAAACAAGGAAGGAAGCTGCAATGCTGGCATTCCCCATGCTGGGACCCTTCAAGACTAAGACACTCAATTCATGAGGACTGCGTGCCTCGTCACCACCCCACAAAAAGGGGAAAAAGAAAAATGAACAAAACAAAATATCGGTCTGGGTAGCCTGTTCCACTGTCAAGATTCGATGGGGTCCCCTCGATGCCCTTCCTTGGGAGTTTCTTTGCCTCCGCTACCACCAACCCATCTTCTGTACCCGGGAGTGTTCAGGACAATGACCCATTGTCTCCCCTGGATCTGCTATGGCCCCCTCTTCTGGGCTGTTTCTCTCTTCACGCAGCCGAGTGCAGCTTGTGGTGCTACTGTCCCTCAGTGTTGCCTGCAGTGTCCCACCTCTGGCGTCCCTCAGTCCTCGGAGCTTGAGTCCTCCGTCACCTGAGCAGGGAGACCCTGCCGTCTCTGCAGCTGCTCCCTGGCCAGATCTTCCCTCACTATACAAGCACTGGCCGCTGCCAGTGTGGAGAGCCTCCGCTGCCTCTCTTCTTCTCTCCGCTCCTCCCATGGTGATCCTTCTTATTTCCGCTGGCCGGTGATTGCCCGTGACATCACCAGCCAGTTTCAGCTGGATAAAGGCACGGCTTGTAACCCATGCAGGCTCTACTCTTCATTCCTGCAGCATCGTTCATCCTGCTGCAGGTAAGTAGATTTCTTGGTTTTCTGTTTTTATACATGGCCCCCATCCCAAGAGCCCCCAGGGTGTGGCTTGGGGCTCTTTTGCTTGAATGCCCCTGGGACAGAGGCATTACCCAATTTTGCAACTTCCTTGAAATCCATGAAATCAAGATTTGGTAGGTCCCTTCTTATACATGAAGACAGTTAGATACATGTAGAGAAGCAAGAAAACCCCCATTTGCACCTGCAGCCCCCCCCCAAAAAACTTATCCATGCCACCAGAGCTCGCAATAACAGCGGACTGGCAGCTGCTACAGGAGCTCCACTTTATTAACAGCTGCTCAGTCTGGATTGGACCTCCCTGCAGCTGCACTGGTATTTCTAGCCCAGTACCAGAACCAGAAGAAGCAGATGACGGACCCAAAAAAGAAGCAGGGACACTGAAATGCTGGAATGCCAGAGCTGAAAACAAGGAGACAAGGAAAGGGCTAATCCCCAGACCAAGAGCTCAGAAGAGGTCTGACTCCCAGGACCACACCAAGTCTGCAGCAGCAAAGACTGTAGGAAGAGCTAGGAGTGAGCAGCCCAGGGAAAAAAGTGGTTGTTGGAGAGTCAGCAACCCTCAAATAGATTTTTTTTTGTTTAATCTTTTATTCACTTTCATTGTAAATGGAAGGGGAAAGAAGCCCCTTAGGCTGAGTCCCAGCCACCTGAAGGGAGAAGAAAGGAAAGCCAGCAACAGCCCCAGACTGGAGGGATGCTGGCAGAAGGAGTATACTCCAGTACTTAGATGGTATCAAGTTAGTAAGGACCTTAAAGGGCCAGTCCCAGGAAGCAGACCTAGGCAGAGCAACTCTGAGGACCAACACATGGGCACTGAAGTCCGTTATAAGCACCCAAGTCTGCAGGCAAGATCAGCTGGAAATTCTCCTTTGTTTTGTTTTGTTTTGTTTTGTTTTGTTTTGTTTTGTTTTGTTTTGTTTTGTTGTGGGGTTTTTTGAGTTCTTTTCTTCAATAGGGCTGGTCCTTGGGGAAATAGCCTGCCACCCTCAAGTCTGATTCCCACTGTTGCTGGCAGCCACAGCCAGCAGTCATAAAGGCTCTAGAGGCTGTAAGACTTACTTGAGTTATAGTTCTTTTGTTTTGCATTGTTCTTCAATTCTCTTCCATCTACCAAGCCTTGACTAAACAATCTTGGGGGCAGCTTAGCTGCCAGTCCCTTGAGTCCAGCCTAGAAATACTGATGGCCTAAAGGAGCCAATAAAAGAAGAAGAATGCCCTTTGAGAACCGGGGCACAACAGACGGTTTAACATCTAGGTGGTGCTTCGACAGGGTGAAGGGGAGGTAGGAGCTCCAAGGAAGAATTGGATCCTGTGCATCTGAGCCAATACACAGAAGGTTAGACCACATCCCAACAAAAATAAACATCAACACCAAGATGTGGCAGGTGAGAATCGTGCGACCTCTGCTGAGTGAGTGAGCTGGGGGAGTCTGCACCCCCAAGGCCCAGTCTTATTGGGCACAGGGCTACCAGGGCCCACAGCCCTATCCCATACAGTGCCAACAATAGGAAGGAAGTCAGCAAAAAAAGCATGCTGAGGAGAAGTTGCCTAATCTAGCCAATAAGAAATGTCAAGGACAGGGGTGTAAATTAAACAGCATCCCTCTCCAGGATTTAGACACCTGGGCAGGATGAAAGTGCTTCTCTCCAAAGAATATCTCCAGCCATGAAGTTATAATCAGGATATTCACAACACAGTAGTGTCTCTTGGACTTAGGGCCAGTATTTCAGCTTTTCTCATAATGGTTTTTATCTCAACATACACGGCATAGAAAGGGTAGCCCTACATAGGACCATGATAAGTAAGAGATGAGCTTTAAGTCATAGCAGAGGATAATATCATCTTCCAAAATGATGCCACTGCAAGTGGGAGAACAAACAGATCTTTTTCCTCCAGTGTTATTTTTGCTATCACATGTGAAAATAATTATTCCCTTTCTTCTGATGCCTCAATCATTGAATAAATCAGAGATACTGATATGAATAACCTTGATTGTCCAGTAACATTTCCTTTGAGGTCAGCTTCAAAGGGACATTCAGTTTTTTCCATTGTGTGTGTTTTAATCCCAGTGTGATAATATGTTGCATGTATCCAATGGTCCTTTGTGATCATTTATACGCAATTTGAAACACACTTATATTGTCACTAAAAAAAGGGAACCCAACACAGCACTGCTATCTGAGATGCATTTTATTATTGTTATGAAAGTTAGGTATTTTCTAACTATAGGAGTTAAAGTTATGTTTCATGTTCATTTAAACTGGGTGATTTAAAGAGCTGCTATTGGGTTTACTTTAGTCCTAGGCATCCTCACAGGAAAAAATAAGTTGGTTACTTGGTTGGGAAGATGGAATATGCACACTATAATGGTTATGTGTAGTGGTTATCATAAAATGGATTTATTTATAATTACCACAAAATTTATTGTTATTCATTTCTGTAGTACAGTGAAACCAACATTGTAAATGTGGTCACGGCAAGTGTCAGCAAGAGGTGACCCTGGGATGCTAAACAAAATTACTGATATCCTTGTTCCACTGATATCTATGGCAAAACAACAGCTGTCTTAGCTAGCCATGGTTAGATTTCACTCAATTTTTAATATTGGAAAATTCTTTTATTTTCATTTCCCTGACCACCATCCTGAGGCTACTAGAGTATAACTTCTGATAAAAAGCACTGAGGAGTAGCAACCTTAACTTAATATACTAGTAGTTCATTTATTTACTATTAAATCAATACAGTTTCATCTAATATATATTTATAAAAATAGAAGTCCTCAACAATGGAGAAGACAGATGAAGAAGGAATACCTCGCATGGGCTGCAAAGTTGGATAAGGCTGCAGTGGAATAGAAAACTGTTTGCCTAGGTTTTCCTTGCCATCTGATTTAGTTTTCCTCCCCATGAAGTACCACATGGTTGCTCTGTGAGTGTCCACACATTAAAAGAAGTCACCTGGAAGCATCTTCCTTTACTAGCATGTCCTACAGCAATAAGGAAGTAGTGATGTAGGCTCCTGCTAGTGATTACTGGAGGCCATGGACCTACATGGAGGTGATGACTGTATGATGGTTGTTTGGTTCTAGGAACTGAGACAAGTGTGCAATTCAGCAGTGGTAATCATGAATGAGCAGATCTATTTAGGATTCATTCTGCTCTCCCTGTATGTGAGAAGAGCTAGAAATGGTGCCCTCAACACAGTCTGTCTCATTTTACCTGACTAGAAAACCATGTCCAGTTTACACTCTATCTGCAGTATAAATCAAGTAATAAAGTTTGCAACCTAAAACATCCTTACTCTATGGACAATCTTAATAATGACCAGCTGGAGTGAAGGACAGCATTCATGGCCAGAAAACTTGCAGAGTTTGATATTGACATTAAAATCAGACTGAAGGAAAGAGGTAGCTCACAGATAATGTTGGTGGCTACACTTTTTTTTGGAAAGGAAAAGACAAGAAAAACAGACACATCCACAGTGTTGGTTTTGTTATTGAGACCAAGATTGTTATTGAAATGCTGGAATGTCTCTTTCTTTTCAACTGACAAACAGCCAACATACAACAGTCATCAGTTCAATGCCCCAATCTTTGATGCAGAGGATGAAACACGGGAAAAATTATATTCTAAACTTGACGATCTATCTCCAAAGAAGATAAGATCATTCCCCTTGGCAAATTCAGTGCTAGAGTGGGCAGGGACGCTGAGCTATGGAAAGAAACACTTGAACGGGAATGGGTGGGGAAAGTCAATTCAAACGTAATTCTTCTCCTGAGTCAGCATTCAGAACATGATCTCATCATCAGAAACTCCCTATTTTGTAAAAGCAAGAAATAGAAAACATCAAGGATACACCCCTGTTCAAAACACTATTACTGACTACACCATAGTGTGCGCCTGGGACCATTGTGACATCCGTATCTCCAGAGCTGTGACTTCTGGATGCATCGTCATTGATACATTCCATCATATCCATCCATATCACCCCAAAACCATTTAACAATAGAAGCAGCCAAGAAAGAAGTTTAATATATCAAGTTCTTGAAAGATCCTGCTAAAGCAATTATCTCCAACAGTGCCTTATTGAGAAACTCTCCAACTTTCCTGATGTTCTTGACACCATGATCACTAGCAGAGCCTCAAGGCATCCATGAAGCATAGAAAGAATCTCTAGGCTTCTCCACAAAGAAACACCAGGACTGGTTTGATGAGAGCAACAGGGAAATTCAAGCTCTCGTTTACAGAAAAAGGAGAGCCTTCAGAGCTTGGCAGAATGACATCACCTCCAAATAGAAACAAAACCTCTGCCACAGACCTGTCTGCAGCACCACAAACCATATGCACCACACATGCAGGCATTTTCCACACTACTAATTAGTAGTGCAGCAGGTCTTTTTTGACACCAGGAGATTCTGGTGTCAAAAAACCCATATCAAAATAAAGCAGAGCGGTGCACATAGTGGCAGCATGTGCCACCTGAAACTGGAGCCTGGCTGGCCAAAGCCATACTCCAGCTGCCAGCCAGACTCCATATGCCTGGATCATCACTGCTAGAGCCCTGGGAGGCCCCCAATACCCCAGGTAAGGCAGCTGGGGCCTTCCCAGGTGCTAGCCCCAGCCTCCCCTACCTCACCTCAGGCAACTTGCCACATACCAGGATACGCATGCAAGGGCATTCCTCAGAAACAACTAGTAGTGGCATAAATATGTAACATTGCTAATTGTCCCTGGGGAATGCACATTCCTACTCATGGGGATGCACCCATTAAAGCCAAAACCCAGACAGAAATTTGAGAACGAAAGAACAAGTGGGGGGAGTAGAAAGCAAAAGAAATTCTGAAGTTTTCTGAGAGCCATGTCATACATAGTTTTTTCAACTCAACCAAAACAATCCAGGGGCAAAGTACATAAGGAGCTGTCCAAGAGTCCAAGGATGGAGCAACACTCTTTAAAGACAGTTCCACCATCAGTGCATAGTGGAAGGAATACTTTCAAGAGCTTCGAAATTGAAATTATAAACTTCAAGACCGTCAATGCCATTCCACAACAGTCCATTAAGGACTACCTTGCATATCCACCAACTTATCAAGAGGCCTTGAAAACAATTAAACAGATAAAGAACAAAACAAGGCAAGTCAAAATGTTTCAAAAAATTTTAAACATTTTGACTTTGAAGCTCAAGCTGGGCTTGCCTTCAGGGAAACAGAAACTAAAGTAAAGAGATGGAGGGAGGAAAGGGGGGGAAGGAGTGCTCTCGTTATTGACTGTGTAGCTGGCTAGTGACTGTCACCCTTCCCTGAGGTCTCTTCCAACCCCAGTGCTCTGGGGGAGGGATGCAAAAACTGCATAAAAGACAGCATTGTTTGAACTGCCCTGCTTTCTGCCTTGGTGTCAGTTGAGTGACGGTGCACCTTAACACACACACACACA
>NW_017729025.1:69785418-69853384 GCF_001723915.1 Gavialis gangeticus
CACACACACACACACACACACACACACACACACACACACACACACACACACACACACACACACAATGTCACTCACCCATGTCATGAGTTTTGCCTGTCAGCGGCTAGACGTGCAGGGCCCCAGAACCCAGATTCTCCCTGCACCTATCTCCTTAAGAGCTGGCAGGTTTCATGGCTGCAGCAGGGCATAGCAGGCCTGCAGTTTTCACACCCCGTGCCCCAAGACAGACACAGTTCCACAAGCAGTCATGTCACAAGTTTTGCCTCTCAGCAGCCAGAGGTGCAAGGCCCCAGAACCCAGAATCATCTGTACCTATCTCCTTGGAAGCTGGCAAGCTTTGGGCCTCAGCAGGGGCTAGCAAGCCTGCAGCTTTCACCCTGCTGCGCCTTACACACAATATCACAATTTTTCACAATGTCACACAATGTCACAAGTTTTCCTTGTCCACAGCTTGAGATGCAGTTTCCCCCAAACCCCTGCATCTATCTCCTTGAAACTTGGCAGTCTTCATTGCCTCAGCAGGGTCTAGCAAGCCTGCAGTTTTGACCCTGCTGTGGCTTAACACACACTTGACATGAGTTTTTTCCTTTCAAGATGTTGAGGTGTTGTTTCCCTGCTCCTATCTCCTTGAAACTTGGCAAGTTTCATGCCCTCAGAAGGGGCTACCATTCCTGCAAGTTTCATCAGACTCATGCCAGAAATAAAAAAGTTATAGGCTGTTTAAAGCTTCCCCATCATAGTCTAAGGGTGGAACGTCAAACAGCAAAACTGTTTTGACGAAACAAAACAGAACAGCAGTTCTGAATCAAAATGAAGTTCAAAATGAAATGCTGTTCCACTGAAATGCAAGTTGAAACAGAACAGTGCCATTTTTGCACAGCCCTAGTAGACAGTTGCAGAAGTGGTGCCAGCATCACTAAGATATTTACATGGCCTTCCCTGATCTAATTAAGCTCTTTGATTCAATCAACAGAGAGGCCCTATAGAAGTTCCCCATGAGATTTGGATGCTTGCCAAAATTTGTTACCATCATCAGATATGATGATATGACAGCAACCATTCTAAGCAATGTCTCAGCAAGGGACTTCTTCACTGTGGAACTGGACTATAGCAAGGATGTGTGATTGCACCAACACTCTTTTAATCTATATCTCTGCTATTTCATATCTCATTTGCTGATAGACTTTCATCTGAAGTCCCCATCCAGTATTGCATGGATGGGAATCTCTTTAATGTCAACTGGTTACATTCCAAAGCAAATATAATCAACACTTCCACTACTGATCTTCAATATGCTAATGACTGTGTAATGTGTGCCCACTTAATTGAAGAGCTCCAAGTCACTCCTGACTGCTTCTGCAAAGCATATAAGATGCTTGGATTCACTGACAACTTCACAAAAACCAAAATATTTTACTAACCCAACCCAAAACAACTAGCTCTACCTCCATATACTACAATTATAGAGCATTCCTTGAAGAATGTAAAGCATTTTCCCTACCTGGTTAACCAACTTTCCCAAAAAGTAAACATAAGGGATGATATTCAACAGCAGGTAAAAATTGCCAGTGGTGCCTTCGGACATCTCTGAAATCAAGTTTTGGATGATCAGGACACAAACCAAATTTCTTTTCTACCAACCTGTTGTCATCCTTACCCTGCTGTATGGGCGTGAAACTTGGACAACATATCAGAAACACTTGAACGCCTTGGTATGTTACCAGCAGCAATATTTTCAAAAAATCCTCCATATCCTTCTTGGTAGGACAGAAGAATGAATGCCATTGTTCTGACTCAAGCAAACACCACCAGCATAGAAGCCATGTTCATACAGCACCAGCTTTGTTGGACAGGACATATCTTAAGGAGGCTTAACAACTGGTTCCCAAAACACGTCCTATATAGTATTCCCAACTCACCAATAGTCACAGCTCTGTAGGTTGGAAAAAGAAGAGATTCAAGGACACATGGGTGACTGGTGCCTCCTGAGTCTGAAGGGGCACCCACAGAAGCTGGCAGCAGTGTTAGCAGCAGAGGCAAAGCTAGCAAGCATTCATGGACACTGCTGCTGGCAGGGGCAGAGCTGGTGAGCTCCCACAGATGTCGCTGCCAGTGTCAGCAGCAGGGGTGGCCCCCTTAGTGGGGGCGCATGCCCCCCTGTGCCCCACTATGCGTCACCTATGCAAGGACATTTTGGAGGCTAATCTGAAGGAATAAGAAATTAACATCAGTACCTGGGAGACTCAAGCATTGAATCATCCCCATTCATGCCATGATGTATATGACAAGGCATAGATCATTATGAGCAAACTTATCTCACCACAAAAGCAAATAGACAAGAGAGATAGAGTGAAAGAGCTGTGACCTGACATCACCAGGGTCCACTTCCTCCTCCCAAAACTATTTGCCACATCTGCAGTCAAACATGTGAATCTTGGATTGGTCTCTTCTGTCATCTCCAGACTCACCAATGACTTCCCTATTTACTGTAAGACTGTCATCCTCATATTGAGGGACTGCCAGGAACACTTAATTAAAACTATACCAGTAAACAAATAGTATTAGCTTACATTCTTATATTGCTGTTTTGTGTGTGTCACACAAGATCATGTTTCCTCCCCCCTTGGCTTCTCTGTAACCTATTTGTGATGATTGCTTCTTTTTTATCAATCAGAAGCCAATAGAAAATAACATGGTAGACTTCCAATCCTGCTTCTCTTAGTATCTCACAGTGCATTCCTTGTGTTTAGACATCTCTAAACTCTTGGGTATTTTGCAGATTCCTGTAAAGAGCTGTACATTTGACAATCTAGAAGTCCCAAACCACCAATGATGGCAAACTATGCCATCGTCTGGAAGGTCAAAAGGTTCTTATAAGAATTAGTCTCAGCTCTGAGCAGAAAAAGGTTTGGGATATGGGTGGGGGGTGTGAATGCTAATATATAAAAGTTTAGGAGAGGCCCGCCTGGGTGAGATGGTAATGAGTAATGCAAGAAATCTTGTAATTGTATACAGGAGGGACTGGTGGTAAGCATTAGACTACTCTAAGTAAAATACACCTCATATTCACCAGTGTACCAAGACAAATGTTTGCAGTAAAACTTGTACTTTCTGTAATCCTCTGGAGCAACAAATTGAAGGTTCTGTAGCCATTTCATCTACATCTTCATCTACATCAAAACAAAATGCTAAAATTTACTAGAAGCATGTCCCTTGTGTTAGCCTATTAAAACTAAATTTCATTCAGTTTTCACTCAATCAAAATTTTTCATGTCCCCAGCACATCACCATCATAGAAGTTTGTGACATGGCAGCAGAATGATTTTATAGATAGACAAGATATACTGGAAGCTTTTGGTCTCAGGAAAACCAGAACTGCTGCGTCAAGCCTGTTGCATTGAAACCACAGTTTAATTTCCATTGATGTTGGGCAGTACAGCCTAATCTATAATTTGTACTATATGTACCAATTAGGTTGACTACAATTTATCATGTAATGATCTAGCTGAGTTTAGTTTCCAAATTAGTTGACAAAGTAAATAGGTTGCCATTAGGTGGAGCACCCTGAACCACTAAACGGAGATAAAATAGCTATCAATAAGTCTGAGTGAAATAACATGACTGTGATCATAGGAGAGGGAATACAGAACAGTTAGCATCTTTGTTACTTACAGACCCAAAGTAGGCAAGAAAGGCTGGTATTGTCATTCCCAATAGCATTGTGCCAGAAAATACTATTTATATTATGTGCCTTGACTTGTGTATTTTCATATTCAGTGTATTGCACCTTTTCCTTGTTTAGACTCTTCCACCCCATCTCTTGTAGCACTCCTATTTGCCATAGATTAATCATCCAATTTACTTCACAGTCGTTAGTATTTATGTCACTCAGTCACTCAATTGATAAGCTTTAGTTAAAGTGCCCCCACCACCATTTTTCAGCATGGAGACATTGATACAGGAGACACTCTGGGCACTGCAATTAAAGTGGTTCTCAGAACTGCTCTAACTAAAGCATGCCCCCACCCCCGCTGAAGGACATGTATAAATGGTACTGTGCAGGTGTACATATGCATTCAGTGCCTCAAAATATCCACAATTTAGGCTTGAGGTTTTGTGCTTCATACTAGCTTTCTAACTTATTATGTCTGGTCATCAGCTCAATATTAAGTTTATTTGCTTGTCCTTTACTCACATCAGGCTGGACTTAGGCCTTGGCCTTTTCATTCAGGATAAATCTACATGCAGTGCTGATTTACCATCTGGGGTACATCAGGAACAACATTGTCAAGCATTAATTACAAGTCCAACATACAAGCTATATCTGTTGAAAAATCAATCCATGTTACTAGCTATTGGTTTCTACAGGCAGTGATATTCTCCTAGGTTTAGGGAATGCTGGATAAGATAAGAAATGTAAACTGAGATAAATGTCATTAGGAGTAGTTTCAGTTTATGAATAATATAACAGAGTAATGCCAGATAAGATACACAGATGGACAGACAGAAAGATGCATTTAAGTTACTCAAAGCTACTATATATTGTTTTTATTAAAATTTCCCTTAAAATGCAGTGACAAGTTTTCAATCAACTCATAATATTGTATATAATATTGCAATCTAAAGTAATAATACTTTAGATTATATATAAACTAAAGTAATACATATATGTATATATATGTATATAAACTATAATATTAACTTTATAGATAACTATATATAAACAAGACACACACACACACACACACACACACACAGGGAAATTTTACTTTTTAACAAAAAACAATATATAGTGGGTTTGAACAACTTAATCTCTTTTCTTTGTTTATTAACCCAAATCCACACTATCACTTTTCATGCATTTTTGAGAAAATAAGAAAGATCACATAAAATGTTTGACAAATGTCAATATATTTATCTTGGGTTTTCACAGAAAATAAACACATTTTTATTAACTCTAGTAAGTTGTAGTGTTTCAAACCAAAAACATTCCTAACATACCAAAATAATACTATACACCTAAATAAATGAGATATTTTAGAACATCTCCATATTACATAATTTTGTTGTAATAAATGATGCAGCATATTACAGGGTCTTATTTTAACAAGAAATGGTTTGAACTATATCTACATACAGGGCACTTATACACATTTTGCTATGGTGATGTTATTACTACACTATAATTTAGTGATTTTTTTTTTTTTTGTGACTCTTTAGCTGGCTAGAGTCCTTGGGCTGCATGCACTTCAAAGGACAATTATTTTTGTTACTTTTTTTGACCAATGCAAAAGTCTCTCTCTCTTGCAAGTCACTCTATTCTTCTACTGTGTTCAACACTGCTAAGACTTCCCTTGGAATACTGCGTCAAGTTTCTGGAATTACATTTCAAGAAAGATTCAGACACACTGGGAAAGTCCAGAGAAAAGCAACAAAATAATTAATTGTTTAGAAAATATGGCAGGTGAAGAAAGTTTGGAAAGGTCGGAATCATTTCATTTGAAGAAGAGAAAAGAAGAGACAGAGGATTATTAGATAACCATCTTAGATACAAAAAGGGCTCTTGTAAAGAAGATGATTATTGATTGTTCTCTTTGTCCACATGTTACAGGACAAAAAGTAATGGGCATAATTTAAAGAAAGGAAGGTTTAGATTAGATATTAGGAAAAACTTTCAGACCAGGAGGATGGTTAGTAATGGGACTAAAATGGGATGTTAGATTGCCTAAAGAGGCTAGAGAATTTCCATAATTGTGTATTTTTTAATTGAAGTTAGACACTTCCTATTGATGCTCAACCTTTCTGGCACAGAAGCCAGATGAGTGAGGTACAGCTGGACTGTGGGCTGGGTATTGTGTGTGGACCCATCCCTCACACCAGATCCAGCCTCTGCTCCAGGTCTGGGGTTGCATGCCAGCTTGATCCAGCACCCAAAGCCATGTCATCCAGCATGTGGGCTCCCCACAGGACCAAACATTAAACAGTGGAAGAGTGGTAGTAATGTTAATTACCACAGGGTTCCCAGAACTTCAGCAATTGATGATGCCACTTCTCCCCTACCACTAATTTTCTGGAGCTGTGGGGACTTCCACAGGCTGGGTGACTTATCATGGTCATATCTGGCCCATAGGGTGTACTTTGAACACCACTGGTTTAGACAAAGTGATACTACCATGAGCACACGGTTGGATTAGATACCTTCCTATAATGCTTTCCAGCACACGTTTTTTTGATGATTTTCTGTCCACACCTATTCCACTACCTATCTAAATCCCACCAAGTTTGTTTAGAAGAATCATTCTGACAGCAAAATAGGGGGAGGAAAAGCTGGCATGTATTTTGCAGGCTAAAGTTTTAAGACAGGAAAGGATGAATTATTGCTAGGATCTAGTAGGATTTTCTATCTACAAAGTTCAAAAAGGAGGGTTCAAAAAGGAATCTACCGATTGTACATATTAGGAACACAGTTTTTTCAAGAAACAGATGCAATGGCACCAAGAATCTGACAGCCATAGCTAATTTTTCATAAAACCAGTCAGATTAAGTCAATATCATACTTTATGAGGGAATGTGGTGTGTTTAGCTATGGTTCTGCTTTTATCTGTATTGCACCATGGTTATAAATAGTCAGTATGTCTGCTTGCCAGGAAGTAGGACTGGGAGAGACTTCAGAGTCAACAGTCATACAGAATGAGACACATTTTGCTTTATTTTTCATAGATATATTATTTTTGTTGCTTTTCTTGGCTAACAGTACAGTAAGGATATTTATTTTCCATATAGTGAACTTAACTCTATGGTGAAGGGTGGTTTGTAACTAGCTTTTCTCAGCAAGGAAAAAAAGTGCTTTCTAAAACTGTAGTTAAGAAGCCATGCCTCTGCTATTGTAATATGTTGTTAGTAACTTTTGGCTTAGACCACTCCAGCCTGTAGCACACAATGTTTATATAAACTGATCTTGGGACATGAGCTTTACACAATATCTCAGTCTTACTTCCTGTGTTCTTTTGCTATTCCTAAGATGCCTCTAGCCTCTCCCTTACTTAAATCATTAAGAATAATTCAGAAATCTGAGTTGTTTTAGAAAATTCCAAGTTTTACTTTCTGAATTTGTTTTGAATCCCCTGCTGAATATTGTTGGCAAGTATTAGTCAGTAAGCTTAGCTGTAATGTTTTGGCATTTTTTTAGTATCTTCAAATAGCTGTGAGTAATCCTCATTTAGGCACGGGTCTAACTCATATGTTCTTTTGGAAGGGTGAACAGCATTAGAATGACTGTTTGATAATTTATTTAAATAAAAAATGAAACAAAATCAGTAGGCAACCTTTATTTTACATTTTAAAAATGTATATTGAAGAAATACAGTAAATAGTAGCACACAGAAGTAACTAACTTAAGGTATCAGAATTTGTTTCTGATTTGTTATACTTTAGCTCATGTAATGTATTATGCAAATTTCTCCTTTAAGACACATGCATAATAAGCTTTTCTTGTGCACACTGAAAGTGGAATCAGCTCCTAATTTTCAGTTTTAACTACTACTATAACTAAAACTTTCCATCCAAACCATAGCAAAATACAAACTTTTAAATGCAGGCACCCCAAATAGGGTGAGCAATATATTTTTTTAAGTACCAGTAATTTAAAATCTCTTTCTCACTTGTCAATGGGAATAAGTTTAAAATTATGGTAAGGATTTATGATCCATTAATATTAATTTATGATACATCAACTGCTAATAATAAACATTACATGGTAAGAAGTAATAGGTGGCAGTCTAATAAGTCCAGATTCTCAGTGTCATTTAATGCTTAATATCCAAGGGTTTCTAACTACCTTCATGGATTTGAACCATAGTAGCCTCAGCTAAAGATATTCTACAAATGTACTTCTCCATGGATTTTGTTGTGGCCAAACAAAATGAAAATTTATTGAGAAGACATGATTTTATGATAACTTTACCATTTAGGGCCTGAGTTTTGCAGGAACAGACAGCATGATTTTTTACTTCAACAGATGCAAACCACCAATTTGATTTGGCCTCAGATCTAACCTATACTTATACTTAATCAGGAACCAGATACCATCTCCTTGAACTAACTGTAATAAAAAAAAATGCAATATGGTGGTTTGTGGACTTCTCCTGATGTTGGCAGTTAATACCTTGTATCACCAGCTAATTCACCAAATTAAAGACTCATGTAATAAATTAAGTACATTTGGGACAATGAAATGAGTGGCAGATATTACAATGGACACCTGGGACATCTGCCTGATGTATACATTTACAAATGCACAAAGTGGGTATCTAGGCTCCTGGCAGATTCTACATTTAAAGTGTTATTAATGTCTTAATGGAGTAATACATACAATACATTGCCACATATTCAAGCAATTTATCACCTGCTAACAACCGGTCAAATGGTGATCCAGAAACAAAGATGTTACTTGTTATCTCTTTGCAGCTTGTTTGTATTGATTTGAATATGTGGCATATTATGCATAAGGTGTTTGGCTATGTTCACTAGCCTCCCACAGAGGACTGCTCTCTCTGCTCCCCTGAAGAGCTGTGAATTCCCGTAATCAATTTAATCAAATCTCTTCACTAATTAGAATTTGAAATCAAGAATTGGCAGTAATGAGGGCTGTTAATCCTCCAAACCCAAAATCCAAAAATCACAGTATTGTGGACTTGCAGAGCGTTACCACTAGGTATTGGTCTACTGCCCAACCCCACCTAGTGTCTGAAAATTACATATATGCAATGTATACACAATCACTCTGTCACCCAACCATTCAAGCAGAAGCACTGTCAATCAAACATCAGTCATAACTCTATTCAATCTGATGATAATTTACCTCAGAAGGTGAGAGACTCATCTTTACAACAATTCGCACCACTGCTCAGTCCTACACTGTGCTTGCTCCTGTTAGGGAAAGTAGGTCATGCCATCATTGTGATCAAGAGTTCATTGTGTCTAGAACTCTCCTTCCTGACTCCTAGTCAACTCAGTAGGCACCACATCTTCCATTAATTTTAAGCCAACTTCTAACCACAAATGTTGTCAGAGAGTCAAGGCCAGAGGAGAGGGCCAACACCCCAACATCCTTTCTGCAAGAGAACAATCTGGGCAAAGGCAGAAGTTACATTTTTCTCACTATTGGCCCCTTGAAAATGCTCTACAGCCATGCCATGATACACATGCATGGCTGCAGAGTGCTTTTAACATGGCTGATCACACAAAAAATTAATCCGACGAAGGCACTATACTTTGGAGCAACTTACAGAATTTGTGTCCCCAGGATTAATTTGTCATGCAATCAAGACTGGGCTGCTGCAGCAGGAAGGGAAGGGGGAGGGGGAAGCCAGCAACAGTGAGTTGCCAGCTAGAGTCTGCCCAGCCCAAGCTGGAGGGGCGGGTGGATTGGAGCCCCCCTGCCTTGTGCCCCCACCCCTAGCCACCCTCCCTCCAGCTCAGGCCAGACAAACCTTGCTGCTTCAGGCCTTGCTGCTTCTGCTTTCCCCCTTCCCTCCGTTCCTGCTGAGAGCTTTGCAGCTGGGAGTGGGAGGGCAGAGCTGGGGAGACGGGTGGCTTCTCAGCTGGGAGAGGGACTGCTCCTTGGCTGGCTGCTGACCTCTAGGCAGGCTTGATCCCCTCCCCACACCCCAACAGGTTACTGTCTGATGGGTTGTGGAGGAGCACTGTAACTCATGGCACCTTATGTAAAGTGCCATGAGTTTGATCATGTCTGTCAGTGCCCTCTGTGACTCATGCAGAACTATACTGACCTGGCCTCAGCAAAAGAGTCTTGACTCACCCCATCCCCCTTTCCTCAATGAGCCTTCAAGGCTGCCTCTTTAAGGAGCCATTTAGCACCTTTCCCCTGTGAGATGTTGAGTGTAAACAAACATTCAACATGACATGTCTTATTTGCACACAATAGGAACATATTAGCAAAAGAAGTAAAGCACATCCACCAAAGTACCTCATATGGTGTCCTGGGAGAGTCTGAGCCACACTGCTCTGCACTCCCCTCCCCCCACATGGCTCTATTCCCCTCTGTGCAGTTCCTTCAACCAGGGGGAAGTTTAGCTGGTGAACTCAGAGGTCACTTCTCATTAACAGCACAGCTGGAAAGAGGGGGGAGAGAATAATACCCCTGCAGCAGCTCTCCAGATGACAGAGAAAATGCCCAGGGTGCTTTTTTCTCTTCAGGATATCTTTCTCTGTGAATGTGAATCAGGTCACAAGGAGTGCCATTTTTCACTGAGCAACATTACCTGTTGCTTGACGGAAATAACATCTGCCATGAGCCTGAGGCTGCCAAATTGAAATTTCTCAGTGACTTGTATCCATGTTAGTAATCTACATACAGTTTGTATTTCATCTGTAAAGGTTCAAATTAGTAGAGATTTTGTAATTTTGTACACTGACCAGCCAGCACAATCTCTTAAATATCATACAGTGACATAAATTGGGCTGCGAATTCTTGAAGTCTCTGATTTTATTCTGTAAACTTCATTCTCCATAACTTTTTTAAAACTCATCTTACATTAAAATATTTAGCACTAAGTTTTAGAAATCCTAAGTGCCGCCAATGAGATGCTGATTTGGGGTGGGGATTTGAACATGGTGTGAATTAGTAAAAACCTTAACTAAAAATAAGTGCTTAATTTAGGGTTTTTGTACTTTCTCTCTCTCTCTCTCTCTCTCTCTCTCTCTCTATCTGTAGTCTTACATTACACACACACACACACACGCGTGCGCGCGCACACACACACACACACACACACACAGAGTATTTCTTCATATAGAACATGTCCTGGATTAAAATACAAACCTTGTTTTTGAAAGATACAATAAAGAAAAAAGATCTTTCCTTGTAATAAGTGAATAGCAGCAGCTTAGGAAGCCTGCTCGTTGTTCTACATCATGTGTTTTGTACAGATTTTACTTTCATTTTTATCTGGCAAGGCAAGAACTGCTTTTACCATATTTCTTGCAAATAATGCACACTAAAATTTCCGGCTGCTGGTTGTTGTTTTTTTAAAGGGTACATTTTGTATGTGAGAACATATGGTATATTTTTGTCTAGTCTTGATGGACAGCTTTAATTACTTTTTACATGATTAATACTTTCATAATATAGATATGAAATATAATGTAGTTTAGACTTAACCAAAATCTACCTAATATACATAAATATAAAGCATATAAAATGTAGTGTTGAGGTGATGCTGTTCCCATGATGGGCCAGAAAATATGCAAGAGGCAAGAATTCTTGTGGATAGTATCTTTTACTGGACCAACTGTATGAGCTAGATTGCAGGTGGGAAAAATCTTGTATAAAACCCCATCAGCAAATATTTTGTTTACACATGGAGCTGTACATAAGCTTTTGTTCTATCTGCTACTTCCATCTTCCATGCCTGCTTCTCTTCAAGAGACCTGAGGAAGGGTGATAGCTGACAGCTTACCAATGTCTAGCCCAAACATGCAGTTTGTCCAATAAAAAAAATACCATCCCCAAAAATTCTATCCCCTTAAAGTTTGTAACACTTGTAGAGAAAAAGTTTCTCTCTCATAAGCTTAAAGAAATGACTGTGTCATCTATCTTGGAGCTAGTTCTGAACAAGAAGAAAAAACTGGTTGTAAATGAAAAGGTAGTTGAAAATTTAGGAGGGAGTAATTCATGATTCTAAAGAAAGAAAGGGATGAGAACAAGAACACTGAAATTCAAAAGGGCAGAATTCTACTGACTTGTGGCAGTGATAAGCCCCCACAGGCACTAAGGGTGCTGGGGACAGCCCAGGCACTCCTGGGGTGAATAAGCGGACTCCCCATGCCCCTGTAAACTTACCTCCAGGAGCAGGACCAGAGCCAGAGCTGCAGCCATGGGTGCGAAAGCCAGTGTTATGCCGGCTGTTCAAACAGCTGCTCCCTAGGCGGGGTGGTGCCTGGCTACTTGCGGCAGCTGATGCTGCCACCATGGGAGATTCAAAAACCCCACTGGAAACAGAAGGGGATGGGAGGAGGAGAGAGCCAGCAGGGCAGTAGCAACCTAGCAGGCACTGCCCCACATTTAAGGCATGGGAAGCAGTGTCCTCCTTCAGGCTGTGGATGTTTTTTCCCCAGCCACATTAATTTCATAGTTCACAGGAGCGTCCCTCTCCCTTGGTGGGAGAAAGATGCCAGAGAATGGGGGTTCAGCCCACTGGGATCAGGGTCTGAGGCTCCCGGCACTTAAACATACCGGCAACGGACTGGTGCTGAAGCTGATGCCGGACCCCTTTAAGAGGGGGCTTACTGGGAATGGCAGAACCATGAGCAGAACACCAGAGTGGTTGGCAGGTGAACGGGGTGTAGGGAAAGTGGAGCCCCAAAGAACACCGCAGCATGGCTGTGAGTACCCCCATTGTCGGGTCACTCGGCAAGAACACCACTGAACCCCTCCTTCCTTCAGGTAGCAACAGGTCATGGCAGGTAAGTTGGGTACCCCGACCAAGGGGGCAGGGAGTTACTCACAGCATCCACTACAGTCGCCACAGTGATGCATTGGCTGGGAATAGAAATTCCTACACTAGCAGATCTGTGATCCCAACCTGGGCAGAAGTAGTCATGCAGCCACCGGCTGTAGCCCATGTGGAGCTCGTAATGCAAGCCATCCAAGTGATAGGGCAGGGGCTTCAAATACAACAGCTGCAGGGTACCCACAAGCAGGAGTGTATGCAGCGTAATGCTGCCCCATTTAAAATGCCACGGATGTCACAGGATGATGAACCCGAAGCCTACATTGAGGCATTCAAGAGGATGGCCCTTCAGACTGGGCTAGACTGCACTCAGTGGGCCCACCAGTTGGGTGCCCTAGTGGTAGACCAAGCCCAAGTGGCCTACCAGGCCCTGTCGAGGGAAGATGCCTGTAACTATTATACGGTGAAGACCGCAGTCTTTTACCAGCTCAACATTTCCCCTGAAAGCCATAGGCAGGCCTTCTGAGCCCAGAAACCCAAGGAAGTCAAAAGGCCTTACAGCTTACTACAGTAGCTGTGAGATGTGCTGAATAAATAGATTCCCATGGGTAGGTTCAACTGAGATGGGGTCATAGACCAGGTCCTGTTAAAACAATTCCTTTGGGACCTGGAGGAGGACACTCAGGTATGGGTGAGAAGACACCAACCACAGAGCAGTGAAAAAGGCCTCCACCTCACAGAGGCTTTTGCCATATCACAGAACGAGCATAGTCAGGTGCAAGGCCTCCATGCCCCAACTGGGAGCAGGACTCTAGAAGAGGAAAAGAGGATAGTTCCTCAGAAGGAGATGATGAGGGGTGTAGTCTGCTACCGTTGTGGCTGGACCAGCCATATCGTAAGGGAGTGCGGACTGGCTTTTAGCAAACTAGGTCATGGATTGGCAACATCCACCCCACCTAGAGAGAGATTGAAGAAAGCCAACCAAGGTGATTCCATGGATTGTAGTTTTGGTACTACCTCACAGGAGGGAGTCTGAGATCTCTGAGTTTTGACAGCCTGGATCAGGGATTGGGTGGTGCAAGCAACCCTGAACACGGGATGTTCACAGTCGCTACTCCATGCAGATCTGGCCCCAAAAAAAGGGGTGAAGGAGGCTGGACCTTTGGTAAGGACCTGCACCTTGGGCAGCGAGATGCGCTTCCAGAGTTGCTACCTCTCCCTGAGAGTAATGGAGTTCCGAGGTGAACTAAGGGTTGTCTTGGCTCCAGCATTGGCCTGTGAGATGATCTTAGGCTGACAGTGGGGACCATTTTACATGGTACTAGAACATTTAAGAGTGACTGAGGAGGAAAGAAAGCAATTAAGAAGAGGCGAGGGCTGGGCAAGAGAAACAGCCTCCCCACAGGATGGACCTGTCCGGGACAGCATTGATGTGGAGCAGGTAGCAAGTGTGGCGCAGTTTTGTTGAGCACAAGAAGATTTAGAGCTGCCATGGCTAGTAACAGAGGACCCAGGATAGGGGACATGCAGGAGCCACCCTGACTTTGAGGTAATGGGGGGCTACTGTACCGGGTCCAGAGGGGTCAGGAGGGGACGGCAGAAAGGTGGCAGCTAGTGGTCCCATCCCCATTCCTCTGGCAAATTTGGAGACTGGCCCACTAGATGACCATTTAGGGCATACCAAAACCACGGTAAGACTAGTCTGGGATTTCTTTTGGCCCTGTCTACAAGAGGATGTGGATAGGTGGGGTGTGGCCTGTCCAGAGTGCCAGAGAGCCCAGGAATGGAGACCTCAGGAGGTGCCTTTGCAACCCATGCCAATAATTGAGATGCTGTTTTCCCATGTAGTGCTGGACATGGTGGGTCCCCTCCCAAAATCTCACAAAGGGTACCAATACGTATTAGTCCTGGTGGATTATGCCACAAGTTTTCCAGAAGCAGTTCCACTTAGGTCCATTATGGCTACCTGGGTGGTGGAAGAGCTCCTAAAGTGGATCGCCTGTGTGGGAATCCTATGAGAAATACTCACTGACCAGGGGACAGACTTTATGTTGGGTATAATGAAGGCACTTTGTAGCACCCTGGGCATCACCCATCTGAAAACATCTGTTTATCACCCCCAGACTAATGGCTTAGTGGAGAGACTTAATGGGACCATCAAAAGGATGCTTAGGCGTTGCGCACAAGAGGACCCACATAGATGGGACACAATATTAACCCCACTATTATTTGCCCTGAGAGATGCACCACAAGAGTCTATGCAGTTCTTACCCTTTCAGCTAGTGTATGGCCACAGTCCCAGAGGTCTGTAATAACAGACTGTCCAAGAAGAATGGGAAAGGCCAGTGGGACCAGGAATGATAGCAAAAAGGTATCAACAGGAACTACAAGATCACATATACAAGGCCCAGTGAATCATTTGCCAGAATCTTTGAGTTGCACAAGAATGACAGAAGATCCAGTGTAATCAAAGAACAAAACCCAGGACATTCCAACCTGGATATATGGTATTAGTATCACTTCCAGTGCTTTGAGTAAGCACCTCTCCATGTGGCAAGGCCCATTTAAAGTGACCCGTCAGGTTGGTCCGGTAGATTATGAGGTGTTCAAGACTGGACACTGCCGTGAGCACCAAATCTACCATGACAACCTCCTCAAAGAATGGAGGGCAGCACAGGGCTGGATGGAACAACACAAGGAGGAAGGGGAGGAGTTGGGACCCCCGTGCCCTGAGTTAGGGGGTAGAACTACAGAGAGGGTGCAAGTGCAGCTAGGGGAAGATTTGAATGCTGAGCAACAGTGGGAACTGTTGAGGATTTCATAGATTTCATATACATAAGGGCTGGAAGGGACCTCAGATCATCAAGTCCAGCCCACCGCCAGAAGGGCAGGAAGTCAGCTGGGGTCATAGGACCCCAGCAAGATAAGCATCCAGGATGATAGAAAAGTTCCGGGACATATTCCAAGAAACCCTGGGATAGGCATGAGGAATAAAACATGAGATCAGAATGCCACCGGGCGCACTAGTCAGGGGATGATGGAGGCCTATCCCCCAACAATTACAACAGGAAGTACTGCAAGAAATAGAAAAAATCCATATCAAGCAGTCCATCCTAAGCAAGTCCATCCACATCCATCCAAAGCAACGAATCATTCCCGAAGTCCCTGGTGCAGTCCAATTGTTCCAGTGGCCAAACCAAATGGGTCACTCCGCCTGTGCATCGACTTCCAAAAATTTAATGCACTAGCGACCTTCAACGCCTTCCCCATGCCCCATATTTCCCACCTCGTCAAGAAGATTGGGAAAGCGAGGTATATATCCACTATTGACTTAGCCAGAGGGTACTTGCAAATCCTGATGAGACTGGCTGGCTGCACCAAGACAGCTTTCAGAACACCCTGGGGCCTATTTGAGTTTGTACAAATGCCCTTCAGGCTGAATGGAGCTGCAGCTACCTTCCAGAGGCTTATGGATTCCCTGCTGGCACCACACACAGCATACTCAATGGCATACATTGATGACATAATAATCTTTACCTTGGATTGGCCCCAACACCTTGACACCCTAAGGGCTGTCCTGGGAGTACTCAAAGCAGCTGGGATGACTGCCAATCCAAAAAAATGTAAACTGGCCAGGGGACCATCCAACCCCTTGCAGGCAAAGAGGAGGTAATATGCCATTTCCAAGAGCCACACAACCATCACCAACTCCAATCCTTCTTGGGGCTCATCAACTACTATCACAGATTTATACCACACTTTGTGGAACTCACCACACCCCTCACAGATGCACTCAAAGGACGGGCATCAGGGATGCTAAGATGGACATCCAAAATGACAAAAACTTTGAGGATCTGAAGGAGGCTATGTATCACAATGTGGAAGTACATACTCCTGACTTCTCTGCCCCTTTTATCTTACAGACAGAGGCATCTGTCAGTGCCCTAGAGCCAGTCTTACTACAAAGATGGGGGGAAGATGAGAGTCCAGTCATATTTGCAAGCCACAAACTTAACCAAGCCAAGACCAGGTATGCCACAATAGAGAGGGAGTGCCTAGCCATACGATGGGCAGTAGAGTATTTTAAATATTATCTGATGGGCCGGAGTTCCTGGTGGTGATGAATCATGCCCCACCGCAGTGGTTAACCAAAACACAGATAGAAAAAACCCGCATAACCCACTGGGCACTTGCTCTTCAACCTTTCAAGTTCATGGTAGTTCACCACCCTGGCAATGATAACCTCATGGCGGATTTTCTCTCTAGATATATCAGCTTGGAGGATCCAGCCAAGGAGGCATGCCAAGCACATGAGAGGAAACACCAGACAACTCGGGATGCCCTACAAGATATCAAAATGCCACAAGGCAGCTTAAGGGGGGAGGTCTGTGGCAGCAAGAAGCCCCCACAGGCACTAAGAGTGCTGGGGCCAGCCCCAGGCACCCCCAGGGTGTATAAGAAGACACCCTGCCCCGTGCCCTGGTAAACTGCTGCTCCCTGGGCAGGGTGGCACCCGGCTAATTGTAGCAGCTGATGTCACCACCATGGGAGATTCAAAAACCCCACCAGAAATGGGAGGGGGAGAGGGAGGAGGAGAGAACCAGCGGGGAGCTTGCCAGGCAAGCAGTCACTCCAAATGCTGGCAGTAGCAACCTAGCAGGAGCTTCCCCACATTCAAGGCAGGGGAAGCAGCATCTTTCAGGATGGGACTAGTCTTTCCCCAGCCATGTTAATTTCATAGTTCACAGGAGAATCTCTTTCCCTTGGTGGGAGAAAGATGCCAGAGTACAGGAGCTCAGCCCACTGGGATCAGGGTCTGAGGCTCCCAACTCCTAAACATACAGGCAACAGACCAGCACAGAATCTGATGCCAGACCCCTTTAAGAGGGGGCTGGCTGGGAACGATGGAACTATGATCAGAACACCAGAGCAGTTGGCGAATGGATGGGGTGTAGGGAAGGTGGAGCCCCTAGGAACACCATGACATGGCTGTGAGTACCCCCGTCATCGGGTCACTCGGGAAGAAAAACACCACTGAACCCCTCCTTCCTTTGGGTAATGAGTCATAGCAGGCAAGTTGGGGGACCCCGACCAAGGGGCAGGGAGTTACAGCGTCCACTATAGTCGCCACACTTGTATACAGTGATAAGGTACTATGCATAGACATTTTCTTTAAGTATTCCAAGAGGGCTGGCAGTTTCTGAAGGATACATAAAAGAGCATAATGGTGGCAATATTCCATTGCAAGGGAAAGATAAGAAGCACAAGAGACTAATGTGACTACACAAGGTGGTTCTTAACTATCTGAAGTTAAGAGCTATAGGCGACAGGGTCCCACGACAGAGATGGCTATGTCACCACTGAAGCCACCTCAGCCCTTGTCATCTCTACTCTCTTTGCACAATCTCCCCTTCAGCTATCCTGCCACACCTTGAAGTATTCATGTCTTTAGAAAAAGGGAGGCTGCCCCAGGGCTCCCCAAGCAAGATCTCATAGTGATGAACCCAAGTGTCATTGCTCATCATCATAAGAGCTAATTACATGGTCTCCTCATCTCCCCTTTTAGCCACATCCAAACCTTGCAGATGTTAACAAACACTCATTTGGCATTGGGCATTAAGCCCCATAGTTGAATCTGGTCAATCTCCCATCAATGGGCCTTTCAGGCCCAGTGTCAACTCCAGTCCATGTGGACCTCTAAACCTGGAACAGTCTTCACCACTGTTAAGGCTTCTAACTCCAGTGCCTTTATCCATCCAAGCTCCCTCTGGGCTCAGCAATCTGTACCTCAAGCAATCTCAATCACTGTTGGGCTTAGGCCTGCATTCTTTGCCCTTCCTGGGATCAGGCATCTCAGGCCTTCATTTCCTGTCCCTCCTGGGCTCAGGCCTGATTATCTCCAAAAGACTCCACCCCTGCAGTCTATGGGTCCGTGACTTTGGCTCTTACGCATCATGGGCTATGGGTCCCCATACCAGGGACTGGCTGCTGGTTAGCCCTGCACTGGAGCAAACTCATGCCCCAGCCAGGCCCTCCATAGCACACTGAAACAGGTCAGAGCACCCCATGCTAGCAGGCTGACTTCCTGGGCCCCCTGCAAGCCAAGGCTGCTCTGATCTGGCTTAACATGCTGTCGTCCCAGACACATGGGTAATTGTGGCCCCCAGGAGCAATAAACTCTGGCATGAGTTTTTTTTCAGTCAAATTTATTTCAAGCGTAGACATACCCATGGAGTAGAAGGAACAAGAACAGATCTACAAAATTGGGAGTAACTAGTTGGCAGACATTAGACTGGATCATAACCCAATGTGAAGCTTTCATAAAAAAGACAGATGCAATTTTGGGCTGCAGTATCACAAGGAGCAGATGCAAGACATGGTACATGATAGTACGGCTCTTCTCTACATGAAGTACTGGGCGCTTTGGGCACTGTATTATAAGAACAATGTAGAGAAACAGGATAGGACTGAGGGGTTAAATGATAAAGATGACAAGAAGTGTGGACGCATGCTGTATAAGGAATGTCTAAAGGAACTAGATTTGTTTAGTTTGAAGAAGAGAAAGTAAAGGGGAGATTTTGGTTTTGAATATTTGAAAGGGTGCCCTAAAGAAGAGGAAGAAACATTGCTTCATGTACTACAGAGGGAGAGACATGTGGCAGTGGGTTTACATTTCAACAGATTCTGTTCTTTTGAATCAGAGTCTGTGATACTTCTGATATACATCTATGGCAGGATTCATATATTAAAGAAGAACAATATGTGAAACCATTTTTGAGGCAGTAATAGAAACTCCAGATCAAGAAATTGAATCTGAGAAAACCATAATCTATATAGATATTAAAAATGATCTTCTGCACAGTTCAAACTATCTTTCCCATGCTGCTACAGAGAGAAATCAATTTTACTTTTAGCCACTAGGTGGTTGTTTACTAACAAGGAACATTCATAGATTTCATGGAGATGATGTATTTTTATGTTAAATTTGAAAAGTAAAATTTTCTGTATTAAATACATTTTAAAAGCAAAAATAAAAAACTGAAATGAAAATTAAATGTTAAATAAACAAATAAAAATTCCCAAAAAATTAGACTCAAATGTTATAGTCTGATCAATCCACCAGCTTGCTTACTAGTCATTGGCCTTTCCATTATCTTTCAGAAATTATAATTTAAATTACCCAGACTCCCTCTACATAATCATTTTATGCTGCTACTTACTATTTATATGTTATGCCTCAGTTGTGATCTATTTGTAGATTTCAGTGTTGTCAGATTTCAAAAGATTTTTTTAATGTAATATCACATTATATTTTTTGTGAAAAGAAAGGCTTGGGAATATGTTTAGAATTCATTGAAGATTTGGAACCATGACTCTGGGATTCTGCTACTGTCTCATTATGAAGTTGTTGTGTGATCTTGGGCATGTAACATAACCCATCTTTGAATCTGTTTTCATGAGCTATATCTTTGCCCCAGCTAACGCTGCTTTGTAATACAATACAATATGAAATTCACATGAAGTGGCTACATGTGGATTTCCCTTATATAAAACAATCCCTGGGGAGTGTATATGAGTGTGCAGTAGGCCCCCTTACACAATGGGGGCATAGTCTACTTTTTTTTCCTATTGTTCACTTGTCCCTTATGGATTATTACAGCTGGCACACCTGGTTCTAATGCTGCTTTAAATTGCTCCCCTACCTTGAACCCATTGCATGGAAATCAGTTTGCTGCTGCAACTTTTTGCTGCTATTCAAAACCACTTGGAGATCCTTGAATGATCCCTGGAAGGTGCTACTCGCTATTTTTGTTGAGAGATTATGTAGCATTCCCATATGAAGATCAGTTAAGTTTTTAAACACAACTCAATTATTTTAGGATAAACCTTATTTTGGTCCCCAATTAAAAATAAATCCTTAATGGAATGTGTTATTTAAGTAACATAATATTTCTTCTGAGTGCTTTAAATAAATCAGAAAGGCCAATTTTGAGGAACAACCTTATCAGTGGCCTTATTTTCTTCACTTACACAAAAGGTGGCCAGTGTGCAGTATATGCCCAAAGTGCAACAGAGAGCTTCTGTGTGTGGCATGCAGCAGATAGGGGAAGGGATCAGGCAGCACAGGAGCACATAACATGGGAAGCAGAGAGCATAGCAGCAAATCAGACAGGTGAAGGGGGTCAAAATAGTACCTGGGGACAGTGCAGGGCTAATTTGTGGCTGGTCTGCCAAAAAGGTTATTTGCCACTGACATAACATTCATTTACTTACTGACTGTAACAGGGGGCCTTCTCAGGGCCAATTTGCCTTTGGCCTCCCCACCTGTTTCTGAGCCAACCTCCCACTTTCTTGCCTGCCAGGCCTTGTTATTAACTAATTAATGAACTTAATTAGGTGGGAAGCTGCCCATTTTCTTGCCCCGATGCCAGGGGGCACTATCCATAACTCTGCACCTCCCCTACACCGCAGCCCATACCTTGCAGATGGCATCCACAGATGTTAATCTTGTTGGCCCTACACTGGCCACCTATGTGCTACATTGCTGTGCATAGCACACATGGCACAATACCAGCTGTTAATGCACCAGCTTTTAGTACTTCCAAAAGGAACTATTAATGATGGCACAGTAACAAAGGCGCCATAGTGGCATGAAACGCCCTATGAAACATATTATCAGAAATGAATATGTTTTAAAGTACTTGGGACCATCTACACATACACATAATCCAGGACTAGTTTACCTTAACTTAAAGTACTCTAAAGTAAACTCTCCTCAGCACACATTTACATGTGCAGAGAACACAGGAGCAGATTTGCTGCTCCTAGCAACAAATCTGCTTCTGCTCCCTGTGGCCCTACACTGGGCCCCAGCAGAAGCCAGGGGGAGCTCTAGGCTCCCCCTGGGTGCTACCCCAGGGGCAGGCAGGGAGCACAGAGCCAAGAGACAACTGTCTCCTGGCAGGGGCTTGGACATTGTTCTTTGCCCCTGAGAGATGCCTGCTGCCAGGGTGGGCTTAGCCACCAGAACCCAGGCAGGGACAATGCCCCACTGCCCTTACAACAGGGAGCTCCCAGCCCAGTTTGGGAGATCCTTATTCCCCATGAGCCCTTCTTCTCATTCCCAGCACCAGCCCCGCAACAAGGGCACTAGAATCTTCTAGTGCTAGCCCCGTGACTGCAGAGATAAGGATCTCCCAGCCCCTGCTCCCTGATCATAAAGCGGGGCCTAAGAACTCCCTGCTGCTGGGGCAGGGAGACATAATCCCCACCCCAGCTCCAGTGATGGACCCTATCTCAAAAGCAGGCAGTTCCCAAAGGCAGGGAGTCTCCCATCCCCGCTTCCCAGCTGACCAGATGCACATCCTCCTGGTCAAATGTCTACACATGCACTACTGTGCAGTAAGTAATTGAGAGTAAATTTGTGACTTGCATTTGCAGGTAGCAAATTTACTCATGATTAGAGTAAATTACAGCACAGTGGGCATGTCTACACATGCACCCAACTGCACAGTGTTCCTGTGTAGTTCTGGTGGGGCACAGGTCATTTCTGACCCTACTGTACAGTAGCAACAAGCTAGTGTGCAGTAGTCTTGGTATCACAGTTCATGCCTGCTGACTATGTTTCTGTAGCAATGAGCTACATTGCCATAGCTCATAGATACAACAACGTAGCACCTCATGTAGAAACACCCAGTAAGCATCTGCATATGTAGACAGTGATGCCTACTCTGCAGTAATTAGCTCTAATGTAGAGTAAAGCATCTCATGTAGATGCTCCCCTTAAGTAGCAACCAATAAAATTTCAGTGAATTATTTGAGGATGTATTGTTTTTTAAACAAAACTTCCCCTTTCTCACCCAACAAAAATATGAAGCATAGTTCTACCCTCCACCTATTCCCCACAGGCATGGCATGTATAATACCTTGTCACAGGTGACACAAGAGTGTCTTCCCACTCCTCCAGAATTCATTAGTCACCAGGCATATTCTTTTCATACCACAATATTCACCAAATCCAATCCTCCAACTCATAACAAAAAAATCCTTGCTCCCCATTCATTTTCAACATATCTCTTTCAGACAGAAGCACAATAGGGCAGCTCTGTCTCCTGGGCAGCTGTGGTGCATGGGGAGGTGGCTGGAGCTCGGCTGCTAGCAACAGTATAGGGTCTTGGGGGGAACTGAACCCCAAATTCTTGAAAGCAAAACTCATGTCACATGTATGTGTTACAACACAGTGGGGTAAAAACTGCAGGGATGGTGGCCCCTAGTAAGGCCACGAAGCCTGCCAAGTTTCGAGAAGTTTGGTGCAGGGGTTTTGGGGGAACTGTACCCCACATTCTTAAAGGAAAACTCATGTCACGTCTGTATGTTATGACACTGGGGGGTCAAAACTGCAAGGATGGTGACTCCTGGTGAGGCCACAAAGCCTGCCAAGTTTCAAAAAGATTGGTGCAGGGGTTTGGGGGGAACTGCACCTCAATCTGCAGACAAGCAAAACTCGTGACATGGGTGACCCTGTGTGTGTTAAGGCTTCGCACAGCGCTAGTGCCCATATTTAAGAAAGAGAAAAAGGATGATCAAAGAACTATAGACCAGTCAGCCTCACCTGAGTCCTTAGAAAAATCATGAAGCAGATCCTCAAGGAATCCATTTTGAAGCACTTGGAGGAGGAGAAGGTGATTAGAAACAGTCAGCATGTATTCACCAAGGGCACGTCATGCCTGACAAACCTGATTGCTTTCTATGATGAGATGACCAACTCTGTGGATGAGGAGGGACCAGTGGATGTGGTATACTTTGATTTTAGCAAGGTTTTTTATATGGTCTCCCACAGCATTCTCTCAAGCAAGTTAAGGAAGTACAAGCTGGATGAATGGACTGCAAGGTGTATAGAAAACTGACTAGATCATCAGGCTCAGAGGGTTGATGTCTAGTTGACAGCCAGTATCAAGTGGGACCAAAAGAAAACTCATGAGGTTCAATAAGGACATGTGCTAAGTCCTGCACTTAGTACAGAACAATCCCATGCAGCAGCTCTGCAGAAATGGACTTGGGGGTCACAGTGGATAATAAGCTGAATATGAGCCAACAGTATGCCCTTGTTGCCAAAAAGGCTAACAGCATACTGGCCTGTATGAGTGTTGCCAGTAGGTCAAGGGAAGTGATTCTTCCCCTCTATTCAGCACTGGTGAGACCACATCTGGAATACTGTGTTCAGTTTTGGACACCCCACTACAGAAAGGATGTGGACAAATTGGAGAGGGTCCAGGGGAGGGCAACTAAAATGGTGAAGGGCCTGGGGCAAATGACTTATAAGGACAGGCTGAAGGAACTGGGCTTATTTAGTCAAGAGAAGAGAAGACTGACTTTTGGATTTAATAGCAGCTTTCAACTACCTGAAGTGGGGTTCAAAAGAGGACGGGACTAGGCTGTTCTCAGTGGTGGCAGATGACAGAACAAGGAACAACAGTCTCAACTTGCAGCAAGGGAATTTGGGTTAGATATTAGGAAGAACTTTCTCATTTGGAGGGTAGTAAAACACTGGAACAGGTTACCCAAAAAAGCTGTGGATTCACTATCCTTGGAGGTTTTTAAGACCCAGCTAGAAAAAGTCTTGCCTGAGATTATCTAGTTGGGGATGGTTCTGATTTGAGCAGAGGGTTGGACTAGATGATCTCCTGAGGTCTCTTCCAACCCTAATTTTCTATGATTCTATATTTCAGGGATTTCATAGACATTACAACTGGAAGGGACGTAGTAAGATCATCAGGTCTAGCTCCTTGCCCAAGGGGCAGGAACTCAGCTAGGGTCAAAGGATCCCAGTAAGATAAGCATCCAAATGTTTCTTAAAAGTGTCCAGAGTAGGTGCTTGCACCACCTCTGGAAGGAGTCTGTTCCAGGTCTTGGGGGTTGGACAGTAAAGAACTTTTTCCTTATGTCCAGCCGAAAATGGACTTGCAGGAGATTGTGATGGTTGGACCGTTTTGTCCCTTGGGGTGCTCTGGTGAGCAGGAGTTCTCCCAGATCCTGATACACACCCCTTATTTACTTATATGCTGCCACCAAGGCACCACTGAGCCTGCGCTTATCCAGGCTGAAGAGTCCCACAGCTCGCAGCCTCTCTTAATAAGGTCTGTTCTCTTGCCTTCTGATCATGTACATGGCTCTCCCCATGATTCTTTCAAGCTTCTCCACATCCTTCCTGAATTTTGGAGTCCAAAATTGGATGCAGTACTCCAGCTGCAGCCTCAGCAAGGCCAAGTACAGTGGGAGGATGATATCCTGGGTCTTGCTCAAGATGCATCGGTAGATGCAAGACAGAGTTTTTTTGTTTTGCCAGCTACAGTATCGCATTGGTGACTCATGTTCATCTTGTGATCAGTTATGACTCCCAAATCTCTTTGGTGCTAATGAATGTAGCATTTTCCAGTCTACAAGTGTGATGCAGGTTCTTTTTCCCAAGGTGGAGCACCTTGCATTTCTCTGTATTGAATGCCATCAGGTTTTCATCCGCCCATCTTGCAAGTCTAATGAGGTCGGCCTGGATCACCAGCCTAACCTCAAGTGTGGATACTCTTCCTCAAAGTTTGGTATTATCAGTGAACTTAGCCAATCCACTTCTGATACCAGTGTCCAGATCATTTATGAAGACATTAAAGAGTACAGGTATAAGAATGGAGCCCTGAGGGACATCACTAGTCACTGAGTGCTGTGTTGATTCAGTTCCATCAACTACCACTCTCTGGGTCCAACCTTGGAGCCAGTTCCCCAGCCATCAGACTCTGGAGTAATTGAGGCTTCAATTGCCCAATTTTTCTATGAGGACATCACGGTTCATCAGGTCAAAGGCTTTTTTAAAGTGCAGATATATAATAGCTACCTCTTCCTTTTTGTCCACGTGATATGTCACCTGGTCATAGAAGGAAACGAGATTGGTCAGGCAAGACCTACCCGCAACAAACATGTGCTGGCTATCCCTCAGAATGTTGCCTTCTGTTAGCCAGTCAAGAATGGTTTCTTTGATAATTTTTTTCCAGGATCTTCCCAGGGATTGAGGTCAAACTGATTGGCCTGCACTTTCCTGGGTCTTTTTTCCTCCCTTTCTTGAAGATAGGCACCGCATTGTCCCTCTTCCAATCTTTAGGTACTTCGCCTGAACACCATGAGTTCTTGAATATTCTTGCCAGTGGCTGTGCTATGATGTCTGCCAATTCCCTTAGCAGTCTTGGGTGAAATCTATCTGGACCAGCTGATTTGTGGGTGTCCAGCCTCTCAAGATGCTCCCTTACAAGATCCACACCAATGGTGGGCATATATTCATCCTTACCCTCATCATCCATGTATCATGTTAGGCAGGGTGGTCCCTTTGGGCTGGTGAAAAAACAATGCAAAGTAATCATTAAGCAGATTGACTTTTTTCTGGGTGTTGGTAGTCAGCTCCCCCTACTGGTTTAGCAGGGGTCCAGTGTTACCATTGTTTTTCTTTCAATTCCCAACATATCTGAAGAAAGACTTTTTATTGCCCTTGATTCATGTAGCCAGCTGGAGTTCAGTTGCAGGCTTGGCTTTCCTAGTTTGCTCCCTACAGGTGTGGACCAGTCAGTATACTCCTCCTTAGTGGTGTTTCCTGTCTTCCATCCTTTATAAGCCTCTCTTTTTACAAGTAGGAGGTCCATGAGTTCCCTGTTCAGCCAATGGGCTTGTTTAGCCCTTTTACCACCTTTTCTATGGGTTGGGATGGACTCCCCTTGTCCTTCTAGTATTGCTTCCTTAAGGAGCAAATACTCATCATGAACTCATCATGATCTTCATCAGAGAGTGCTGAAGGAGCTGGCCAAAGCCATTGTGGAACCCCTGGCAAAACTCTTCCACAACTCATGGTGCTATGGAGAAGTCCCTGAGTACTGGAAGAGGGCCAATGTTGTGCCTATCCACAAGAAGGACAAAAGGGAGGACCTGGGTAACTATACCTAACTTCTATCCCAAGGAAAATCCCAGAAAAGTTCATCAAGGAGTCCATCTGTGACAAGCTTGCAGAAGGTAAGATTCTGAATGACAGCCAGCATGGCTTTGTCACAGGTAGGTCTTGCTTTACCAACCTCATCTTCTATGACTGGGTAACTCACCACCTGGATATGACAGAGCATGTTGACATTGTATGCCTTGACTTCCAAGGTATCCCATGATGATCCCATAATGATCTAGTATCCCATGATGTCTTTGCAAGAAAATTGGAGGATTATGGGCTTAACTCTGAGACAGGTGGATGAGAAACTGGCTGCAAGATAGGACCCAGAGAGACATAGTGAATGGATCTGTGTCATTCTGACAAGAAGGGGCAATGGTGTGCTGCAGGAGTTGGTGCTCGGTCCAGTACTTTTCAACATCTTTATCAATGATTTGGATGTGGGGGTGAAGAGCTCACTGGTCAAGTTCATGGACAACACCAAGTTATGGGGGAGCTTGGTTATGCTTGAACATAGGCTACAGATATAGGCAAACCTAGACAGGCTAGCAAGTAGCATTGTGTGAAACAGAACTGTTTTGTTTCAACTTGCATTTCAATGTTTTGACAGAACAGTGTTTTGTTTAGAATTTTGTCTTGATTTGAAACTGCTGTTCCATTCTGTTTTGTCAAAACAGTTTCATTGTTTCGATATTTTGCCCATAGGCTATAATGGGGAAGCTCAAAACAGCCTATAAATTTGTCATTTCTGACTTGATTTGGATAAATTTTGCAAGAATGGTAGCCTGCCAAGTTTCATGGAGATAGGTGCTGGGGTTTCAGGGAAACTGCACCTCAAAGTCTTGAAAGAAAATAACTCATGTCACGTGTATGTGTTAAGCCACAGCAGGGTCAAAACTGCAGGCTTGCTAGCCCCTGATGAGGAAATGAAGCCTGCCAAGTTTCAAGGAGATAGGTGCAAGGGTTTTGGGGAAATTGCACCTCAAGCTGAGGACAAGCAAAACTTGTGACATGGGTGACATTGTGTGTACTCAGGCACAGCAGGGTGAAAACTGCAGACTTGATAGCCCCTGCCGAGGCCACAAAGCCTGCCAGCTTTCAAGTAGATAAGTACAGAGGATTCTGGGTTCTGGGGCCCTGCACCTCTGGCTGCTGAGAGGCAAAACTCATGACATGAAAGCTTGTGGGACTGTGTCTGTCTTGGGGCACAGGGGCAGGGGGTGAAAACTGCAGGCCTTTTAGGCCCTGCTGGGGCCACAAACCTGCCAGCTGTTAAGGAGATAGGTGCAGGGAGAATCTGGGTTCTGGGGCCCTGCACTTCTAGCTGCTGACAGGCAAAACTCATGACATAGGTGGATGACACTTTGTGTGTGTTAAGGTGCACCCTCACTCAACTGACACCAAGGGAAAAAGCAGGCCAGTTCAAACAATGCTGCCTTTTACACAGTTTTTCCATCCCTCACCTGAGCACTGGGATTGGACGAGACCTTTGGAAAGGATGACAGTCACTAGCCAGCTACACAGTCAATAATGAGAGCACTCCTTCCCCCCGCCTTCTGCCCTCTTTCCCCTCCCTCTTCTTACTTTAGTTTCTGTTTCCCTACAGGCAAACCCAGCTTGAGCTTCAAAACATTAAAAACATTTTGAAACATTTTAACTTGCCTCATTTCATTTTGAGGCTGTTTCGAAGCTCTCTGTTTTGTTTCAATTTTGCTGTTTTGAGTTCAAAACGAGTTGAAACAGCACCAAAATGAAATTGCCAGCAAAATTTCTCACAGTCTTACTAACAAGTTTGGTGGATCAGAAACTGATGAAGTTCAACACTGAGAAATGTAAAGTGCTCCACCTCGGGATGAGCAACCCCCAAGACACCTACAGGCTTGGCGGCACCAAACTGACAAGCACCACAAATGAAAAGGAGCCCACAGTATGAATATGAGCTGGCAGTGCAATGCTGTACCCAGCAGGGCAAATAATACTCTGGCATGCATCAATCAGTGCATCTCCAGCAAAACCAAGGAGGTGATTCTTCTGCTCTACTCAGCACTGGTGAAATCTCAGCTGGAGTACTGCATCCAGTTCTGGGCACCACACTTTAACAAGGACATGAACAAGCTTGAAAGAGTCCAAAGAAAAGCCATCTGTATGATCAATTTTAAAAGGCAAGCCATATGAGAAAAAGCTGAGGGAACTGGACTCTTCAGCCTGAGGAAAATAAGGCTGAGAGGGGACCTGGTAGCAGCTTACCGCTATACTAGGGGAGTACATCAAGGGCTCGGTGAACAGCTCTTCACCAGGACACCTGAGGAGAAAACCAGGAATAATGGCCACAAACTCCTGGATGATCAATTCAGGCTCAACATTGGGAAAAACTTCTTCAGTCAGGGTGCCCATACTGTGGAATAAGCTCCCTCCAGAGGTGGTGCAATCACCTACTCTGGAAATCTTCAAGAGGAGGCTAGACAGTTGCTGGGGTCACCTGACCCCGAGTTATCCTTCCTGCTTGATGCTGGACCCAATTATCTTCTTATGTCCCTTCTGGCCTTACAATCTATGTGAAACTCCCCTCCCTGTGAAATCATGGCCTCTCAGGGCCTCAAGAGCAAGCTTTCTGAGCTTATGAAAGTCAGCTTTCCTAAAGTTGAGGACTACTGCATTGTTGACTGACTTGCCAGCTTTGTGATGGATAGTGAAAGTGATCAACTCATGGTCACTGTCACCCAGCTTCGCTTTGATTCTTAGGTCACTGATTAGATCATCCCCTTTTGCCAGTACCAGGTCCAGCAGCGCCTTACCTCTTGTCGGTCCACAAACTTGAGACAAGTAGAGCTCATCTACGCATGTAAGGAAGCTTTGAGATTGATCAGATTTGGCCAAGTGCTCTTCCCATGAGATGTCCGGGTAGTTGAAGTCTCCCATGACAAACATGTATTTATCTGCATAATTGTTTAGCTATAGATCTACTTACCTATAGATATATATACACATAGATTACAGGTGTGGATCCAAGGGAGTTTAGGTGCATGGTCACACCCCCCTTGCACAATGGAGGTCACATGCCCAGACCTCCAGTTCCCTGCTGTCTTATGCCTTAGCCCCTGTGGAGTTGGACATGCAGATGGAGTTCTGGGCTCGCAGAAAATACCTGGGGGACCAAGCAGGGACCAGGTGAGGAAGGGGGCAGGGAACTACTCACTGCAACCATTGTTCCCATCTGATCTGGGGGTGGAGAAAGCATGAGGGCTGCTCTTTCCCTGCTCTATTCATGGGCTACTGAAAGGGCTGCATGGGGTACGAGGATCAACAGCAGGATCAATGGGTTGGTCCTTACTCTTTCCTCTCCACCATGTTTTCTCCATTGTCTCAGGTGCTCCAGCTATGGGGATCAGTGCACAACTCAGCTGGACTAGGCTGAATGGGGCTGGGATGGGAACAGTGGTTGCAGTCCCCCTTGTAGCACTTGCTCCTGACTAGCAAAGGACACCCATAGGGACAGGGCAGGGAATACCTGTGCCTGGAAGGAGGGACTTGGCTGCTGCAGTTGTCCACAGGTCAACCGTATGCTACCACTCATAGAGGCCCCCAGCTACAGTGGGGCAGGAATGGCCCTGGGGCTTCCCCTGCCATCAGATCAGCTGGGGACAGAAGTGACAGGTCCCCACTTCCTGTGCCAGGAAGCAAACCCTGCTGGAGAGGAGAAAGGAGAAATGCATGGGGATGGAGTCTTACCTGCTTCAGGAACTTGAAATATCCCTGGAAGTTGCTGCTGCATGCAGTCTGTCCACCACGACAGAGGAAGAGGGGGGCTTCATCCACCTCTATGGCACAAGGCTCATCTCCCGCACCTCTGTTGTTTTCAAATCCTAAATCTGCCCATGTATGTATGAAATAAATTTGAAAAGATACAATTTGTAATGCTAGCTCAATACTATTTTGTATTTCAGGATAAAAGATATCAAGTTCCTGGTCTTATGAAGTTGTGTTCATTAGAGGATCAGGGAACCAAAACATTTGATGAAATTTCAGAATGTTTTCTCAAAGATAGAAAATACCTCCCAGCAGTATAAAACACAAGTGAAAAAGACCATCTCCCCCACAATTCATACCACTAGGAAAAGAAGTGCTGGATAGGCTCATGGCTAAGGTATTTATAGACCAACTAGAAAAAAAAGTGGAGGGGGAATATGCAGCAAGGTGAACAAGTAGATCATAGAAAGATTGAGATCATCAACACAGCTTCCCAAACAGATAATAAGAAGAGCTAAGATTGCTTGGGATAGTGAACTATATAGAAATATTTGAGCCTAATATAATGCTTGGAACTTGAAGCCTGGAAGTGCTACTGTGCATGGTCCTGCTTTGAGAAGGGGATTGGACTAGATTACTTCCTAAGGTCCCTCCCAAGCCCAATTTTCTATGATTCTGTGATTCTATGAAAGCCCTCTTTGTGGAGAGAGCTGCCAGGCTGGACTGGGGAAATAGCTTCTCCAACATGGTGCACAGAGCTGTGCCACAGGACCGGAATAGTGGGTTGTAAACAAACTTCATGCTTCCCCGGGAAGCCACAGGGCACAGCTGGGGCAGGGAAGCCACAGGGCACAGCTGGGGCAAGGAGGGGAGCCCAGGGACACTTATTGGTGTGGGCTCCCCAGAACTCAATATGGTTGGGGCCAGGCAGAGGGTTCCTAGCTGTCTGTGATCAGTTGGACATGGGGAGGAAAGGGAGAGGAGAGGACGGAGAGACCCACATCTACCTGCTCAATGAGAGGGATGTTGTTTGCATGCAGAGCATGGTGCAGCAGAGCATGGTGCTGAGTGCTCAAGATCACAATGTGGCCATGACCCCAGGGTCCAGGCAGTGTGCAGTAGCAGCAATTTGCAGATGGCCAGCCTGGAGCTGGTGCCACTGGGGAGCTGTGCCAGGACCAGACATCTGCAAACTGCCAATGCTGCACCTGCCTGCACCCAGGGACAGGGTCATGCACATTCTGTACACATGGTATGCCCCTGAGCTTAAAATAAAATAAAATAAAAGATAAGTATCATTTTTTAAGGAAGACTTTTGGCGCTCTAACAGCACACCTTTCAGTAACCACTGGTCCAGCTGTAGGAATTACACCATTGAAAATGGTGGCCTCCACATGTGTGTCATTTTGTGTGGCTATGCGCATAGTGCCTAAACATAAAGGCTTCTGCATCATATACTACCTACTTATGTATCCTCTGAGTATGATATCTAATTTTAAAATGTTTAACAGCTTAAGTGCAGTCACAAATTAAACATTGTAATTATGGCTTTTTATATATCAGATTCCTCATTCTGCATACTGGTCCACATTTCATTCTGAACTTGGAGCACAGTCTTCCCACTAGAACTTAGTGGAAATGTATTTGAATACATCTCCAAAGTAGATGCATTTTCGTGATTGGTAAGTGGACAGCTGAGAATTTAAGGACACTCCAGTCACAAAGGCTAAGTTACTTTCTGTGAAGTCATGGTTAAGAATCAGTGTCTTATTTTCCAACTTTGCTTTCAATATGCTTATATAATGAGACATATTCAACTAAGGGCTCTTCAGTTCCCTCTGTTTTATTTATATACCTACTTATATAACCACAGATGAATAGTGCCTGATCAAGAATGTCTATGATTGGCTATGTTTTATGCGAATGTCACATTCCAATTTACTGGTTCTTAAGAATGGTTGGGACTCATTGCAATAAATAGCTACACACAAAACTAAAGAATTTTTCAGTAAAATTGAGTTAATTCAACCTGTATGTAAAGAAATTTCAAAGAGCAGATAATGTTAACAAAATGGATTGTTTGCTACAACTCAGCCCCTTGTCCTCATTGGGCTCTGCGCAGCCCTGCCTCTGCGCCCCTCAGCACTGGGCTCTCTGCAGCCCTGCCTCTGCGCCCCTTGGTGCTGGGCTCTCCGCAGCCCTGCCTCTGCACCCTTCCGTGCCCCTAGTGCCACACCCTCTCTGACGCTGGGGTCAGTACACCCGAAATACCATGCCCTCTCTGGCGCCGGGGTCTCCCCACACTAAGCTGGCCCCCCCAGTGAGGGCTCCTCCTTTCTCAATAGCCTCACCCAAGCTACCAGTTATTATAAAACAGGAAACAAAACATAAGCCCCTAGGCTATAACATCACAATGGGAACTTATTTGTTCTCTACCCCTTTAAAAGAATCAAACTTTGCCCCTAGCATTCCCGGAAGCTAGACTCACTCTCAGGCCTCTTCCCCTAGCTCCCTCTAGGAGGGCTCCTTCCAGCTTGGCTGCTGGCAGCGAAGTGCTTTCCTTAGTTCCAGCCGTGCCCCTTCTGGTCAGCTGACCAGGTGCAGCTGCAGGCTAATTTGCTCTCTAGCCTGTTGCCCTGGTAACCTGCAACTGGGCTTCTGTCTGTCTCTTTGGGCTCTTCCCAGTTTCTGGTCTTCTAAAAGCAGGCACATTAGTGCCCTGCGACAGTCTGCAGGCCATATTTTTATTTTGAACTTCAATCTATTAAGAAGAGTTTTCAAGCTATTATATGTAATACAAAAAGCTATCAGAGTATATTTTAATTGAGAGTCAGAGATGGCTGCCAGAAATATTGTTGTGGCGAAGTGGGACTCCCCGCCTAGCCACAGTGCTGGTTCCCCACTTGCCTTTGGGCACGCCCCCCACCTGACTCTCCTGCCATGCCTTGTTCTTAATTAATCAAGATGTTAATTAAGGTGGAAGGCTGCCCATTTTATGCCCCAATGCCAGGGGGAGCTATCTGAGGCTCCGAACCTCCCCTACACCACAGCCCATGCCTCACAGATGGCATCCAGCTGTTAGTCACACCTGCCCCACACTGGGCTCCAGAATCCTCCTATCACAGCCCCCCTTTGATCCCTCCACTCAGGCGGCCTGCTCCACCATCATTTAGGCTGCTGAGCTCCCTGTAGGTCCCAGGAGTGGTCCCTCTGGGACCTTCTGCCACACAGGCTCTGGCCTCATCTCCAAGGCCAGGCAGGACCCCCAGGCCCTCGGCTCTGGGGCATCCCTTGTGGTAGGCCCCTGGCCCTTTTGACCTTACTGGTCCTGGCCCCAGCAGTGAACAGCCGAGGGGGTACTCTACCTCTGGCCTCTCTCACTAGCCCCACACTCTCTCTCAGGTCCACCTTCCTGGATGTGGTAGCTGGGGTTCCTCACACAATGACTGGTGCTCCAGGGTCTCACAGGGGACTCTCACTCCCCCACTGGAGAAGCAGGTTGTGGTGCTACTTAAGATCTTACTCTTCACCCACACTCAGCCTCCCAGCAGTGAAGGACTTACCGGGGTCAGGACTCGCCCCTCTCTCTCTTGGGCTGAGCCCACTTTATTCAGCCTTGGGCCCAAACTTCAGCCTCAGGCGTCCAAAGACCTACCTGGGCCTACTCCTCTCACTCAGGGTCTCCACACTACCCCCTCACTTGGGGCTTTAGATCTCCACCCCCTTCACCTGGGGCTCCATACAGCCCCCTTCACCTGGGGCTACTCATCTCTACCCCCTTCACTCAGGGCTCCACACAGCCCCCTCACCTGGGGCCACAGGACTTTGGTCCCCAGTGGGCTCAGGTGGCCGTAGCTTTGCCTGGCCCCAACTATGTTTCCTCGAGATTCTACCCCCCCACTCTCCCTCCTCAGGGTCTCTTGGGGTCTTGCACCCCACACTGGTGCCTCAGCTGTGCCTGGCCCCCAACTATTCTCCCTCCTTGGGGTCTCTCAGGGTCTTGCACCCCACATAGGGCTCAGGTGGCCTCAGCCATGCCTGGCCCCCCAACTACCTCTGATGGTACACAAAAACCATCCAAAAGTGTGGGCTAGGGTTAAGGTGCCCCTACCCACCTTTCACCGGGGTGATCACTGGCCTGGCATTTCCTGGGGGCTCCCGCATGACTGAGAGCCCCACCAGGCCACCCACTCCTGGCAGGGTGCATTTTTAGGTCATGCCCAGGACCAGGAGCCTCCTGACCATCCCCTACAGCTCTTGCCCTTACCTCCAGGATATTCCAGAAGCTCTGCAGCCAGGTGATGTTGCTGCCTCCCCAGCCAGCAAGGAACTGAGCTCTTTGTATGGGCAGCCAGAGATCTAAAATGGTCCTGCCCTCTGTGAGGTTAATCTGGACCAGGTTGCCCTATGCCTCATATATATTTTTGGAGGATCCCAGGAATTATGACAAGAACACCCAGTTTCAGTCATGAGCTGGGAACTAATTAGCACATGGATTCTTTGGGGCACCTGGAATACACTCACACACTGAGCAGTGCTAAACTGTAGGGTCACCATGACTTGATATGTTATTGAGTCTAGTGAGGTAGCCCAACGGTAAATCTTGAGCCTTTTGGCTTTGGACTAATATCATGCCTAGTTTGTACTATATAAAAGTAAATACAAAAGTACTGCTTAAAAGTGTGTTTATAGAATATCTTGAATAAAACTTGCAGCAGTTTCAGAAAAGATCAAATGCAACAGTTGTGGATAAACTCAGTCTATGGGTACTATATGCAAATTACTACAGCTGTGTTTATTTCAAGGTCATTATTTTCAAATTTTCTTTTCATCTCCATGTGCTCAGGGAGAGAAGGGTTTCATTGTAAGAGGAGGATGAAAGGGCTGTAGGGGGGGAAGAAATTGGGGGGAGACAGAGGGCATGGGGGCTACCTGACCCCCCAGATCTATTTTCCCTGCTGTAGCAGTAGGAGGGGAACATATTCAAGGCAAACCTCCAATAATTAGATTATATGCGTGGAAAATGATAACAAAATTATAAGGAGTACTCAGTAGCCATGTTGGCCTGAGCCAAAAAGACATATAAAAATCTAGAACTCTTGGTTCCAAAATGATACCATTTATTAGACAAACTGAACTAATAAAAGGTATCATTTTGGAACAAAATTATAAGTTTTCCATATATAGATTGTAATTATTGGGGGGTCATCTTATAATTAGTCATCTTATATTCAAGTAAATATGATATATCATGAAACTAGTTTTTAAACTAACACCTTCTTTTCTTAGACTGAATCTTTACTTAAACAAAGATTCTGCTCATCACTAAGAGGCATTTCTGAAGACAATCAGTGGCTTGTTAGTTATTTTATTTTATTAGATATTCTCCAAGTAATATTTGCATTTACTCTTTCATTTCACTTTTTGAAATTTTATTCTTTTCAAAAAGCAAATGTCACTGTATTGAAATTTAACAATACACAGCCCTAACAGGATTGAATAGCATGAAAGAATAAATGTAACATGAGCAAATGATTTACTGTGCATCACTTTTGAGGTACGGCAGCATTCCTTCGATAAAAAAGCCCATATAGTTATCGGAGTTACTAAAGATTGACAGTACTATTTCAGTTAAGTTTATTGTTCATACTAAACCATTACAAAGTATAGTAAGAGATAGAACAAATTTGATTTTGAAGTTGACTTTTTGTGCTTAGAGCATGTGATGAGGGAAAATGTTCTGACAGCTCAAGCTTACTCAAGCTTAATGACTGATCTAAATTGGAGCTTGGAGATAAAAGAAATTCTTTAGTGATGCCTCAGTTGTCATTGATTGCTATGAGCAATTTTAAAGCTATTCAAGATGAGAATTGCCAGCTTGGTTCTAAAGGAGGAGAAAGTGGTACATGAGATTAGAGGCTGGTGCAAACGCTATCATGTAAAAAAAAGAAAGAACAGGTTTGTATTACTTGCGTACATAGGTGATAATCGCAACTGCATATAGAATTATATATCAGCAGGAAATGACTCAATGAATCTACAGGGTACATTGTAAGCACCAGCTGTGCTGGGGAAGATGAAAATGAAAGGCAGCGTGCGTTACAAGCATCAACAGGAGTAAGATGGCTGAAAACAAAATGTTAGATGCTAAAGCCAACAAGCCAGTTAAGAAATTCATAACAGAAGCTCTTCTTGCAAATTATAAATTATACAGCACAGGTTTGTTTTTTTTTCCAGGGGTTTTCTGAGGATCTTAAAATTACAGAATGGAATAAAGGAAGGGAGAGGTTGTTCCCACCCCCATCCTCCAATAGCTCAATACTTTTAATCTCTGACTAATAAAATCATCTGCAACTTTACATAAATATGATCACATGCATGCTCCATTTCAGCTCTGCCTATTAGAGCCATCATATATTTCTATCATTTAATAAACAAATTGTGACACAGATGGATGAAAGCACCAGCACTCAAGGCTGATGTAAAGTGAGACTCTTCTTGTATAATCATGCTAAGAAAAGGGTCAGACCATGGAATAGGGGAGGGGGGCAGGGGGGATAACAAAAATAGAAAGCAGAGGGTTTGCAATTGTTCATATACCTGAATAACTTAAATTGAGCCTCAGGGCTAGATACAGACACTCAAAAAGCCCAAGGCTGAATTGATTCAGTCTTTGCAGATTAGTTTAAACTATACAGATTAAATTGAAAGAGCAGTGAAAAGACATTTACCTTTGATTCAAGAAATACAGCCATATGTCTGCAGCAGCTCAGCCAAAAGCTGGTGGGGGGAGAGGGGGATGCTAGAGCACAGCTCTCTGGCTGTGTGTTCACTTCTGCTTCCTGCTCCCCCCCAGGTCTCTGGGATTTGCAGTCCGGAATTACAGCAGCAGGACTCTGCAACATTGCTCATCACTTTCTCTCCCTGCTTCCAGGTATCTCTGGGATTTTTAGTCCACATTTGCAGCCAGGAGTAAGTTTGAGCAGGCAAAGGGGTGTTTAGTCCCCCTCCCTAGCCACATACCCCAGCCGAGGTTTGCCGGGGGGAGGGGGGCAGTCCCTGTAGACTGGGCTGCATCCCCAGCTGGGCTTCCCCCCACCCTCCCCTTGTTAGCCAGCCCTCACTGCTCCAGCTAGTGAGCAGAGGGGTGGGGCCAGCCCTGCTCTTTGGAGTAGATAACCCAGACCAGACCAGGGCTGGAAAGTATGCTGGGATGCAGAAGGGGCTGTGATTTAACTTGAGCCAGGAAGAGGTCTGGAACAGAAGTTTCATAAACCAGTTTTATCCAGATCAATTAAGACTGATCCTACATTCAACCATGGTTAACTTAAACCATTTGCAGCCATTTGAAACTGGTTTATGTGCACTGAGCTTCTGTTCTGTTACAGGTTTAAACCAGTTTCTGATCACTTAAACCAGTTTATGTGTAACTTCTCTCCCTAGCCCAAATGGCTACTGTGAAAATGTGTCTTGGGGGAGGAGTACTTGGCAGGTCTGGGGTGGAGCAGGTGTCTGGCAGGATTGGTGGGGGCTGATGGGCTTACAGGGGAGGTTGGGAGGTCTACAGGGAAGGTTGTCCATCAAGGAATGATGGGGTTAGGGGACTAAAAAATAGCCCAATCAGCATCAGGAGGGTAGGAAGAGTGCAGTTCTGGGGCTGAAGCAAGAAATACAACTTTTCCAGCCCTGGGGCTGTGCTCAAAATGTATACAGACATTTGGCAGATCTACCTAATCTGTTCCTGATCTAACTTAGTTCACATTCTTAGATCTGGCCAGTTATTTTTTGCCTGATTTCAGATCTCCGAACACCTGCATCAATCAGCACTTATATCGACCTAACTCTATTAGGTCAATCTAATTGTAATGTCTGTACATACCCCTAGACTTTAAGTTCTTCAGGGCAGGGTCTTTATCAAGTGCAAAGAGGGGTCCTGAACCTGACTGAGAACTCTAAACATTACCATAATATCCATAACAATGATATTTTCCAAATCTTTAATAGGATTATGTCTGTTAAAATTTATGAAAAAGAAACTCAAACATCTCTCTCACACATGTTGGAGTGAAAGAGAGATATGCATATATATTGACTATCCATAGTTTCTTGAAGTTTTTCTAAAATTGAAAACAAAGTTTTCATCTTTCAAATAAAGCAATAAAGATAGGAAAAAGTCCAGGCTATATTTTTGGCCAGTTTTGGATTAACCCTAAATAATAATGAATAATGACGATAGTTAGCATCTTTGGTTAATATTACTTACAGTCTTGGGTCAGTGAAGAAAGTGAAGAAGGTATGATCAGTAGAATGTAGAATGCCTCTATAAAAAGTGCAGACCCTGGCAGCAAAAGAAAACAGCTTGAATAATTGTACTTACATGAGATGCATGAAAATATAAAATCAATACTTGGACACCAATCCTACAAGTAAAACAGGAGCAAAATAGAAAGTGACTGAAATGTTGAAAGTGCTACTGGCTTTTTTTGTTTGAAAGTAAAATGCCATTTTTTATTTTTTATTTTAAAAGATAAGTATTCTCCTTTTCAACTGCTTTTAGGGAGATTGCACTCATGCATGGAGTGGAATTTTTATTGTCTTTTTGCTCTACTTTAAGTTGTTCCAAAAGCATTTCAGATAGTTGAATACATTAAGCAAATGTATTTTTGTTTAGAGTGTCATGCCCCATGCTACTTCTACTGCTGACCGACACTTCTGGTATCAAACTTTTTTCATTCTAGATCTTCCAGTTCAGTTGTCTATATCCAGATACATTAGGAATAAAAACTTCCAAGGTTCTGTTTATAAAATATAATCACTTTGATACTTTGGTCAAGACTGGGCCTTCCTGCTTATACTGACATACAAGGTGGTAATATATTTTATTAAACTAACTACAGGGCTAGGAGAGATTTTACACAAGCTTTCAAACACAAAATACTCTTCTTTAGGTCTGAAGTTCAGGTTTGAAGCTCGCAACACGTGGACCATCATGGCTGTAACATAACTCCTATACTGAGACGAACAGCCTTGTCTTCAGTATCTTTAGCTCTTCTTATTTGCCCGATTTCAGATCTCTGAACACCTGCATCAATCAGAAACAAGGTCCAGAAAACTGGACCCACACTTAAAAATGTGTTGACCTAGGTGATTATTAGGATAAGAAAGTTGCTTGAAGTGACAGGATTTGGGAAAGGTACAAGGAGCTCCCTGCCTCCTTGCACTGCAATGGCAAAGTATAATAGCAATCCTTGCCTAGCAGTGGTGCCATAATCTCAAAAGAACTGTAGCTAAGTCTCCTCATTCTAACAGTCATTAGGAATTAACTGTATCAGTTGTTTGTATCCAACCCTATTCTTGTGCCATTCCTTGCATGTGTTCAGAGGGATTTACAACTAGTCTTTAAAACATAAACATCATTAATATCAAATCCAGAGCATGCACTACATATAAAGAATACATGCAGATGTTACATTTAGATCACTTTGGGGCAAAGCATCCACACCAGAAGACAGGCAGATGATCCAGGCTGACCTGGACAGGCTCAGCAAATGGGCAGATGAGAACCTGATGATGTTTAACACTGAAAAATGTTGTCCACCTTGGAAGGAAAAACCTGTAGCATCCTTATAGGCTTGGCAGTGTACGCCGACTAGCACTATGGAAGAAAGAGACTTGGTGGTCATCATTGACCACAAGATGAACATGAGCCTGCAATGAGATGCTGCGGCTAGTAAAGTGACCAAAACCCTGGCTTGCATCCATAGATGCTTCTCAAGCAAATCCCGGGACGTCATTCTCCCCTTGTACTCGGCCTTGGTGAGGCTGCAGCTGGAGTACTGCGTCCAGTTTTGGGCTCCACAATTCAAAAAGATGTGGAGAAGTTTGAAAGAGTCCAGAGAAGAGCCATGCTCATGATCAGAGGTCAGGAAAACAGACCTTACGACAACAGGCTGAGAGCCATGGGGCTCTTTAGCCTGGAAAAGCGCAGGCTCAGGGGTGATCTGATGGCCACCTATAAGTTCATCGGGGTGACCACCAGTATCTGGGGGAACACTTGTTCACCAGAGCACCCCAAGGTATGACAAGGTTGAATGGTTATAAACTACTGCAAGACCATTTCAGGCTGGACATAAGGAAGAATTTCTTTACTGTCCAAGCCCCCAAGGTCTGGAACAGCCTACCATTGGAGGTGGTTCAAGCACCTACCTTGAACACCTTCAAGAGTAAATTGGATGCTTATTTTGCTGGGATCCTATGACCCCAGCTGACTTCCTGCCCTTCGGGCAGGAGGCTGGACTCGATGATCTTCCAAGGTCCCTTCCAGCCCTAATGTCTATGAAATCTATGAAATTAACCTAACTGGGCTGAGCTTCTCTCCCTTCCTCCCTGCTGGGGCCACAGGTCACATTTCTGGCATCACACTTCTCCTGGTTTCAGTTCTACGCCACTTCAGCTGGTTGTGCTCTTGTTCCTATTAGGTTGATCTAAGTGCTGAACATTACATTGATTTAGGGAGTTTAGATAAGGCAAAAATGGCCTCCTGATCTAATTTGGTTTACTTGAGGTGCACCAAGTAGATTGGGACAACCAATACCCAACCTAATCAAACATATACACACATTCAGAACACAGCCCCAAGGGTGGAAAGGCCAAACTTCTCACCACAGCCCCAGGGCTGCACTTTTTATACCCATCCCTGTGGGAACAGGAAGCCTCGCAAGAGGTGGGCCAAGGAAGAAAGCCCCATGCAGGCTGAAGGTATTCCCCATGTGCCTCCAGGAACAATGGCAGAACCAGCAGAGGCAACAGGAAAGTGACAGGCATGGCGGCAACCCCGGTATGTAAGCTTCTGCTCACGCCACATTGGCAGGCTTGAAGGAACCACCAGTATAGCTGAAAGTCTGGTGCTGGCAAGAAAAGGGGCAGCTGAAGTGGCATGGAACTGGAACCAGGAGAAACGTGGCACCAGGGATGTGACCTGGGACCCCAGCATGGAGGAAGGGAGTGAAGCCCAGCCCTGAGAGCCCAGCAGAGTGTGGGGCAATGACAGCCCAGGTGCTTGGAGAAGTGGCAGAAACAGCAAAGTCCAAGGGATGCTCCAGAGTCAGGGACAGTGGAGGAACACTTCATCTGTTCTTCATAGTGCCAGGGACATGTGGTGGAAGTAGAAGCCATCCTCAATTAGTGATGCCAATAGACTTTTTCCTTTTCTTTTCTTATATGTATGAACTCTGATTGCTAGCTGGGATATTGTTGAGTGAGTACAATGAACCGGGCAACTGGGACCCAAACTGTCACAAGGGAGGATTAAGGCAAAGTATATTTAAAGACCAGAAGGTCTGAGTCAGCTCTTATTTTGTAGTTATGCCATGAGTCAGGGCATGATTTGCTTTAAAGTCTTTATTTAACAGAACGCCAATGTCTGAGCCAGGGATTGGAGTTGTTGGCTCTGCTGTTTGTATGAGCACACCAGAAATTGCAACTCAGGACTGAGTGTTGCCCACAGTGGCTAGATGATATGGCTTTCAGCCCTGAAGTACATCTCTGCTACCGTGAACCAGTTGGCATTTGGAAGGGGTATAAGGGGAGGCAGAGCCCCAAAAGTCACCCTCATGCAGGGTATATTTCTGTGGGGAAATATGTAAGTCATGCTTAAAGCCAGGCTGTCTGGACCCAGGGACCCATTTTCTGGAGGGAAGACACCCACAATGTCTGACACAACCCATACTGCCCCCACCCTGACTCAGCTATTTTTAGCTCTCTGACCCACCACCTCTGGATAGACAACCCCCTTGTGGACTCAACAACTCTGCCCCTCCTGTGGACCCACCAACCCTCCCTAATTGTTTCAAAACCTCTCCCCTATGGACCATCAGCCCTCCCTCTCCCCAAGTCCCACCCAGCCTTTCTCTACCCCAAGTTACTTAGATTGCATTCCTGGTGCACCTCCCAGCACCAGCAAACACATGCACAAGCAGGGACCCAATTGTTGATCATGTGCCTTAAAACAAGATGCATGATCATAGATTGCATCCTGGGAAAGCATGCAAGTGGACAAGGTTGTCCAAACATTTCTATTCTAGCCTCTTTGAGCTCAAATGTTTTTTGTTTGGTGTTTGCATCTGGAAGAATGTCTTGAAAGTCTGAGCCAAAAAAATTAAGCTGCTGCTCATGGAAACAGCAGAAAAACAAAAAAGCCCCATCTTTTCTGCAATGTTAGGTACATACACATATGCCATTTCACATTACTGAGTGCCTAGGATGGGGCTATATACACTGTGTCAGATGAAATTGTTTTCTATGAAAATAATATTAATAGAAATTATATTAATCCTATTCATTTCAAGTCTTGATTTTTTTAAATAGAATATTAAAGTTTCTATTATTTAAGAAAACTAATATCTAAGCAAATAAATGTTAGGTTGAATATACAACCATAACTCTTCCCTACATGTCTAATTTTTCTCACTACTTTGTAAGACTTACAAATATCAAAAAACTTTCAGGGCATCTGTTCCCTGTTTTAGGTTTTCAATAAAAACTGACATCAGGTGAAGGTATTGCTTCAAAGATATGTTGCTCAGCATGGGGTAAATGCTGTAAAACATTTCACTCCTAAACTAGAATGAAACTCATTGTGGGGGCATCATGAAAAGCTCCAGAGACAAAACTCAGATGTTGTACTTAATGGAGGTCCCACAGGTTACTCATTTCAACTTCCTGAAACAGTTATTTTCTATGAAAGCATTAAACGTACAGACTCAAAAATACTGAATGGAAAGAGCTGGTAATAATGTATGCTAAATATGTAACACTTTATTTAGTTTAGGTACACTTTTGCATACCAGACATGAAATGTTGACCTAAAAGGGATAAATGTACAGTAATCACAGTAAAAATGGTACCATGCTACATACTCAGTTACTCTAAATAGTCAGGCAACCTGATCTTCCTTTTATAAATTTGCCACATCTTTTTTTTCAGATACTTTTTTCATTCTGCTTCTCTTTACTCAAGTGATATAGGTTAAAGATAAAGTGTACAGCTTTTTACTAGTGCTGTTTTCTTTTTCCATGCATATATTCATTTTTCATACAGCAAATTTCAATCCAAGTGATTGGAAAGAATAGCCAGTTTATTTTCCTACTATTGCTAAATGTTATTAGTATATTAAAGGAAACAAGAAATAGAGATTTAGGATTCAAGATCTGGAAAATTAGCAGAAGGGAGTTTTATACTTCATGTGTAATGAGCTTATGATTTTACAGGAGGTGATTTTCCTATATAGGTACTTTGAGATTTTTTGGATATTGATGTACTGAAATTGATGATGATGAGGATGATATCAGGACATTTGCAACTGATCTTTTAGTTTGCAAAAATATGTATTATAGTAATACATATAAATCTGTTTAGTAATCCAGATAAATTTATCCTATGTGACTTTGCATCCTTATAACAAAGATGATGCACAAATTTTCATCTTTTAGAAGACAGATCTATTTTCATGAACCAGTCAAGATTATCACAAGGTGTGGAAACTCTACAGGCAAGTGTGTCTTACTTATAAAGCTTGGCTTGTATGAACCTTGATGGAAGAGAGGTAAGCAAAAGATGTCTTTTTCTGAACTTTATTTTTAAATCCCTGAAGGATTTAAATAGATGTAAAATACTTACCTTTAACTAGACTGAAGGAAATTAGAAGAGTAATGTTTGCAAAATAGAGTAAATCCACCAGAAATATATATGAGAAAACTTGAATCCTTCTCATTGATTTTGATTATATCACAGTCGTAAAAGTTTATGCCAAAGTACAAGTCAAATGTCTGACCAGAAGCAGAAATGTCTTTATTTTGTCTTTTAAATAAAATAAAGAGTATATAAAATAACAAGTTCAGGAGATTACAATTTGGTGAAATAAAAATCCTTTAGTGCTGAAATTCAGGGTTAGGTCCGAAACCCTTTGAAGTCAGCTTGAGTATTTCCCTTGATTCTAGTAAGCATCAGATCTAGCCTTTGGCTCACAGGCTCCTACAAGAAAAGAACAATATTGGTTAAGCTGTGGTTCTTTGTTTATTGAGGTGGATGAACACACACACACACACACACACACACACACACACACACACACACACAGAATTTTACAAGTTGCTGACAAGCTTTATGCAAAGTTTGTGTATGCAATTACAGCTTCAGATTGGCAGCTGTTGCTCAAGTGGTCCTCTCCTCTTCTATATAGGTTATTATATTATGCTTACCTCCGTATTATCTGCCTGTCTTCCACTTGTTCATTACGCAGTGTGATAAAACACCTGTCATATTTTGGTTTTAATCCTTTTCCCTGCAGGCAAAGCAAATACAGTGGAATATTGTTTTAGATAGTGTTTTCAGAGTTTTCCTCCACTACATATGTTATATTATCTTTTCCAGGCCGTGAAGTGCCTAAAAATGTGGATGTAAACTTTGAGTTTTATTTGAAATTCTATGAGAAGGTAGTGAATAGAGTGGTGGACTTGTCTCAAGTACTTAATGTTGCCAAGGAGACACATTTCAGCCTTCTGTACTAGTTGGAGTTTTCTAAGTGTCAAAGCTTTCATGACCAGGTATTTCAAGTTCCAGTAGTTTGGACAAGAGATGTCAAAGCCGTGAATAACCAAGATCAGGTCACAGTTTGTCACGATTGGATGCAATGTCCTTGCAAAGAGATCATAGCAGGTAGTACTCGAGGACGATATTATTGTAAGAGGCAGCAAAAACTTCCAACCCTAGAATTCTATCCTAGCACCAGCAAAGAGCTTAACTGTCAGTTGTGAATAAGAACTTTTTATGGTTGGTTGGGCATTTCAAAACCATGAAGGATTATATGACTACAAGTGAATAGATTCTCAGTTGTGCACTTCCAGATAATCTAACATTCATTTCTTCGAGTTCTGGAATTCTTATAATGAAATGGCAACCCTGTTCTGAGGTAGGTGGATTTTACTGAAACTCAGTTTCAACCTTTGCTTTAACTAAGTTTTTGCTTTAAAATATTTTATAATACCATCCATTGAGCTATTCATTAGATTAAGAATCTCTATATATTTGCACTTTCTAAAATGAATAAAGCTGCAATACATCTTAGTCTAGTTCAGGAGATATGGATGAGACTGAATAATATAAATGCCAGCAATGTAAAAAGCTGTTCATTTTTTCCTTTCATTTCTAATCAGATTCCAAAACGAAAGAAAATTCAAACATAGAGGAAATTATTTAATATGTCAACAATAATGCTGACAAAATTCTAAAGCAAATAAAACATTATAACTAAAAAGTATTACTCTTCTAATATTGCTGCCGCTGGCATTGTGAAGTCAGTAACTACTCCTCTACACTGGCTACTTATGTAAAAGAAGCAGCATAGGCAGAGAAGTTCTCCAGAACTGCTTATGTCCTCACCACTATATAAATTGGTGAAAGTGGAATGGTGGCAACTGAAACCTTGGCTCTATCACCATTCTCTGGATGTGCCAGCCAGGATAGCTATGCGCACACAACAGAGAAATTATGCAGTGCTATTGGCCTGGTGAAACTTACTTCCTCCCGGGAACACTGAGGGAATTGGAGAGAGGTCAAAATTCTGAATGACAGTCTTCATGCCAAGCTCCTTCAGAGGCACCATAAACAGTGCTTAAGATGGATTGTATATACACAGCTTAGTACACTACCCACTTTGCCCTCCCTAAACACAGACCTTTACTCTTTACCAGAATCCTGCTCAAGTGAGAAGTGTAGAATTGGCATCATACTGTAAAGGCTGGTGCAGACTGGTTGAGCCAGTTAATTCATTTGTGCCCCTGTTCTGAACTTAGTAGATTCCCTGATCTGATTCCTATTAAAAATAAACCCAGATTTTGGTATTTTGTTTCTCATCCCCACAATGATAACCCACATTTATGTCTAGACTGAGTGTTCATTTGGCAGCCTATTATGGCATCTCATGATTGTATTATGAGGAAAAATACATTGGGGCTTGAGTTTTGCAAAGAACAGAGAATTGTTTTTTCTCTTTATATGTTTTCTTATAAATTATTAAAAATATAAAACAGCCTGTTGTGAACCATATGTTCTTTCACTTCAAATGTCTTTTACCTTAGGACTTTTCCAAGAATCCAATGTTTCCTTCTTCAGGAACTGTAACTGATTATTCTGCGGTATTACTTATAGTATTGTGTTAGTGCTCAGGATGCTCAGCTTACCAACTGGGCATTCTGAGTCATTCTTTTTCTAAGGCACTAACTTAATTTTCATAATCCTTAATGGATAATAATAAATTCCCATTGACCCTGGAGGGAATTTTGGGTTTGTGACAAATGAAGGATCAGGATTCTCAGATCTAATGAATGAAAAGTATTTTTCTAATAGTGATTAAATTAGGAATTCAGGTTTATGTGCACATTTATTGTCCCTAATTCAGGCATCTAACAAGTTATAAGCTGGGCTTGCTAGTCTGCAGTTTTCAAAAGCAAAAGGAGATTTAAAGAGTCTTGATGAAACTGTGATTAGGCTCAACACCATTCTTATTATGTTTCTTAATTTAGTACACAACTTCTCAATTAGGAGGAAAAGAAGAACTGAGCAATTACAAACTGAAGCACACAATAGAAGAATAATCGAACCAGAGAAAGAAATAATTTACTTCAATGTAAGTATGCCTGAATATGAACAGAGTAGGTACTTACTAGGGTCTATGTTTGAACCATAAATGGACTTTCATACTTCCCCATTTATGAGGGGGAAAATATTGTTCCACATAAAAAATAGGGAAAGGAATTGTCATAATTGTTAATAGATGTAGAGTGGGTTTGATCTGGCAAAACAATCTAGTTCTAGGCCTGCAATGATTCAAGAATTCCCAAACAAAATAAATTCAAATGAAACGTTAATTCAACATAATACAACTTGCAGGATTCACAATGGATTTTATTAGCCTCATAACAGAAGTTAGTTTTGAAAAAAAATCAAGCAACAGATAAGCCAAATTATAAGAGAAAGGAGGATTTAGTTAAGGAGCTTAACAGGCATAATAAGGAAACCGTTAGTCTTAAAACCTCCTTTTCTGTTAAGCATACCCGACTGCAGACCTTTAAAATTTACAGCTAACATTCCAAAAAAGAATATGAAGTCAATAAAGATATTGGAAATAAATTTAGAATCATCTAACTGGTAGGAAAAAATGGTCCATCACTCAAGTAAATTTATATGTAAAGTAAGTGGTGATTGGTATTTTTTTTCCCTCCCAGGTAGGGAAAAAATAAGTATCTGGGACATGTTAGCAAAACGGCCCATCTGCAACTGAGTTCAAATAATGTTGGCCAAAACTATATTTAATCCAAAAGCTAATGGTTCAAGCCTGCATCACCAAATTCAATGGGAGTACTTCTGTCACTTTAGATGGATGACCATATTATTGCTGATCAAATTACAAGAATTTCTAGGTTTAGAATATACCCGTTGCATAAGTAGCCTCTAAGAAGAATGTTACTAATGTCCAAGAAGAGCATCAGAAGGATTTTTGGGCTATTTATTCCTGTGAAAGAGTAAACAGCGACGCGGCAAAAAGAGCCGGAGAATGCCGCTTCCAGAGCTATTACCATATTAGGATAGAAGCTCTGGAAAAAGAAAAGAAAGAGGAGAAGGCAGTCTCAGAAAGAGAGAAGAAAGAGCATCTGAAGGAGAAAGTGAGGGAGAAAGAAGATCTCCAGGAGATAAGACACTTACCTCAGGATTTTTCTCACGGCTGGAGACAGCGGAGCTCTGAGACAGAGGGGCGGATCCCTGAGGAGGCACGGGAGACATGGCTGATAGCCACGCTGAAAAGTAAACAAAAACAAAAAAAATAGAAGAGTGAATTGACTCACTCCCACAAGCTTAGTGAAAACAACTGAGTGCTGACCACAAGGATTCAAGGCTTCAGGCACGCACCAGATGAAAGGTACACACTCAGGATAGCAAAAGTAAAGAGAGAGAAATAACAAGGCTTGAAGAGAAAAGCCTGGTCTAAACAAAAAAAAAAGGAAATCAATGGACAAACCAGAGTTAAAGGGACTTTGTTTATTAACACCAAGTTCAGTCCAACCAAACTGATAAAGGTTAAATAAAAACAGTAAGTAGATAGAATTACACTATACAGTAAGTAGATAGAATTACACTACACTAAAGTTGATATAATTGTTAAAAAAAAAAAAGAACCACTTCTGTTTAAAGATAACAAAAGTTTGTATAGTGGTATAAAGAATAAAGATAAAGACAAGTGTTAATCTGCATCTGATTGTGAATATATATATCGGCTAGTGTGTGGGAATAATCGAGTGAAGTTATCCAAGACGTGGCAGGCGGAAAAGTTGGAGTACTTACAGCTCTTTTGTTGATTATAAAAAGATACAGAGATGCAAGGTCCACCATCACAATTCCTTTTCTAACTAATAGATAGATCATGGAATGCAGCTCTTATTTTGTTATACACGAGACTTGAAGCCACTACTTTTAAATCCTTGTTGGGGCACATCAGAGGACAACAAAGTAAAAAATCTTAGGCTTTCTGACACTTACTTTCAAACAAGTAATAGTGTATCGATTACATTGCTAGTAATATTTCTAAAGTAATAGTCATAGATATGCTAGTCCCTAGCAAGGTATGTGAAGGATAACAAGAAAGGTTTCTACAAGTATGTCAGTAGCAAGAGGAGGATCAGGGAAAATGTGGATCCCTCACTGAATGGGGGAGGCAACATTATGACAGAGCATGCAGAAAAAGCTGAAGTGCTCAATGCCTTTATTGCCTCAGTCTTCACAGGCAAGGTCAGCTCCTAGACTACTGCACCTGGCAGCATGGTTTGGGGAGGAGGTGAGCAGCCCTCAGTGTGAAAGAACAGGTGAGGGACTACATAGAAAAGCTGGATATGTACAAGTCCATGGGGCCAGATGGGATGCACTGGAGGATGCTGAGGGAGTTGGCTGATATGACAGCAGAGCCATTGGCCATCATTTTTGAAAACTCATGGTGATCAGGAGAGGTCCCGGATGAATGGAAAAAGGGAAACATAGTGCCCATATTTAAGAAAGGGAAAAAAGAGGATATGGAGAACTACAGACCAGTCAGCCTCACCTCAGTCCCTGGAAAAATCATGGAGAAGATCCTCAAGGAATCCATCTCAAACCACTTGGAGGTGAAGAAGGTGTTTTGGAACAGTCAGCACAGATTCACCAGTGGCAAGTCATTCATGAACAACCTGATTGCTTTCTATGATGGGATGACTGGCTCTGTGGATACAGGGAGACTGGTGGATGTGATGCACCTTTATTTTAGCAAGGCTTTAGATACAGTCTCCCGCACCATTCTTGCAGGCAGGCTAAGCAAGTATGGGCTGTATGAATGGACTGTAAAGTGGATAGAAAACTGGCTGGAGCATCAGACTCAGAGTGTAGTAATCAATGGCTCAATGTCTAGTTGGCAGGTGGTATTGAGCCCAGGGCTCGGTCCTGGGGCTGGTTTTGTTCAGTGACCTAAAAGAAGGCATAGAGTGCACCCTCAGCAAGTTTGGAGATGATACCAAGCTGGGGGGCAGTAATAAATATGCTGGAGGGTAGGGCTAGAATTCAGAAATGGTGAGGGGCCTGGGGCACATGACTTATGAGGAAAGACTGAGGGAACTGGGCTTATTTAGTCTAGAGAAGAGGAGACTGAGAGGGAACTTAATAGCTGCCTTCAACTACCTGAAGTGGGGACTGAAAGAGGATGGAGCTAGACTGTTCTCAGTGGTGGGAAATGACAGAACAAGGAACAACAGTCTCAAGTTGCAGCAAGGAAAGTTTAGGATAGATATTAGGAAGAATTTTGTCACCAGGAGGGTAGTAAAACACTGGAACAGGTTACCCAGAGAGGTGGTGGAATCTCCATCCTTGGAGGTTCAAAGCGTTGGCTGAGATGATCTAATTGGGGCTGGTCCTGCCTTGAGCAGGGGTTGGATTAGAAGACCTCCTGAGGTCCCTTCCAACCCTACATTTCTATGATTCTATGATTTCATATTTCTTGAGTAATAGTCATCGATGTCCTGGTATTTTTTGACCGAGCTATTTGTCTGTGTGTACTATATATAAAATTCTCCATTCTATTGCCTTATCAAATGTGTAATTAAATACAGTGGTTATCTTTTGCTGTGAAATGTATAGTGTAACAAAGTTAATCATGTTGAATCCTAAACTCTTCCATATCCATACTTCTGCATTCCTAATTTCTGTGTAATTTTAACCATACACCCATGATCTTGCATTAACACTTCTTTTTTTAACATTTTAGATGATACATTTGTGATTTAACTAAAATACCCAATAACCTCACAGGTTAGGACAAAACTTCCCCTGTATCTTTCCTTATTATTCCCAAATATAACACCAGCTGAAGTAGCAGATAGATCTGTAACTAGATAATACTGTGCCCTGGGCAGCAATGCAATGGAGGAGCATCTGGAGGTGCACTGCCACTGGAGGAGATATTCTCCTTCCTTTGTTTTTTGTTGACACATGCACCAAATGGCAAAAAATCCACCAGTTTTCCATGGAAAAAAGACAAGTGACACCTTCTTTTACCACAGTAAATCACCAGCTGCTTCTCCTGTACCACATGCTGCTGCCGTTCCTGCTGCCAGGGGTGGAGCTGCTGCAGGGAAGCTGCAGGGTATGGTGAGGGGAAAGGTATAGTTGGGTGAGGCACCCTTGCACCCTCCCTTTAGATAGCACCCAGGCCTTGTGCCCTGCCCAACCACATTTACACTACTGGAAGCAGAATATGTTTAAGTATGTAAAGTACTATATCCAATAGTGCAATAGGAAAATAAAAAGCTGGTTTTGTTGACACTGTCATTTGTAAAAGCAGCCTTAGGCATTTTTATTCTGTATTTCCTTCCTTTTTTAAGTTTAAAAACTATTTGTGCTCACTGTTTATCATGTTTATCAGAGGAAAACAAAAAGGTAACCTTTCCCTCACAACGGATAGTACTTACTCCTTTCCTGTAATTTGAAATGCTTCTGTATATTTTTATAAATACTCAAAACACTGCCTCAGAGATGGAAGCAGGAGCATTAGAAACCAATAGAAATGCAAAGCACTGACAGCATTTCAAGGATATTAGGTATGTTGTGTCAAGGCTTTGGACTCTGAGTCATGTATTGTGAGAATACTAAATATTGATGCAATTCATCATATTCAGTCGTTCAGAGTTGTCATGATGTACTGTAGTTCTGCACAGTACTGTAGATCTGAACATAGGCATTTATCACAAGTAGAGATAAAAAATTAAACATTTCTGTGCACAGACAGGAGCAGAGTTACATGAAAATAAATATTTAAATGATAAACTTTCACATGATACTAATTCAAAATAAAACATAGATGTTCAGCCAGAGATGTAACAAGCCAGCTGGGTGCCTGGGGCAGCTGTAACACATGGGGACAGCAGAAGCTTTTGACCACCACCTTGCTGCCAGTGCAATTGTAGCACTGTAGTAGCAGCTGTTTTTTTCTATTCCCCGCCCCCACCCAAGTGGGTGTCCAACCTACTTTCTGTTGTCATCAAGAGAAGCAATGTAGGGCCATATTTTGTTTTCCTAATTATAGATACTACACCAAAACCCAAAATACATGTACTTGTTCAAAAAAAAAATAGACATGGCTATTTTAATAAATATTTACTGTTGCTTGTCAAGTTTAAGTTGAAATAAGTTTCAACTACTAAAATCACTCATAGAAGTGAGCTTATGTTAACTGTATTTTAGAGCCAAAACAGGAGTAATTCTATAAAACTTAGAATTGATCTGAAATGCAAAATGTAAGCAAGCCACCAAAACATGACATATATGGGTTGTAGTAAGTTCTTAGACGAGCAAATAGAAAATTGGTTTTCAAATGAATGCTGGATTGAAAAGTGATAAATAGAAAATGGTCTAATCTAGACTGCCCTATAGTACACATTTGAAAATAACATGCATTATTGTTCCAATTATAAGCTGACTCTGCATATAGGTCAACCCCTTATTTTCAGGTTAAATTTTAAGAAAAATAGCTTTTTCCTCAAATATAAATGAATACAGATAAAATCCTTGAACTACTAGTGTTGCCCTTAGCAAATCCCACAGGAGAATCAAAAAAACCAAAGGAAGGGCTCATTGTTGTGTTGAAAACATTAAAATAAGAAAGTAACCTTTATAAAAAGTTAATTTTGCCCAAGGTTCACCATATTGTATTGAACGTAAAATTCCATGTTACTATATATCAAAACAAATATTTCTAGTTAAACAGAAGGTGTTCATAAGCTTAAGGAAAGCCAGGTCCTTATTTAAAGGCAAAGTTTGAATTGCAATTCTGGATTCAAAATTCATGTAACATGTAAACCCAAAGCCCTGGATCAAAACAGCTCTGTTTTAGGGGTTCAGAATCCAAATGCTTCTTATTTTTTGAGGGATGTGGAAAAGAAGAAAGTTGTATGGAAATATTCTGGCAATTTTTTTTGTTTGTTTGAAATTGCACATTTCATTGAGCAACATGTTTCACTATTGATTTTGACAAACTTCCAGTGAAGCACAGGCACAGTTCCAACAGAACTCTACACAATTTCCTGCCATCTCACCTTGCAGCCTGTTTCCTGGCTATATGGCTCCAGTGGCAACTTGCCACATAGGCTGCCCTAGAACTTGGGACCTGAGGCTTCTCAGTTTCCTCACCTTTAAAGTAGAGCTAAGGGCTTGGAAGCCTTATTTTGACATAGGGTTCTTAAGGCTTCTGAGCTTTTATCCTCCCTATGGGAGGATTAATGCCTACTTTCTACATCAGTGGAACAGACCAGAGAGATCTCTAGGAAGCAGGGTTGTGACCATCTGAGTCACCCTGCCATTATAGCCATTCTGTGAGCAAATTATGTCCATCATATAGCAGATGAACCTGTGCATAGCGTATTTTGCTGCAGCATAGTGGTAGCACAGCAAATGACTCTGTGCAATGCCCTTGAGGATGTTGGAGCAGATGTCCCCACACAGTAACTTTAAGGGAAATCAAATATATGCTACTCTCTGCCTCCTCCCCCCACTCCCTTCCAGAAATGCTTAGCTACCAGAAAAATTCTGTCAGATAATCCACACCTATACTCCTCAACAATACTTCCCTAGCAAACCCTGCCAGTAGTTTAAAATGATGTTGTAACACCTGTCTTTAATATTTTTCTCTTCTATCAAATGGCTATTAAGCTTTTGTGCTTATTTGATGGTGCTAACTATGTGTCTTCTTAGCACAAAATTATATATCTTTAATGACCCTCATCCTAATATGAATGTAATGGGATAAACCCTTGTAACCTGGCACCATGGCCCTCTTACTATGAAAGGGGTGAAGGGTGCAAAAAACCTAGAAGACCCCGTTAAGAACAGGCCTTTTGTGGCCTAGAGGGGCAACATGAACTTGGCTTCAGAGAAGGACAAGGTCTCAGCTTCCCAAGATCAGAAAAGAAGTCTCTGATCAGTCAGTTGCAAGGCAGGGATAGAGTAGTTTGTACAGCAGTAAACAGTGCTGGGAGGGTAGCCACTAGAATAGCAGAGCTACCTGTTTCTATGGAAAATAAGCTGCCTAGCAATAGGTCCCACAGAAGCTGAACACCAGGCCAGGAGTAAACTGGGAGCTGCAAGCAGGTATAGAGACTGACCCAGAATGCAATCCAATACTGTAGACCTACCTCTTGTGGAGCAGGCTGAAAGTAAATGAAATTATAGATGGTATAATAGGAAATCCCTGTGCTGGGCTGAGAGGCAGGGACCAGCTAACTGGTTCCTGGGGCTAGCTGGTATATAGGCTTGCCTCCAGGGTAGAGTGGGTAACTCTGGCCTTAAGTATTGGTAAGAAAGGCACTCTCTTGCAGAACGTAGGAAAATTACTAGGGCAGTGCAAAGCTTCGGTCGCTGATTCGATTCAGCGGAGATTCGGCCCATTTGGGGGCTCCAGATAGTCTCTCCATCCTGCCTGGGTCAGACTGCGGTGGGGCCAGAGTGTGGTGGCGGAGCGAGTCTGGCCCCAGTGTGGGCTAAAGGAAGGAGCATTTATAGATCAACAAATTGAATAGGATTTTGCCTTGTCATTGGTAACATACCTGGATGAGATTTTTAATTCATTAATTCAAGATTATCATGAATTCATAATACATACAGGTTACATTTAATTTAAATTCTTCTTAAGAGATTTCTAAAAACCTCATGATATGTAATAGCTCATTTTTAAAGATGAGCCAACAGCAGCAGGAATGAACATGCAAATTAATGTATGCACTTGTATACAAATTCACTCATTCATCAGAAACATTGTGGTCAGGTGTAGGTTAGGTTGATTTGCTTACTTTATGTGCAATCTTCTTGGGGAAAATAGACAATATACTAAGTCTATAGTTAGTCTATAGTTAAATACTCAGTAGTCTCTTTGGGTTATTAACTGTGTACTACTTTTTCATTAGGGTTTAAATGATATCTTTTAGAAAGAAAAGTAATTAGTATCTGAGCTACTAAATTATCACTTTAGGTCAGGCAAAGTGCCTATCAATTTAATAGGACAATAACTGTATATTAAGAATTTGTGAGATAAACTGTTAACTTGGTATTACTCTCTATCTTCATTCTGTCAAAGAAGATATCACATTTTCTGTGTGAACATTAACGGTGAAATATATTTGATCATTACTCTGAGATCTCTAATTGCACTCCTCTAAGTTTATCAGTTTTAATAATCCACTTAGAAATATGCTTTAAATTTTAAAGATCGCATTGGTGGGTCCTAATGTTAAAATATAGGGGTCCTACTGCATTGGAGGAGAGAAATGCACCAGCAGATTATACCTCATTAGAAGACTGGAGAGAATGTTAGGTCATTCAGTCACAAAGGGGAGTTAGAAACAAGTGGAATTGATCAATTCATGGAAGGAAAATCCCTGCATTTGGTGGATGGTAGGAAGGAACCATGACTGGCAAGAAGTATTGTCATATTGAAACTTAGATAAAGAGACCCAAATCTATGGCTTTGATACCAATGAAGCCTATATGAGTGAGGAAATTGACATGTATTATTTACTGAAAGAGGCATAGAAATGTAAGAACAGTTCATTTCTTTTTCATATCAAATTATTTCCTCGGATATTCTAAGAACTCAGTAAGATAGTCTAAGATATTTAGTACCTTGGAAGCAACTGCGTGTTGACAGTTGTTTAACAGTGGAATGTAAAAGATGGCTGAAAGAAGCATTAAATAGCAGTATCTTAGTAGAAATATAGTGAACTTCCTTAATAGCCATAACTGGTTAGGCTCAAAGGTTTAGGTCATGAAAAGTATTAGTAACATTCATAACACAAACCTTTATCATGTATATAATCTCTAAAAAAAGGGAGGAAGAAGAAAATAAAATTATGCACAATTGCGAATCATTTTGTACCCTTTCTGGATAAAACGAAAGATGAACAATGAAACTGGTCTACACAGCTGAACTATGGTATTTTGTCCATAATACCACCAGACTTCTGGTATTCATGAACATCCCTGAAAATAATTTTCTTTATCTCTGAAACCATTAGATGGCTAAGCTAAATTTGAACACAGTGGTTATTTCCTCTTTTGTTATTCTGACTTGGTGTTCTGCATCATTTTGTCAAACTCATCAAAGATTTGGATAAGCTCAAAACTATTTCCTCTGTGGGATTTATATAGGCAATTAAAATCCCTTACCCCTTAAGGCCACTGATGCTAAGCTTGGCCCTGTCCTATTGTGATTAACTTTGCATATACTTGTTCTTAGGTACAGCTTCCTTTCCTGATGTACAATAAATCATTTTCTGCATTGATATTTTCCTTTTGATTCAGACTCTGTTGTTATCCTCTTTCTGGTATAATAGGTTTTTAAGATATTTTCAGAACGTTAAAGAGATTATTGTTTTTCCTGGTTTGGTTTTCTTAAAAACAAATCAAAGCCTCAACACCCAATTTTGTAATTTGATTCTACTGCCATGAAGGAAGAGGGAAAACATTCTTATATCAAAATTATTAATTTCCAATCCTAACCCATATTTTCTATCATGCAAATTAAATATATTTAATATATTAATCAAAGTTAAGACAGCCATGTTGACTGTGTCCTAAGGTTTTATTTCTTTCTAATAAATGGGAAGAGGGAGATAATTATGAGGTAGGTCAAATAATGTATTTCTTATATTTACATCTGCAAGGGCTTATATGTAGCTGAACTATTTGATTTACAAATAAAAAATGAAAAAGGATGTAGATCAGAATGAAGAAATCAGCTAGCTACTCCCCAAAATGTTAGAAAATAGTTACTTAGAAGTCACTGAGATCTCACTAGAAATTGGAACTAGAAGTGAAAAGGTAAAAGGTCTCAAAGTAATGCTGGGGAAAAAATTAAATGGAACTTTTTTCATTAGAAAATTCAGTTTAATTAAAATTGAAATTTGAGGGATAGTGGAACATGTTGATTTCAAGAAAATATTTGGCAAGAAAAGGTCAAAACAGTTTAATATCCCTAATTTCATTTCTATAATAAAGTAAAACTAACAATAAGGTAAATATCTTTTTATACTTTATTGTTTCTATTCTTCTTATTTCAACTCTTATTTTAAAATATTTGATATTAAATTGTGTATTGTATTCTGTATTATATTAAAATGTTTTGAATTTGAAAGAAAAGAATAAAGAATAAAAATTGATTTTATTTCTGTAAGTTTCAAAATGTTGAGTTTTTTTAAAGAAAGCAAACATTAAAATAACAGAAAGGGATTTTTGTTTCCTGATATGGTGTACCTATAAAAACAAAGAAGTAAATGATAACCATTTTGTTCTAAGGCTTTTACTTATCCTTTTGTCCACTAGCAAGATTTGTTTGGAGCTTTGGTTTTATGAGCAAAATGAATGTCAAGAAATCTGAGGTACCTGACCATGCTACTTTGAGTTCTTCAGAACTGAAAACTGGTTGCTTTCACACAACTTAATACACACAAATTAAAAGATCTGTTGATTTATTTACAAGGCTGAAGACTGATTCATCGATTTACCCCTTGGGATAATAGTATGGTTACAAACCCATTATAATCCTATGACAGAATTGTCTTTATTAGCAGTCTTTTACTTGGGAGACCTGGCATTTAAGCTCAGATTGTTTTACAAAACTGGTAGTAGATCCTATCAACAACTCAAGAAATTTCAAAATCATTAAGAGGCTAGATGATTTCTAACCACTTAGGTAGTAAAGTGAAATCTCAAGAGGCAAAAGATATTAACTGTACTAAGTGTGAGAAAGAAACAAATCAATAATCTTAGCTAGAACAAGCTGTATTTCTATTATGTGTTTCTCTGCTGGTGTATTGCAAAGATTTCTGGAATAAAGTAATGGTTAACACTGGCAGAGCCCTACCACCTGCGAAGCATGAAAGAAAAAGCCCAGCAAGAAAGATTGAGGGGGGAAAAGAAAATGAATGTTTAATAGCTGAAAATCTCCGATGCAGGTAAACTATGCTAAAAAGACATCTGTTCATAACTACCATCAAAAATAGATTCTTTGTTCTTACAGCTGTTTTGTCTACAACTCACATCACTTACTGATTTGCAAATAATGGTGCAGACAAAAAAACCTTTCTAATTGCTACTCAGAGTTTTAAATTGTTTCTACAAATTAAGGCTTAAACTCACATCAATAACATTATTACCCATATTTACATTAGGTCAAGGCATTGGGAAAAAAAACATGAAAATGTTCTACCACTTGGAAATGAAAAAGTTGTCCCATGAAAAGAAAAAAGTCTAATATTATTTATCTTTTTAAAAATGGATGTTATTTTGACTTTCCTTGTGTTCTTATCTAGTAGTCTCAAGGAAAGTCTACATATTTTGTATTACTGTTATCAAAGTAATTCAAGACAATTTACTTATTTTTTTAAATAAAAGTCTATTCTCTAACCATATCTCAAAGACTCCTTCTAAAATTATATTGATGATTTATTCTGAAGGGGAATGATTTGTAGATTGCTTCACCCAAGGGAATATTTAAACCCTTAGACATGTGCTCAAGGATGAAGTTATAATAAAGATTTTAGACTTGTAAATAAAGTCACTGTCAATTGAGATTTTCAAAGTTACTCTTTTTTTTCCTTAAGAGTAAGTATTACACCCTCAAATTCATCAGTGTTTGGGCATTTGAAAATTCTTAATGCAAATACATAGGCTATGCGATTTAAAGAACACTCAGTGGAGGCATCTACGTGTGCACTTTGCTGCAGAGTTGACTAATTAGCTCCGCAGTAGAACATCACCATCTACACATGCAGTGCTATTAGGCCACAATAAATTAATTAACTCTGCTGCAGGATAGTACTACCCAATGCAAGTACTATCCTATGAAAGTTATTTACTCTTCAGCAATGCATTTTTAGACAGTAATCGGGTTGGCTGGGGCACAAGGGTGCTACAGTGCAGGAGTGCCTGCTCACTAACTGCATGTGTAGATGAGCTCATGGAGATGTACCCATGGATGTAGATGTGCCCATTTCTTCAATATGAGGGAATAAGACTATAAATATAAATTTTAGCAAACTATTTAATGAAGAGATAACACCTTATAGAAGAACCTAACAATTTCTGTTTACAAAATATCATGGTATCTAACTATACTTTTTAGTTAGAGAAACAAAATGTTTATACAAATTATTTCACATTGTCAAAATTAACCAGCTTTTACAATACTTCGGGCTTTTATTTGACTTCCAGAAGGAGTACCCTTCTAGAATAGATGTTAATGGCTATCCAAGCTAGCTGTTTCCAAAAACACGACCTTGAAACACCTATCTTTTCATTTTCATTTTCATCTTTTCTTTTCTTTGCCTGTTCAGTTCCTAATGAGAACATTTCCAGTAACTTGAGTGGGAGCTGAATGGGGCTAGTACTCTTTAAATAAGTGAATAAAATAGATCTAAAAATACCAGTATATTCTTCCTAAAAAGTAATTATTACATGAAAAGTTATCAAACTAAATGAGTAAGAGCATGTATTGCTGTAGAGGAAACACAAAGTGAAGAAGTCAGCTAAAAGAAGATAAAAGATGGAAAGGAAAACTACTGCATCATCAAAAAGATAATGAAGTTTAGAAGAAAGTATAAAAAAAGCAGAGACTTTGTAGGACATGTATAAAATGTAATGCAACTCAAACCAATAAAAGCAGGGAAACTTTTGTATAGGAACTGTCACTAATTAGATATTGTTAAAGCTGGAATTAGCATTTTATTTTTATGGCCTGGCAAATAAAACCCTTATGCCAGCATTGCTGATTTTACCAGTAACTACAATGCATATTGTATGCCATTTCCAAAGGACTCATCCAACAGTAGTGTGGTGTGATTCGTGTTGGTTGATAATTGTGAGGTATGTAGAATCTCTATTCTGTGCGCCAGAAGAGATCAGCGTCATCTTGCTGGAAGGGTGCAAAATGACTTGCTCTTTGACCAGATCTCTTGTATTTGATCCAGAAAAGGACACGCATATAGCTTCATAAATCACTCTTTCCCCATGTCCAGCTTACAGTCCAATAATTCAAGTATTGCCAAATTAAGATCTTGGTCCTACAAACCCATGTTCACTTCCTTAGTGCTATTGATACCAATAAAGCTACCTGTATGATCAAGCCCTATACATTAATATTATACAGCATAAAGCAACTCTATTTACTTTTAGTCACCTTTAGGAATAATGATCAATATTCACTGGAACAGCAGAAGTCTATAGCAGAAAGAAATCTATAGCAGAAGTCTGTCATTTTTTTTCATGAGTCCCAAAATCACAGTTAGCTGCTAGCAACATCTCTGCCATACAAAAAAACAATTAAGTTTTTGAATACTAGAGTAACTTATCATAAAAATTGTTCCTGAGTGCCATCAATGCATTCACATTGTTCCCTGCCTCAAGGGCTTTGTATTTCGCATTCCATTTGATAACAATACAGTTAGAATGCATAACACATCAGGGGTGAAATTCTGGCCCCATTGAACTCAATGGCAAAAAATAGGGGGGAAGGGAGAGGAGAGAGAGGGGTGTCTAGATTTCTCTTTTCACTTCTCTTTTTTTTACTGCAATTGCAGTGAAAGACTTTGCCAGAAAAAAAATGGGCGCTGTAAAGAAGGATGTGAATGAAAACAGCATGGTTGTTCCACAAATAATGAAATGACACTTTGTAAATCTCTTTCTCTCTCCTCTCTTAATATGCATTTGTTTTAGTTAGAATTATTGGATGTGGCTCCTTCATCCAATCTAATCATAGGAAATATGACTGGTAAAACAGCACAAATAATGTAAAGTAAATTCCAGAAATGAATTAAAACACTCCGTGGATTCATAAGAAACAATCAAGGAAATGTGCAGAAGAAGAAAAATAAAGAATGGGGAAAGGACATTGGGAAAGACAGTGTTAAAGAGAAAATTTATGGTTCATTAGGTTCAGCAAGGTAAAGACAACACACTTCTTGCCTTTCTCCCTGGTTTCAATGTTGTTGAATGACAGAAGCACAATTTCTGAGTTGAAAAAATTGCAGAAAAAACTTCCTGAAACAAAACAAACAACGGTTTGGAATTTTATTGTCAATCCAAAAACAGCTGACTGCCAGAAAGTATACCCATAAAAAAAAATTATAGCTCAAATCCCTCATTTGCCTAAGCTTGCAGGAAATGAGAAACTTTTACAATTGATATGCCAACTAATGATGCCATTTTCTGTAGCTTGTTTTCAACTGAAGTCTGCAGACGCAGAGCCCCCATATTCATTCTTTATTTCACAGTTTACTAATCTGTGCCAAGAAGAATCTTACAGCCTAATATGAAAATATAATTTATTTGGAACAAGGTTTTTCATTCCATCAGTGATCCTCTCATTATGTGGTCACAGAAGCAAATTCATAGTAAAGACAGCAGAAGCTAGATTCTACTCGCATCTGACTGAGCTTCTTTTCTCCAAGCTACCACAGCGGCAGGGATTCTACTTTTCTTGCATAGATGAATGGTCCTCCTGTTCTCTCAGGAGGAAGCTAATGCACTTTCAGAGGTGCATTCTACTTTATCCTGCAGAATTGCCAATTTCTACCATGCATTTCAATGGGAAGTACTTAGGCAACCCAAGAGACAGATCCTCTCTTGCCAAGTAGGTTGAGAGAAATAATCTATCAATAGGGAAATTTAGCTTTTCCTAAAATGCTTCCATTGGTTGAAATTCTACTTCCCGTGGACCACGTAAGATACAGTGGGCATATCTACATGTGCTATTAATTCAAAGTAGGCTTACTGTGCATTAAAAATATTGTGCAGTAAGCCTACCCAGGAGTACGTCTACATGGGCTCACTGTTGGGAGCAGATTTGTTTCCAATTACAGCAGCCTAGTACAGGGCTGCTCCTGCCCTGTTCTTCCTCCCTGCAGCAGCCAGAGGGATCTCCAGAATCCCCCTGGGTGCTAGTCTGGGGCCTGGTAGGGAGCACAGGGCCAGTCTCCATGTGCACAGGGCCAGTCCCATGTTACACAGGGCCAGGAAGCCTCTGCCAGCTGCAGTGGGAGCTATCTCCTGGCCCCACACAGATCAGGAAGGGTCCTGATGTGTACAGGGCTGGGTGACAGCTGCTTCTACAGAGCTCTCCAGCCCCATGCACTTGGGGACAATTCCTGTGCTCAGCAGGGCTTCTCCATGCAGCCCAGAGCTGGCCAGGACCAAATGGTGGATGTACATGTATGAACTTTATTTTTCTAAAAAGAAAAGTCTCAGACCTTGAGATTTGCTATTAAAAACCTATGAGGCTTCATTTTCCTCTCTCCAAACACAAGTACACAGTTTCCTCTTAAGGATCTGGATATCATCTTCCAGCTGTTGTTTCCTACATGAAAAAGCACTATAATAATGCCTTCAAATCCTAGAGGAAAAGATTTAGCCCCACTGGGACTTCCAAGCAGGTGAAGTGCTATCTAAAAAAGCCTTTGCTCTGCTCAGTGCTGTTTATTTAGGTTTCTTCCAATGACTTTGTAATGGAAAATGCACTAACAACATTGGAAACATGGGCTTGTTCCCTCCATAGCAGTGTCAACTTCTTGGGCCACGCAGTCAAGCTCCCTCTTGCCTGCACTCCTTTTGGCTTATGAATCTTCCCCCCTCTTGGTGGCCAGTGGTCGTGATTCAGCAGACAAGTATTCTCAACCTTGCCTAGGCATGGCTTGATGATTCCTTCCTGTGGTAGATCTAGAATCTAGGTGTTCCATGTTCTGAGCTTCATCCACTAAGATATGGGTTAAAAGGTGGGCAGTACCATGCTGCTGTGATATTGTAGTTTTCCTGATGATGACAATTTTGGGGGTTTTGCATAGTACTTATGACCCTCTGCAAGAAATTTGTTTTACCACAGAGTATAAATGGAATCACTTACTTTGCTGGCCACATTGAATTCTTCTGAATATGTCCAGTAAGATAAAAAGGTAGATATCTTATTGGGATTCTAGCCATTATATTGGAAGGAGTACAATGCTCATGATTTAGATGCCTAAAAACTGAGAAAGTGTAATGCTTCAGTCACAGATTCGATTCCGTGGAGATTGAGCCCGAATTGGTGGCTAAATCTCTGAATCTGAATTGAATCAGGAGACCCTTTAATCTCTCCAAATCAAATTAGAACCCTCTGAATTGATTTGGAGAGGTTCAGAGAGATTTGATGATTCGGACATAGACACAGCTTTAAATGTTTTTTTGTACATACCTCAAGGTACCAGGCGGCTCGTGAATGCTGAGATGGTGGGGCAGATAGAGTGTCCCATGGGAGCATGGGGGGGTCCCCATAGCACTCGACAGCAGACCCAGAAGTGGATCAGAAGCACTTGAATGCCACCCCCACCCTCCACTCTTGTGGGATGCTGCAAGCACCCAGGCATTGCAGCATTCTCAAGTTGCACTGGTACCTCGAGGTATGTAGAAAAAGCATTTAAAGCTGTGTCTATATCCAAATCACTGATTCTCCAAATCAGCATTGAATCTTCAGATTCGGATTTGGCCAAATCAAATCAGGAACAGTGATTCTAATCAACAAATCGAATCACCGTCCCCCAAATCAACCCGAAACTGAATCAAATATGGCCCGCTTGTACACCCCTAGTAAGTGCCACTTAGCCATCTTCATGGTGAAGCAGAATTTAGTTCAAAGAGTATTTTGATTTCCCTCATAACTTTCACATACCATAATTTCCTTTATTTAAAATTTAAAAATTATACATTTTTAAACCATCAAAGTTAAGTGAAGCATGCTAGAGTTATGCAGTCATTATATAAACATTTTGTTTATTGAATGCATCCTAATCTTTTGAGGATAACTAAAAAATAGCTTGCTTTTATCATTCACTTTCAGATCCACCTAGCCTTTTTGGTAGATATGCCTTGGAATCACTTGTTCAACTTATTTTGCATAGAAATAAAAAACATAGCCCAAATTTTTAGCTGCTTCTAATTGATGTAGCTCCATTGAAGTCAGTAGAGACCTAGTCCTGTAAATAAATTCTGATCTGTATACTAGTCTATATTATAAAGATTCACTGAAAGGAAATAGAAGATAACAATATAAGGGATCTCTTTCCTTGCAAGGAGCAGCAGGGTAGGTTATCTAGGGTCCCTGATTAGGATGGACTTGGCTTCCACCCAATCTAGAATCAGGTGATTATAAGGAGTATGTTTGCTTACTAGGGCCATGAACACACAATGAGCTCTGCCATAGAAGACTCCTCCATTTAAACAGAGCCCCACTCATATTAATAGGGTCCCAGTTTACCCAGAGGTCAACCTGCACTAAGGCAGTGCAGAGGTCAAGCAGGGACCTGGTGGAATTGTGAAGGGTACCAAGCAGAATATTAACTTCATCTTATATAAGGCAACTTGCCTTCAAGCAGCAGGATGGTATTTATATGTCAAAATAACTGGCAGTATTCCACTTTGTGAGCATGTGTTTCCTTCAGGTAACAGCAGATTTTCCTCTTTTTAATACTTTTAAAAAAGCATGAGTTTGCTTGTCTGAAGTTTGTCCTTTACCTCCGTATATAGATATGCAGCACATCTCCCCTTGTTCATCAATGACAATTGCTTTATACTTGTAGAAGGGCAGTTTCTCTCTTATACCTTGTAAAGACCTCTTGGAGTAGTAATGCTACAGTGCAGCATACATATCAATTCTTGTTATAGTCACTGTTTTATTACCTATTTTTACCCCCTACCAGCTGCCTAACCCTAACGATCTACTGTCTTTACAATCCTGTGAAGCACGTCCAGCTGTCAAACACTTTTACTCTATCTGATGTTTCAGCAGCAGTCACAGTCATGAATTAAGTATTAGGGATGCATTTTATATGGGTGTTTGTAATTTCTTGAACATTACACGTATGATCAATTTTGAGTCAATCTGCTAACATACTGTGTATCCAAGAGAGCATCTTTTAGATGATTCTTCACCTCCTTTTAAAGAATATCAAGAAATTAATGGGGGAAAAAAATCTCAAGCAGGGTTCTGTCAATCAGAGTTGAGTCATTCTTTGAGACAAAACTGTTATCTGTGACTGAAATGGTCATCTGCATCACTGAGAATTTTCTTTACCTCTCAGACTCAGTAGTATTAACGTGACTAAGCTAACTTCAAATATCACGTCCTTTACTAGGACCTACAAAGCAGTTCTTAAATAGTTCTCATTTTTATTATGCCATTCTGGTTTGCTGACATGTTCCAGCTATATTTCATTAGTGCTATATCCAGCACTAATGAAAGCCTTCAAGAAATCTTTCATTCCTCTTCCTAACTTCTGTGAACCTTACCTGTTGTCACCAGAGCACATAATACTCATAGACATTTCCTTTGGAGTAAGCAGGACCAGTTTTATTGTTGAAGCTGCTTATGAATATTGCTAATAAAATTAAATAAACCATAAGTGCAGTCTGAAAAAATTAAGCTTGTTTGCTCATACAATCTGAAAGTTTATAGGATCTTAAAGCAACTTGTTTTCAAACCTTTTTTCACTACCTCATTCTTAAGAACATGTGATTCGATATACAATCTACCCTTGATCATTAATTTATTCCTTGCTGCCCTTGCTCACTACTTCATACAAGGACCATTTGGACCTCAAACTATCATACATTTTGAATATATGTTCTTTAGCAAACACTCTGAATACTGAAGATCATATATTGATTTGCTATGACACTGTACTTTCCCAGGATGTGATGTTTTTCACTGAGATATTCAAATTTTTCATCATCTTTGTGAATTGTTTCTACAATTAACAGGGTCAGCACCATTCCTATCATTGATTTGTAGTCAGAACTGTTCATAATAATACTCGTGTCACTTGGACTTCCATGTGTAGATTGACAGCAGTTTGATTATAGAATAAGTTTAAGTGTTATTTGCTGGCCTCCAAGGTGCTGGATCAAAACAACATTAGTTCCTCCAATTCTTTCTTCATTGTGAATGATTTCTTCATTGACCCTATCTCTTTAATACTGTTTCAAAACTGAATGAAATTTCTCTTTTGCATTTCTCCATAAAAAACAAGAAACAACCACCATTTCTGCTTCAGCACAACTCTGAGGATTTTTTTTCTTCATTCCTCCTGTTTCTGAAATTCACTTTTCTTCCTCCCCTTGAATATCTCATTATCTAAAGTTGAATTAGCTTTTCTAGCTGATGCTAATTGCCACCATTTGCTGCTATAAAACTTATTTGTCCTCTTTCAGTTACCTTCAAATTTTGTACTTTTATATTCTCCTAATTTTATTTTTTTCCTGTTTCACAGCTTCTCTGATTGCAAATCTTTGTTAATTTTATGGAAAAGGGGCTCTTATACACATGCAAAGAGGCTGCTCCCATGCACTGTAATTCCAGCATGTCAAAGCGGACTTGATTAATTGAGTCTGCTGGAACATGGTAATCACTGTGCTCCAGCAGGCTCCAGCATCATGTGTATCAGCGTCCCCACACTGAAAATTGGCAGCAGGGTGCCTTAAACTAAAGCTCATTCAACCAGTTTTAGTTCACAGTGCCCTGCCGCCATTTTTCAGCTCAGGGACACTGATATACATGGTGCTCTGGGTGCTTTGAATTAGTCAGAAAGCATCCCCTACCTCCCCCCCACGTCTCAGAGAATGTCTATAAATGCCCAAGGAAGCCAAACTTTGTCTATTGAGTGAAGAAGACAAAAGCTACAGAAGGTGAGGCTCTCTCTATTTAATAGTTTGGGTCCCTGTACCACAGAAAATAAGCACAAACACCGTGATGCTTCACACTTCAGGACTTTACTGTAACAACATTTCAGCAAACTTTTGATTCTTTAAAATTCTCTCACTCTCCACACAAGTCTTCAGGATAGAAGTAGAGGTTTTGCAGCAGAAATTATACGAAAGGGTTCTGTGACTTTAGGAAGTTTGAAGACCACTGACCTAAAGTCTTATCCATAGTGCAACAGCTCTGGTAAGTCAAGAGGTAAGGTTCAAGTTGTCTCAACTTGTTTAAGGTGTCAGATAGATAACTACTATCTGACAGTGGTTGGTCTAATGGAGTAAAATGGTTCAGTCGTCTCAGCAGATTTCCTAGTGAACAGATAATCAACATGGGCAAGTCCAGATAAGCATGCACATGCGGCACCACAGACCCATCTGCAACACTGCATGTGCCGCACATGCAGGTGTTCCCCAGTATCAAAAAAACCTGAAGCTAAAGAAGCAGGGTGGTACATGGGACAGCAGCATGCACCACCCAAAACCAGAGCCTGGCCAGCCAGAGCCATTTTCCAGCTGCTGGCCAGGATCCATGCTGCCTGATTGCTGTAGGTACGGCCCTCGCAGGTCCCTAGGGCCCCAGGTAAAGCTGCTGGGGCCAGCTTACCTGCTGGCTCCAGCCTCCCCTACCTTATCTGGTGCAACGAGCCACACACCAGGGTGTCACTGCAAGGGTGTTTGCCAGGGACAAGTAGCAGCAGCACATGTTGTGTCGCTGTTGTTTGTCCTCAGGGAAACACATGTGGATCCTGTCAGACCAACCTGGTGGCCTTTTATGACCAGGTCACTAAATCATTGGATGCAGGGGTGGCAGTGGATATAGTTTTCCTAGACTTCAGGAAGGCTTTTGACACTGTCTCTCACCCCATTCTCATTAGGAAGCTGGGGGACTGTGGCGTAGACACCCATACAGTCCAATGGGTCGCCAACTGGTTAGAGAGTCGCACCCAGAGGGTGGTAGTGGATGGGTCCTTCTCGACCTGGAAGGACATGGGAAGTGGGGTCCCACAGGGCTCGGTCCTTGGGCCCGCCCTGTTCAACATCTTCATCAGTGATTTGGATGAGGGGGTGCAAAGCACCCTGTTCAAGTTTGCTGATGACACTAAGATGTGGGGGGATGTGGGCACAATAGAGGGGAGCAACAGGCTACAGTTGGACCTAGATAGGTTACAAGGATGGGCGGAGGAGAACAGGATGGGGTTTAACACAGACAAGTGTAAGGTGATGCACCTGGGGAGGAACAATCGGCACCATACATACAGGCTGGGGAACTCCCCTCTTGTCAGCACGGAGGTGGAAAAGGATCTGGGAGTCATTATTGACTCCAAGATGAACATGAGTAGGCAATGTGGGGAGACGGCTAGGAAGACCAACTGCATCTTGT
>NW_017729025.1:69853774-69854356 GCF_001723915.1 Gavialis gangeticus
GGCTAGGGTCTGGAACCAGCTTCCAAGTGAGGTGGTGCAGGCTCCCACCCTGGGGGTTTTTACGAGGAGGTTGGATGACCACCTTACTGGGGTTGTTTGACCCCAGTACTCTTTCCTGCCATGGCAGGGGGTCGGACTAGATGATCTGCTCAGGTCCCTTCCGACCCTAGAAACTATGAAACTATGGATCCAACCCAATGGTCAGCTTAGTAGGTGGCAGGAGTCATGGGGTCTGATTCTGTGATGAAACTGGAATTGGAAGTGTATTGAAGGAAATATCCCTAAGCATTAGGATTCCTGCTGTCAGGTACAGTTGCTTTTTCACAGCCCTTTAACCCCCATATGAAAGGTACCAGGAACCGGCTGGGGATCAACTGTGAGGAAGTGGTAGACTTAGGGTAACTCCATCATGCAGAAATTATTAAGAAAGGAGTGACTACCTGAACTGTATGGGTTACTGCTTGAGGTTCCCAGTTCAGTTAAATTATTCAGATTGCAGCCTAATTAAACCACATCTCTTGTAACTTGTCTTTCTTCCTATGTCACCGGGACCCCTCGGCACGTGAGGTATACTGCCTACCT
>NW_017729025.1:69854367-69862280 GCF_001723915.1 Gavialis gangeticus
AGGTCCCTTCCGACCCTAGAAACTATGAAACTATGTGTCTGGAACATGGTCTCACATGCCTAGTCATTTCATTATTCTTTTGTTGTTATTCTGCTACTATACTTTCAGTACAGAGTTTTTTGTACTTATCTTTGGTAGGTTTCTTGTGGACAAATCTTCACTAGTGCTTAAAATGAGACTATAAAGTTCATTTTACACATGACCTAAATTGTATTTGAAGTCAAGCCTCCAGAGGTGAGAGGCAGGTGAATTAAACTATTATGCTACCTCAGCCCATACCACATCATTAAAAATGATTGTACTCACTCATTTTTTTGCAAGTATCAAACAGTGCATATAACTTTACATTAGTCCACAGCCCTATTTGTAGAATAGAGCTAAATGAGTAATAAGTGAAGAGTATTAACTTTACTTTTAATGTAACACATGAATCTGTGACATTTAAGTCTTCCAAATAGTGAATGTGAAATAGCAATGCTTCAGGTTATTTCATTGTTGACTGGGGAGTAATTCTTTAAACTAGTTTAAGTCCTTTCTGTCACATTAAGGTATTCTGGACTGGTGTTGGCTGGAGTCAAGGTTTTTACTATAAGCTTTATCTTAGTAAATTCATTACATCTTTTTAATGCATCAAGAGCAAGCACTGTAAATCACTATGAAATTAGTATAAAGAGCTTTAAATCACTCATCCTCTTAAAAGGGTTTTAAATGTGCTTTTGTACAATAACTGAATTGGTAGTGTAAAAAAAGTCAATGAAATAAGTAATTTGAAAAAAATCATTTTCCCTGATACAAACGGATTTACTTCGGAGTCGTAGTAGAATTTAGATGTCTTTGATATCTCCATGTCACCTTATTTTACCTTTATTTTAGATTTGGTTTGTAATTCAATAAGAAACCATACACAACTTCCACAATATGGGAGCCCAAACATAAGTTTGCGTTTAGTTCTTCTTTGTGTAGGCCATCCCCCTGCAAAACCTAACAGGATTTCTAGTGAGATGCATTTTTTTTTCCTTCCTTTTAATCTGTGTACTCTGCTTGGCTTGTCATCAGAATTTTTCCTACATTTACACTGAAGGAACAGGCAGTAGATCTGAACTAATTTAAATCACTAAGCTTGTATTATATTTCTGTAGTCTGGAAATAGCCACAAGAATAACTATGATAAAGAATATTAAGGTTACAAGTAAAGCATTTAAAATTAGGAGATGCCAAAATGAAGATGGTCTCTGAAACCTTAATTCAGTCCCTGTATGCATATGCATTAAAGATACAGCTTTTAATTACATGATCATGTTATTTTTCCACAGGACCTTTGCCATATTAAGTGCACAGGATGGACAGTAATTGCTAACTTAATGAGAAGCTTTTCACTATTTTGATTCATTGTTCAATGTGTGGTCCTAAAATGGATTTATGACAAGCTTGTGAAACCCTGTTTTGAACACAGGGTTTCTCTAGCACCCAGATGCATCATTAGCAGGACTGGAACCATTTAGATGCACCACATAGTTTTTTGCCACTTCAGGTAACAGTCTAAATGACAGCAGTAGTAGGTTGTTTCTTCTGTGGATTGAATAGATGCCATATTTACTCTAATATAAAATGACCCCCCCAATAATTAGATTCTACATATGGAAAATTATAAAATTAATATAATTTTCCAGGAATAGAATCTAATTATTGGAGGTTTGCCTGGAACTTCTCTCCCACCCACTACTATATCAAGGAAAATAAATCTGGGGGATCAGGTAGCCCCTTGCCCTCCCCAAGTTCTTCCCCCTGCAGCCCCTTCTTACTATGAGACCTTGCTCTATCTAAGCACATGGAATGAAGGGCAAATCTGAAAACACTGACCTTGAAATAAACATACCTATAATAGTCTGCATATAGACTTCAAGTTTCAGCACAGGTAGTCCATAAACACACTTTTATGCAGTACTATTGTACTTAGTATATAATACAAACTATGCATGATATCAGTCCAAAGCCAAAAGGCCCATGGTTTACCATATTGTTTGCACCACTGAGCAGCAGATAGTGCTTAGGGAATCGTTAAGCACAATTAACCCTTAAATGGAGCATGAAATACGAACACAGACAACTCAGTCCTAAAATCAAAGTCTAACTTTATTAATACAGCAAGTATTATCTCAGCAGTTTCTATATTGAGAGAGAGAAAAAGCACTTAGTAGAATGATCTCACCCAATCCCAGATGTTATTTTGCCTTACAGAAAAGATGGCCACTCAGTTCTTGAAGCAAAGGGCACATCATTGGCTGGTATGATCCAGACAGGTGTTGAAAGCTGAATTCATGATGTAAATAATGATGATGACAATGACAACACTTAACTTTCTTGCTTCCCCTTTTATGCTTTTCTTTAACTTGACTCCTTTGATGACCCCTTGCTTTTGGATTGGTCTATCTGCAGTCAGCATATTGCTCATATTTTATCCTGCCAGCATATTCCTTCGTTCAATATCCCCATTACAAGCACACCTCTTAATTTGGCCTTTTTCTGGTGTCTTAGTTTAAGCACTGTCCATTGGTTTCCTTTATCACCTTTAATTTACATATCCAATCATTTCATCCCTCTGATTCAGCTGATTAGTGCCAAGTTCAGTTAATTTGACCTAGTAACAAAACTATTACTTACGTTGTGTTAGAAAACCTTCATGCAGTGAAAGAAAAAGGAAAGAAACATCATGTGAGTAAACTCAAGGCCATAAGCTGCCTTCAAGAAGAAAGGCCAGTTGATATTGCAAACACCAGCAAAATGAAAAGTTCAGATAACAGCGAGGCTATACAAAACTTTAGCCTGAATATAAAAGAAAACTTTAAACAACGCTATAATTCACCACTCTATAAACAGGTGTGACCTGAAAGCATAAAATATGACAAGCTACCTAACAATATAGTTCACTGGGCTGGGCCCCAGCAGAGTCAACAGCATTTCAAGCCATGGTGAGCCTACAGCTCAGCACTGCTCAGTATGTGTTTGTACTCCAGATACTCTCCACAAAGGATCCATGTGCTAATTAGCTCCCGCTACTAATGACTGGAACTACGTGTTCTTGTCCTAAATCTTGGGATTCTCTGAAAAATTATATGCAGATGAGGCATAGGGCAACTTGGCACAGCTCCACCTCATAAAGCGTAAGACCATAGTAATTGTATGCAACATGCTGAGAGAAGGGGCGACAGAGGGATTCTGGGTGAACTGCTTGGAGTCCTGTTTGTTAATGTTTACCAGACATTTAAGGCTGGAGAATAAACAGGAATAATAGTAAATGGGAAAGAAATACATAGCTCAGCTGTGGGACTGAAGAGGAAGTTGGAATGTATTCAATATAGTGTTTCACCATGACTTGGAAAAGAATCAGCACTGAGGGAAACTGTTTGCAATGGGCACTACCACTACCATGTATCATAATCAGAGGAATTGCAGTAAACTATCTTTGTGGTAGGTTCACAAAAGGAAAGTCCAGTAACTATGTCCAACCACAGGAAAATATAGAAGGCAGTCAGATACTGACACAGGCTATCGACCATGGAGCTGCTACCCGAAGATGACTACCAGGCCATCTGGGACCAGATCTTCCACAAAGATCTATGAAAGGACCACAGAGCATTGAACTGGATAATAGTTCACCACGCACTCCCAGTGAGGGTGTGGGAACACAGAGAGGGGTGAGGCACTTGACCCAGCTGCCCCAGGGAAATCTGCCAAGGTGTGAGAGAGACCATTGACCACCTCCTATGGCTCTGTCCCTATGCCAAGCATGCATGGGAAAAGGTAAACTGGATCCATGAAGAGGTGGCAGGAGTCAGACTGATGACAAAGGACGTGACACTATACAGACACCTGACTAAACATCAGGGGTCCCCAACAACCCACTTCGACCAGTTTGTGTCCTGCATCAGGAGTGCCCTATGGAAATGCAGGAACCTACTGATGTACGGACACATGGAGCTCAAGGAAACAAACCGTGTTAAAATGTTTCTGAATGAACTCCAGTCCTGCTACTGGAAATCAGCGAGAGAGGACAGAGAAGATACAGCCAACTCCACATGGCAAAGGGACACTTGGCAAAGGCTGTTCAAAGACACCCTGATAGGAGGAGTGGTTGGTGATAACGAAGAAGACAGCAACCCAAGCGGACCTTGAGACAGCAATGAGGACAGCAGCAGTGCAAGCAACAGTGACAGTGACAGCAACAAGGAAAGTGAACGAGCTGAGACTGTAAACCCCAACTGGGGTTGGAACTAAGAGACTGTTAGGGAAAGGACCGTGCACAGGTATGTGGGAGTGCTGGGCTGTGGGTGCATCTATTGTAACAGGTGCTCAGGCTTTAAATGTGTTTTAAGGTGTGTGAAGAAAAGATTATGCTGGATGCTGTGTGTCTGTGTGTGTGTGTGTATGTGTGTGTGTGCACATATATACACACACACACACACACACACACACACACACACACACACAGGAAATACATTTAAAAAAGAAAGAAAGAATGGTTCCCATTATGGTCTTTTAATGATTCAAATGGATTTTGACCTGATCTGTCTAATTTGATTTGGGACACAAAACATTTCCTTAAAAATAAAATAAAAAAGGGTTCCCATTAGTATGTTTGCCTAATACTAATACATGAGCCATGCTTAGTGTCGGCTGCATTTAATCAACTTCATAGTTGGTTTCCATTACTGAGCACACGTTGCTTTTGGCAGCAACTTAATGATAGATGAAGTATTTAATGATGTTTTCCTGCATGCAAGTATAAGATAAGAGGCTCTCCCCCCTCCTAATATTGATTGGGGGGGCTTGTTTTGTATTTGTGTAAATATGGTATTTACTGACAGCAGAAGAATGGTGAAACTATCTTCAATTCATTCCAGATGACAGACAACTATATGCTGTCATATGTATGTATATGTACCTCTTCCTGTTTCCTACAAACTTCACTCTTTGCCCTGTCCCATTTCCAGTCCTAATGCTTTCCTCTGTAGCTTCTTCTCTCATTCCTATTCTTCTTGACCACTTAATCACTGTCTTTGCTCCTCAAGCTTATCAACACAGTCATAATCTTTATGCCCAGTCAAGCCTAATGTCCTCCTTCCAAATCATTCCTGAGTTCCATTGTCTCCCCAGTTCCCCAACCGGTCCCATATTAACCACTAACCACCATCTAGCTCCTTAGTTTAACTAAGGAGCTTAGCTCCCATATTTCCCATTAACCACCATCTATCTCCCATCTAGCTCCTCTATCTAATGGACCCCGCAATTAATGACTCCTTGTTCAACTAGTTCCAGCCTCCCCCTTCTCTTGTTCCTGGCTCTCAATGTCAGTCTCATTACCCCAAAATTCCCAGTCTCCCCTTTCATCCTGCTGTAAGTTTTGGCCTTCCATTCTCCCTGTACAAAGAATGTATTTTTCCATGTTTTCCTCTCAGAAACAGCTGAATCATATCCCCTGTCATAGCTCCAAAAAGTCCAGCCTACAGCAGAAACTAATTATGAAGAAATATAGGCCAAACAATTAAGGTTTAGCAAAAATATAATGAAAAAGGTCTTATCATGAGGACTTGGGATAGAAACTACACATTCAGTGGTTTAAATGATCAGAAACTCGTGTAAACCTGTAACAGAAGTTCAGTGCATATAAACCAGTTTCAAAATGGCTAAAACGGGTTTAAGATTTATGAAACTTCTGTCCCAGACCACTTCCTGGTTCAAGTTAAATCAGAGTCCTCCAGTATCCCAGCATTTGCAGCCCTAGGCTGGGCTGTGCTATCTGCTCCAGAGATCAGGGCTAGCCCCACTGCTCTGCTCCTTAGCTGGAACAGTGAGGACTCACTCACTGGCCTCACTGACTGGCTCACTGTCGCTCTTCCGCCACCACCACCCAGGCAAACCCTGCTGGGGTCTGAGGCCAGGGAGAGGGGTTAAACTTCCCTTTCCCCAAGGTTGTAGCGGCTCTGCTCTCCTTACTTAGTGTTGGCTGTGACTGTGGGCTACCAATCACAGAGGCACCTGAAAGCAGGAAGAGGAAGTGATGAACAGTCCTGTTGCTGTGAGTCTGGACTGCAAATTGAAGAGACCTCAGGAGAAGCAGGAAGAGGAAGCAAACACACAGCCCATGCTGGCTATGTGCCAGAGAGCCGTGATCTGGTGCCCCTGGCTTCTGGCTTGAGCCACTGCAGGCATGTGGCTGCATTTCCTGAATCAAAAGTGAATGTTTGTTCATTTGCTTATTGGTTCAATATTTGCAACTTAGACTAACCTTCAAAGAAAAGACTGAATCAATTAAGGCTTTCTGTACTTAGCCAAGAAGTGTCAAGCAACATATTAAAAGCCAGAGCTATCAGCCACTTCTCTACTTAATGATAGCCATTGTGCTTGATGCTACACACAGAAAGAGTAAGAAACAAGTAAGGTCATAGAAGTGAACCAAAGTTTTATTGGTAAATTCCTGTTTAGTCAGACAATTCTTGGGGTAACATTGAGAGTTGCACAGGGAACGAATATGTGTTATGTTTTGCAGCATGGGAAAAAAGTAACTACTGAAATTCATGTAGCTAGTAGGAAAAAACGGTATACGTGATGAAACCAGGTAAAATATAACTTTGTTTGCTTGAGGATGCTCCATTACCTCTGTGCTTCACTTTCTGGTTAAGGAGCTTTAAAATATAAGTATCTTGATCTGGTTACTAACAACAGAAATATGTTTCGGTTCACAGATGCCAACAAAAACATCCAGTCCGCTATGAAAAAAAGGTACCAGAAGCCTACAACATAGGGAGTCTTTAAAATATTTAATACTTCACAGAAAGGTTTTCTGGATTATGAAATATCACATACTAAAAATGTCTTCTTGCCAAAGTATTGTTATAAAATATTAGCTTTTACTTCCAGTTTTTACTTCTTGGACAATATTTCCCAAGAACAAAGCCGCTTTTTTTCTTTGTCTTTCTCTTTCTTTCTCTTATTATTCTGAAGTAGCATACAAAGAAACCCTATTATTTGACCAACCAAGTCCCCACTTTTAAGAAGTTTCCAGCTTTATCTAAGTCAATCAGTGTAAAAGACAGTAGCTAAGTAACAGGTACAAACAAAACAAGAGAAAAATGATGCCATGAGTATTAAATGAGCACCAATGAAAATGCATTAAATGTTACTGAAGAAAATAAAAACAGGCCAGCTTAGGCCAGATTATACCACTAGGGAGGAGAATAAACTGTTCCTTAAACATCTGCTGTGCATCTTTAGCCAGTAATGAGGCTTCCTTAGAGTTCCTAGGAATAAAAGATGATTTCTTAATGCAGAAAGTGCAGTACCCAAAGCGAGATAATTCAATGCTGGAACTAATTCTGGACAAGGAAGAGTTAGTTGCTGACCAAATGCCAGTGATTGTGATGTAGTTGTGTTAGTTTTGTAAAACTAGAATATGGTACCTGACCAGTAATGCACATATTTGATATTTTAAAAGGGCCAGTTTCCAAATTTTAAAGCAACATTGTTGATACTCATTCAGAATATAAATTTAATGCCTCTCTATTATATTAAACTTAGTGGCTGGAATTATTAACAGAAATTCAAGGTTGGTCAAGGATGTCCAAAGGACCATGTTTCATAGAATTACGAATAGAAATTACCCAAGTTAAGATAATGATATACAAAGTGTATATTATGGTTTTATATTTCCTTTGTATATTTAAAAATAATGTTGTTTAATGCATTGTTTTATGCTTAATATATATTATTATGGCCCAAGCATAATCCAAAACTTAGAAAAAATAATCATAGAATCATAGAATCAATGAGTCGGAAGGTACCTAGACAGATCATCAAGTCCGACCCCCTGCCATGGGCAGGAACGAGCACTGGGGGTGGCAGGGATCATAAGACCC
>NW_017729025.1:69867280-69869430 GCF_001723915.1 Gavialis gangeticus
CTCTTCTCATAGGGCTGGCCATGGAGGCTCCCAACCATATGAGTGGCCCTCCTCTGGACCCTCTCCAGGTTCTCCACATCCCTCCTGAAGTGCAGCACCCAGAACTGGACACAGTACTCCAGCTGTGGCCTGACCAGCACTACACAGAGGGGAGCAAGACCTCTCTGGACCTGTTAGTGATGCCCCTGTTGATGCATGACAGGGTGCAGTTGGTTCTGCCTATTGCTTCATCACATTGGTGACTCATATTCATCCTGGAGTCAATCATGACTCCAAGATCTCTCTCTGCCTCTGTGCTGCCGAGAGAGTCAGCCCCTAACCTATGACCATAATGCTGGTTCCCTCTCCCCAGGTGCAGCAGTCTGCACTTGTCCTTGTTGAACTGCTATGTCCCGGAAAATGCCGTGACGAAGAGCACTTACTGGCAGATCGGAGCACGACACATGAGGGGCAGATGGAGGAGCCCGCACAGCTCATCAGCCGGCTGTTTATTCAGCTGCGGCCGGCCAGTAATGTCAGTGCTAAACGCCGGCTGGCAAAGATAAAAATGGCGGGGCAGGCTGCGGATCGGGCGGAGACACAGGGAGGCAAGCTGCTACCAACGCCGGTGGCTGTGGGACCACTCTTCACTGGACACGGGGGTCAGAGCCAGCTGTATCGAGTGCGGGCTGGCTGAGGAGAAACCCCACAATGTTGGCCCACACGGGACAGTGAGGAACCGACCGAAGCACCGCCTGGAGACACCGACAGGGAGATTGGGAGAGATGAAGGTGACAGCAGGTGGGAGTGTGGAGGCGACAGGGTGCGGAAGGAGTCACGCTGGGGAGAAGAGGACCCTTGGGCAACCCCAGGGGGTTTGCGGTCAGGACGGACATTGCTGCTGGATTCAGATGGGTCATTGAGCAGGAGAGAGGGAGGAGGCAAAGTGACGGGAGGAAGATGATGACCCGTCACCCTTAGAAACCCAGGAAGGATCATAGGGAAGCCAGAGGGGCAGGCCACCCAGTGATCTGTGGGTGTGCAGGCACTTTTGTTTTTGTAGATATTTTCCTCCAGCTATGGGGTGCAGGAGGGGAAGGGGTCCCCAAGTAGTGGGGCCGAGCCTGAGACCTAGAGAGTAGGTCTTGCCTGTAGGTTCTTTTCCCTTTTTTTTTCCTTTTCCTTTTTTTTTGTCCCCCCCCAAGGGAGGGGTAACGGCGAAGCGGCCTAGGAAGATGAGGTTCTCATCATGGTGCCCTCTCCCCGCAAGGAGGAGGACACAGGATAGACATCGCTCCAGAGGAGGTGTGAGGCCAGGGTGTAGGGGTGGTGGAGCCCCGTGAGTAACTGCTGGGAAGCCCCAGGCCCATCGAGCGTGCCCAAAGGACAACCCCGCACACTGAGGTCCAACAAGTCATGGCAGGCGAGCATGGGGTTGGAGACTCGGGTGGAGGACATTGGCTCAGGCAAGAACAGGAAACCGAGAGGCGTTAGACACCTATTACTCAATCGAAAGCCACCTGTGAGGGACTGTTTGAGCCCTGGCAGTTACACGCATCCTGTTCAGGTCTTCCCACTTCTCTAACCTATCCAGGTCTGCCTGGATGCGGTCCCTGCCTGCCAGTGTATTCAATTTACCCCACAGCTTGGTGTCATCAGTGAACTTGAACAGGGTGATCTCTGTACCCTCGTCTAGGTCGCTAATGGAGATGTTTAACAGCACCGGCCCAAGGACCGAGCCCTGGGGGACTCCGCTGCCCACACCCTTCCAGGTCGACATCGACCCGTCCACCACCACCCTCTAGGTGCACCCCTGGAGCCAGTTTGCCACCCATGTGACTATGCATTTGTCAATGTTGCAGTCCCTCAGCTTGCCCACCAGAATTGGGTGGGACACTGTGTCAAAGGCCTTCTGGAAGTCCAAGAAGATGACATCAACTTCCTCCTTCACATCTAAGCTTTTTGTTACCTGGTCATAGAAAGAGACCAGGTTAGTCAGGCAGGATCGGCCTGGCACAAACCCGTGTTGGTTATCCCTCAACATCACTTCCCCTACAGGGCTCTCACAAATGTGGTCCTTGATAATTTTTTCAAAGATCTTCCCTAGGATAGAAGTGAGGCTGACTGGCCTGTAGTTGCCAGGCTCTTACTTCCTCCCTTTCTTGAAAATA
>NW_017729025.1:69874430-69888662 GCF_001723915.1 Gavialis gangeticus
CAGGGTCTCAGTTAAGCCTTCCTCTGGTCCCATTTGGAAGGTAGAACTGGTATACTGTTCCCTAACATAGAGCGCAACCCCCCCACCTTTTTTCCCCGTCCTATCTCTTCTAAACAACCTATAGCCCTTTATGTCTAATGCCCAGTCAAATGTTTCATTATGTTACATTACATAATGTAAATCAGGGGGGTCCAGTCCAACCTTTACGGCAGCTATGCCACATATTAGCCCCACACCTTCCCTAAATCACATTCCAATCCTTTTTCCTTACCCAAGTTGCTGTTCTGTTGTCCGCTTCCTGCTCTGTGCTCCCTGTCTGATCTGCTTCTCAGCTTTTTGCTTCCTGTTCTATCTGCTGTCGTGCTGCCTGCACCCTCCCCAATCTGCCCTGAGCCACTTGTGGACATCTCTGCATTAACTACATAAAGACAAAAGAAGGGTTAAATTGTTAGCTAATAATTATCTGTGTGAAATATCCTAGGAAATTGTAAAAGAAAGGGAGAGATATTACTGGATCAACTCTTGAGTGCTGCCAGTCCTAAGCAGTCTAACAAAATAACAAAGGGGAATAAATAAAGGATCCAGATAGCTTCTGGAAAAGAAAAACCTCAGTGAAGGAAATAGAGAAAGGAAGGTTAGGAGTAATTCTATGATCCTACTTGGAAAGAAAAAGGTACACACCTGGTTGAGATATGATCAACTCAAGGCTAGTTTTGACCAGTTTCTGGAAGGTGAATAGTCCAAAAAAAGGAAGATATAATTGAAAGTCTAGGGGAATAAAGGACATTCAGAAAAAGGGTTACTTTGCTGTTGCCAGTATTGTTGGAGCAGTATTGTTTTGATTATGCAATGCCCTGTCAAACTCTGACCCTTGTAGACATCTTATTATGTTTATAGTTTATGTGTGACAAACACTCATACACGTGAGTGTATCTATATTGTAAATACGGTATTTACACTAAATAGTATTGCATAGTATTTGTAGTGCACACTTAAAATCATTGTAAAAAGGCTGACTGGCTTTTGACCTTAATAAAAGGATTTTAAGTTGAATTACTGAATTGAATTCTGAGTGACACAGGAAGCTAATATGGCTTTCTCTATGATATTTGACTTAGTACATTAAGGGCTCTTCTACACGTACATTTCAGCACGGCTAAATTTAATGCGCATAAAGCTAATTCTCATTAAGCAATGTTTAGCAGGTGTCTACGAGTGCAAAGACTTGGCACTAAAGTTAGTTCACCTGGCACTAAAATTAGAGCCAAGTGCCTGCAGCCCTGTGAAGTGCCCCTAGTGGCTGGGTAGACATGGCACTAAAGTTAATGCAGGATTGCATCTACACATATGTTAATGTGCTTTAACTAATCATGCCTAAATTTGATAGCTGCATTTGCAGGTATCAAATTTAGGCATGATTAGCCTAATTTTGTCATTTCAATGTGCATTAAGGGTGTGCACATGTAGATGCATGCCCATAGTGTGCATTAAACTAGGCTAAAGCGTATTAAAGTGTCATATGTAGACATGCCCTAAGGAGCATCCACACATGCATTTGGTCCAAGATCAGATTACTTGCAAGTAAACTAACTGCAAGTAAATGCTCCCGGGCAAGCGTCTACACATTGAGGGACTTGGCAGCAAATCTGCTGCTCCTAGCACCAAATTGGTGCCACTTCCTGCACTGGGCCCCTACTACCACTGGACAGAGTTCCAGGCTCCAGCTGCAGCTGCCAGCAACCAGCAGCCCTCTTGAAAAGACAGCCCCGCTCTCTGCTCTCTGGCTAGCCCCTTCCCTGGCCAGGAGCAGCATGCACACCCCAAGGGCAGCCCACAGCAGCTCTCTCCTTGCCAACTCTGCCTCCCCACACTATGACTTACCCAGCCCCTACCCTTGGCAGTGACTACCAGCCCCCCGGGTTCCTGCTGGCCACTGTGCTGGCCCTGCTGGCCTGCTTTCCTGACCTGCAGCTGGCCCATGGCTATCTAGTTCCTCCCATCTCCCCCATACTCAATGACCACCTGCCCAGCCCCACTGCGCAATCCCAGGGCTGCTGCTGCAACACAGCTGCTGTCTGGACCCCATGCAGGTGCATGGACCCTGGTAGAAATCCCAATGATGTGCTGCTGGATGCCACCACCAGGGCCGCCCTTGCCCTCCTGGCTCTCTAGCCCCACTGTCCCTAGGCCTGCTAGGTCAGCTAGGACTGGTGGCAGTGTGTCATCTAGCAGACCTGGGACAATGAGCTGTGGCTGGAAGCATTCTGGATGATCCAGATCACCTCCGAGGACCTCCTGGAACAGCTCCAGACAAACCTGGAGTAGCAGGACACTGCCATGTGGCTGCCCCTCCCCATGGACCTGCAGCTGACTCTCATGCATCCTTCAGCTGATCCTCCAGCACAATTAGCTGGTCCAGGAGAAGGCGTAGCAGGCAGAGGCTGCCTGGCAGTGGAAGCATCAGCTGTGGCAGCAGCAACAGCACGCGCCCCCAGTGAGGCCTCGAGAGAGCCGCACACTCTGCACTGGGGGCCAGGTTACCAGATATGAGAGGCACCGGCCAACCACTGAAGTCAGCCTGGACTGCCACCTATCAACCCCCCACCCTGCCTGCCCAGCCCCAGCACCACACTCACTGCAGACACGTCTCAGAAGAATAAGTTTTTATTCCCCTCATATCAAACGGCCCGCCCTCCCCCTTCCTCTCCAACAGACAGAATGCCTTTCCCTCACCAACAGAGTCCCCGTCTCTCTTATAGTAACAGAGCCTGTACACCACCCACCCTGCCCACCAACAATAAACACCCTCTTCCTTCAGTAAACTATTTACAAAGTGCTTTGTGTGTCATCCCTGGGTTTGAGGCCATGGGGTGGGGACACCTAGGTGACAGAACCTGGGGGCAGGTGGCCAGCACCCCAGCCTCTGGCTGTTCACTCTTGGGTGTGTACAACACTATGAGCCCAGCTGGCACAGGGGTGATGGTGGCTGTCGGGGGATCAGGAGATTTCCCGCTTCCGCCTCCCCGCAGCAGGGTCGCTTACCGTTCACCAAGGGTCGGCTCACCGTGTGTTGGGCGCTTACACGCACTTGCCTCGTCTGCCATGACTTTGATGATACTAGAGTTTGTTCAGATGGTCCGGCGCGTGTCAGCTAGTTATGAGACTCCTCAGTGTCCACGGGTCCCGCATTGATGAGGGCTCCTCCACCCCTACACCCTCACCCATTCCATCGGGAGGTGACTGCCTATCCGGCGCATCCACTCAGATTGTCCAGAAAGAAAACATACGGATTAACATAAAATACCACGGCCAGGGGGTCCCCATGTGAAGCGACGGCTTCAGTCTTCAGCCAACAACCTCCTGCGTTTCCTGTATGCTGTGAGGTCTAACCCCTCTCTAACTCCCGACAAGCTCTGCTAGGGACCTTGTTAGGTTCCTCAATTTTACAGTTAGGGCTCCCTGTGGCCGTTACGCCCCTATTGCAGGTGCTATGGTATTTACAGCAAACGAGTGCCCTTATAGTAGAGTCAATACAGTACCCAGCTCCCGCTGGGTTACGGCCGCTCCCAACCAGCAATCTAACAGTTCAATCTTCCCCAGTCTGCCCAACTGGGCTCTCGGGGCCCCGCTGGGGATGACCCTTCGGCCAACGGGTCCTACTGCGCTGGAGGGCCACTCACATCCACTCCCACGAGCTCCACCGGACTTCAGGCTCCTTGCTGCCTGCTTCTGGTTCTACGTTCCCCCCTCTGGCTGTCCCCGGCCTCTTTATTATGCCGGCCCCGTGGGTACCAGCCCCTCCTCTCCCCGCACACCTGGGGAAGGTAAGTTCCTGCCCCGCAACTGAAACCAGCGGGCGGATGATTGGCGGGTCTCCACATGGGCGGGGAGCCGCAGAGCCCACTGACTCTTCCTCTCCCTTACAGTGGCTAGGGGTCTCCTAGCATGGGCAGCTCCCCCTCCATCAGCCAGTGTCCAGGGCCAGCAGGGCCGGGGCCAACCACTACAGACATTTCTTGATCCACTTCTATGTAGAGCCAGGGTGAGTCATGGGCCTGGGACGGGGGGGGCTGGGTGATGCTGGACCCAGGGTGGGCACTGAGCCAGGGGCTGACTGCTGGAGGCAACACAGGACCTCCTTCCAGGCCCATGGGGGGCCTGCTGATGGGCAGCAGGTAGCTACCAGGAGCCAGGCTATGTTAGGGTGAGGGGCCAGGCAGTGGGCAGCACAAAGGTGATCACCAGGGCCAGAATGGTATCCAGTACCCGGCAGTCATCATCCGTGGCCTGCACTGCCCTGGCCAGGATCACATTCTGCTCACATAGCTCCTCCACCAGTTCATGCTCCAGGGCCAAGAGGTATGCCCAGAACTCCCAGTCTGCCTGGTCCTGTGCCTCCTGGCATCAGTTCTACACATCCTCATGTGTGATGTCCTCCACCCGCCAGGCCTATGCATCCTCCAGCTGTTTCTCCAGCACCATTATCAGCTGGTCCATGAGGATGGTGTGGTCATGGTCCCATCTCTGGTGTAGCTCGTGCATCTGCAGGGCCCCAGCTGTGGGTGGCAGTGACCCCGAAGTCTATTCCCAGCTGCCTAGTGTGTCCTCTCCTTTGTGTGCAGCTGCAGGACTTGTAGAGCCATGAGAAAGAAGCTGTTTGTGAGAGTTTGCAACATTTCTCAGGTAAGATGCTCTGTATTAGGAGCTTTGCACTGCCTGGCCTCAGATCAGGGTCTGGCATGCACGGGTGCCTAGGAACCATGGTCAGTTGGGTGGGCAGGCCCAGGCCCAGGTGGCTGTTGGCTGAGCCCTGCATCCTTACTCACTCCCTTGGGGCAAGCTGTCTGCTGGATGCTAGCTGGATGCAGCCTGCCTCCCCTATCCTGTTCCCAGGCCAGGACAGGGCAGGATCCTGGCAGTAACTGCTGCCAAGGCTCCAGACCCCTCTCACCCCTCCTCCTGCAGGTCAGCTTCTGCAAAGCCCATGGTGCCTGGGCTTGGGGGCATGGGCTCCTGGACTACTGGGACAACTGCACTCCCACCCTCCCCACAGGAGGCCTCTCTGGGGAGGTGCCCTTGGGCCAGCCCCCCACCCCCCATGTCAGTGCTGCACCTAGAGCATGACTCCACTGCGTATGTCATGGGTGGTGAGTGAGTAGCTGGTTGCACAGACCAAGATGTGGCTAACTCAGTGCACCGTGCTTCTGATTGCCATGGTGCCCCAGGCACACTTGTCATGGAACCCTGAGCTTCAACAGTGGTGGGGGGAAGCCCTGGATGCTCAATATTTTTGCATTATCTCCCACCTCCTTACATGCCGTGTGGGGGGAACCCAGGGCTAGTAGAGAGAGGCCAGGCTTAGAGGGGGGTGGGGCAGGGGTTAGAGGCTGGAGGCAGGGGCCAGGGAGGGGAGGGGAGGAACCATCCCCCAGTGTGGGGCTTACCACATGGCCAGGGATGTCATGAGTAGTGGCTCTGCTTGGTCCCTGCTGATGGTGACAGTGTGCAGCTTCAGCTTCAGCTTGGACAGTGGGGTGTGGCATCCAAGCAGTCAGCCAAGGGCCCCTCCTGGGAGGAGCTGGCACTGCTGGCGGCCAGCAGTGATATAACTGGCTGTGCCTCATGGCTGGGACTGCTGAGCTGTCACAGCAGGCGCTGGCCCAGGCTCCCTGAGTTGCTGGTCGAGGCTGAGGCTGGGGAGCTTGGTGGGACAGGCTGCTGCAGGCCCAAGGGGGCTTCCCCAATGACATGTCACCATGGGTACCAGGACAGTGCCTGGGCTCAGGCAGGCCTCCCTTCATGCTGTTTACTGCACAGTAAACTATGCTACTGCACAGTAAAGCATCTTGTGCACATGCACTCTAAGCATTTACCATTTTGATTTTCAAAGTCTGCATTTTATGAGAAAGGGTACTCATTGGGCATTCTGACAAGCATGCACATCTGGTTTGTGATGTATCAAAACACCACTGAAAAAAGCAGTGCAGTGCATGCAGCAGCAGCATGTGCCACCATAAAGGGAGGCTGGCTGGCCAGCACCATGCTCTTGCTCCTGGTTAGGCACTAAGCAGCTGGCTTAGTGCTGCTACTGCCCCAGGAGGCCCCCAGGACCCCAGATAAGATTGCTAGGGCTAGGACAGATGCTGGCCTCAGCATCTCCTAACCCACCCAGGTCACTTTGCTGTGCACCATAGTGCACATGCAGGGGGGTACCCAGGGACAAATAGCAGCAGTACAAATACTTCTACTTCTACTACTTCTATTTGTTCCACAGAAAATGCATGCCCCTGCCCACATGCAGTCATTGGGATGCATCCGTTAGGTGGATTAAAAACTGGCTTACTAGTGAAAGAGATAATGGGGAGAAGGTGAATTGCTGAGCCTATTTCCATGTGGATTGTTTCTTGGCCCATGTTTCTCAGTATTTTTAACAACAATCTAAACAATGATATAAAATTATTGCTGATAGAGTTCCTCATAGAGTCCAGATGACACAAATATTGTGGGATAGTAAATAAAGAAGAGTACAGAAATCTGCTACAGAGAAATCTATAACATCTGGTTAAATGGTCACAATACAATTAACTACATTTTAAGACAGTGGAATGGTAAAACATCTGGGAACTAAAAATGCAAGTTTATGTTTTGAAAGGAGCAACTAGGAGAAAGGTTTAAGGGTCGTCTGAGGTGATAGCCTGAATCTGATCCATCCGCCCAATGCTCTGTCAGAAAGGGCTTCAGTGAATAGAAACAGGGGTAGCAAGTGGAAGTTAGGTAGCAACCTTACCTTTCTACATATCATTCATAAGGTGAATGCTGTGTACAGTGAGTCCACACTTTAAAAAAGATGTAAAAATGCTGGAAAGATGTTACAAGAAGCCTGTAAAAATGATACCAGTTTAGAAACCAATCAGTATGATGTGAAGCTTAGAGAACTCAACTTAATCAGCTCTGAGGTTGAGAGATGGCTTTCAGGGCTTAAATGTGGGAAAGTGATTTGATAGTGAACTTACCAACCTTGCTGACAGAGGCCTAAGAAGATCAGTGGCTGCAAGTTGAAATTAGACATATTCTTAAAATAATATGCAATTTCTTAACTGTAAGTGTTACTATGAATGAGAGCAGGAGAGGGAAACTGGAATCTTGGACTCTTTAGGACAAAGTTGAACATATTCCTAAAACATTTGCTTTGATACAACTTGTAGGAGAAATTCTTCTTCTAGAGGGCATGAGATTTGGACTGTATGGTTGTGGTGATCTGTTTTGACTTTTGAATTTGTTAACCTGAGTTCTCCATTCATTCCTGGGGAGGTAAACCCTAGGGAGAGCAAGATTGCCTACACTGCACTTAACATGCTCATAAAACTTGCAGCTCTGATTAAGACACTAACTATAATAAAATCAGATGATTCAGATCTGCTTTAACTTGTCACCAGGAGTCCAGAAGAGTCCCGGCACAGCTACAAAGATATGTTCTGGTTTGTATATGTGTGTTTTTCTTCTTTTGAAGAATCAGTATTAAGTCATAATTGGACACTGGATGGGGTAAATGGTGCCTTATTGTGATACAGAGAATCATCTTTCATAGATACATGGCTGGTGTATCTTGTTCATGAGATCAGTGTTATATTGACTGTCAGGCTTGTGGTAGAGGGATTTTTTATAAAATTAAACGGGCAAGGATCTTAGGGGTTTCTCACCCTCCTCAACAGTGCAGGACATAGTTTCTCTGAAATGGTAGGGATTATAGGTTTGGGTGGTGATCTGATTTCTATTCTCCACCTTAGTTTCTTAAGGCCTGAGGTGCTTTAACTAAACTGCCTTGATATTGAGTGTTTCGGTGAAACTTAATGGGCAGATGGTTTCTTCTAGTCCTTAAACTTTATTAAATATAGTGTAGAGAGATGTAAAATGGGAAGAGCTTCCATAAACAAATGGATAAGTAAACTACACATTGAGAAATTAGTTGACAGTGGTATGTAAATACATAGCAGTTTCAATGAAGGATCAAGCAGAAATATTTTTTAGGCATCTATTACAAAGATACTCCATATTGTGTCCTGGTGATAAGGCTTTTAAAATGTCTTTCTCTCTGTGTTGTGACAGAATTATTTCTGCATCTCTGGAGGTAAACTAAAAACCAGTTTCTTTAGAAAAACGGAGTTTGCCTAGCTACTCAGTGGTTCTCAAATGGCTAAGAAAGAAGATTTATATATGATATTATGCTGTTATTCACAGCATAAAAGTAGCCTCCTCTCCAAGAGCACCTTCTTTTGACTGGTTGGTATCTCATGACTCTTAGAATCATAGAAAAGACTCTTACTGGTATACAAAGGAACTGGAATACCAAACCTGATGAACCAGTTCCATTGGTTACTAACATTTTGTCTGGGAAAAAAAATATTTAACCTTATTTGTAAGTGGTTTCTCTTTTCCCTTTGTGTCCTTTTATGATAGTTTCCTGAGAACGACTATTAAGATACCAAAATAGCATAATGTAACATAGTATATTATAAACCTTTATAATTTCATATTTTTAACTAAATTATAGAGGCCTAATTTTTTACCCCTTCTAAATATTAATATTGTCTATGCCTTGACTAATTTCCTATATTTCCTTTTCAAAGGGGCAACCAGGAACATATTGATTTCATCATCAGTGTGCATAGCAGCATTATGTTTACAACAGTTAACATTCAGCACTTAGTTCCACTCTGAGAAATTTTTAAAAATACATGTCACCTAAGTATGTAAAACACTGCTTCACTTCAATAGGATTCTGGAGCAGGGACTTAAACCATCATTGAAAGATAGTTCCTTTTTAGCTGGCATTGTATATACTTTTAAGTTTAGAGAAAACTGAACTGATATTGGCTGAAGAGACGTTTTATCCAGATGCCTTGTATTCCTGTTCTGCTCCCAACCCTTCACAGTTAAGCAATGGCATTTGACTTTGTGAGGCATGAATTTTGAGATTAAACATTTATATAATCTGAAGCGTGGTGCTGCTAGACAGTACTAGCTTCCTGAAAGATTTTATTCCTAGTTATAAAATTAGGGGCTTTTTAAGTTTCTTTTAATTCTTAAGTTTCCAAGTCACATACTTTTGTTCTGAATTCGAATTTTCATTGCAATAATCTGTGTTATGATGAAGACATTTGGTGAAGCCTTCTACCTGGTGCCTCACTGCCTGCCTGAGGCAGGATGTTATTTTACACAAACCTCATATTCCTTTATGTACGCTTTAAACCTGATAATATTCTAGTAAAATTCTTCCTACCTAAGAAAATGTTTGTGATAGAAATTACTCATTTTAAGAAGGTAAATTTTGTATCATGCATGAAGTTATGATGGGGATTAAAAATAGACAGTGTTAAATTAGTAATAATATACTAACCATTCTGATACTTTCCTAGGAAAACTGTTTGTTACTGTATAGTTAAGGCTGATAATTACTTAATTTGATTTTTACAATTTACCTAAGCTCTTGGCACATAACCAGTAAGTTTTAAAATATTTTATTGTAGTTTCATAGTTTCATAGTTGTAGGGTCAGAAGGGACCTAAGTAGATCATTAAGTCTGACCCCCTGCCCTTTGGCAGGAGTGAATACTGGGCTCATGTGACCACAGCTAGGTAATTATCAAGCCTCCTCTTAAAGCCCCCCAAGGTAGAAGCCAGCACCACTTCCCTTGGAAGTTGGTTCCAGATCCTAGCCACCCTGACTGTGAAGTAGTGCCTTCTAATGTCCAGCCTGAACCTACTCTCAAACAGCTTATGGCCATTATTGTTTATTACTTCGGGAGGTGCTCAGAGGAACAGGGTTTCACCCATTCCCTGCTGGTCCCCCCAGTGAGTTTATAGATAGCTATCAAGTCCCCTCTCAGCCTTCTCTTGTGAAGGCTGAACAGGTTCAGGTCCCATAGTCTCTCCTCGTAGGGTCTGCCCTGCTGCCCTCTGATCATGCGAGTGGCCCTCCTCTGGACCCTCTCCATGTTGTCCACATTCCTCTTGAAGTGAGGCGCCCAGAACTGGACGCAGTACTCCAACTGCGGCCTGACCAGTGCTGCATAAAGAGGGAGTATCACCTCCTTGGACCTGCTCAAGATGCATCTGTGGATGCATGACAACGTGCAGTTGGCCTTACTGACTGCGTCCTCACATTGGCAGCCCATGTTCATTTTGGAATCGATAATGACTCCAAGATTCCTTTCTGTCACTGTGCTTACGAGAAGGGAGTCACATAAGGTGGCTTTGTTGCCAGTATGAATATTACATTTATATATTGTGTGTGAAGTAATTCACAAACAAAATAATTCCAGGTATCTTTGTCCACTAAAAACCCCTAGGCAGTTGCACTATTCATTCTTCCTAGAAGGCTAGTAAATCTCATCTCTACTGGACCATTCTGGCAGAATAACTTATAAGATAGAGTACTTTCAGTAGAGAGACCTTAAGGAAGATTAGGGAAAAAAAATCACACACAGTCAAGCTCCATCATCCCAGCAGATTTTGTAAACATCGATTCCTGACAATAAGGAGGACTTCCTCACCTTCCAACAACTTATGTACTACTAACTTATGTATGGTTGAGGTTAGTGTGTTTCAAATAACGTGTTTAGATAACTCTCTGCAGCCTTTTTTTAAACTAAATTTTTGTTAAGATTAGATGATCACATTGATAGCAAAGAAGAACCACATTTTTATGTAGACAAAGTAGAAAAATAATCTTGGCTGCAGAAATATATTCACCTATCGGTCTTTATTACTATATTTTAACATTTGCATTGAAGAAACAAAGATTTAATCAGAGTTGGAGATCTCTTATGTGCATATATGAAAGTACAATAGGATTGCAGGATGTAAATATTTGTTAAGTGGATACATTTGAACTGGTTGAATAGTTTCCTTTCTCATAATTTTGTTACCACTAGAGGGCTCAAAATTGCCTTCTGATATGTGTGTGTACATAAAGTATATGTTACAAAATTTTACATGTTAATTCGTAGTTTAAAATACTTTGTTTTATTTTTGAAAATTGAACCTTTAGGTTTTTTTTCTTTAGGATTCTTGGAATTTCTGAGTAATTCAGTTTTTGAGAGTATTTCTCAATCGTCACAAACTCCAATTTACAAAGAATCATATTTTCCTTCATATATCTTAACTTCCAATATTGCCTTCAGATATAAGCTTTGTGTTTTTGGCAAGTTTTTTCAAATGTTGTCTTCTGCCCCAGTCTGGGTCAAGTACCGTAAGCAATGACAACAAAACAGGATTCTGATTCCCTGACCAGTGCCTTCCGTGATCATATGTTTTATTAAGTTTTCTAGATGACATTGAGTAGCATAGGCATAGTACATTTTTCATAAAAAAGCTTTGCACAGAATTGAATAGTGTTATAAAATCTATCAGACCAAGCATCTCTGTTTTCAGTTGTGACACATTCTCCTGAGGAATCTTACAGGCTCTGAATACATAAAAGGTTTCCAAAAGCTGACTGTTGTCTTCTACTAATGTGGCAATTGCACTTAAGAGGGGGGAGGGGAGTTGAGCTATTTTTCAAGTAAAGCTTCATTTTTAACCATGGTGTGCTCTACTTTTTCTTAACTTGTGGGTGTAGTCTCCATTTAGGGTGTAAATGTTACATGAGGATCAGTCAGAAAGTAATGCTCCTATTATTTTTTCTCAGCTAAATACTATTGAAAAAAGGCCAAAAAATGTGTACAGCATCACTGAACACACAGCTGTTTTTTTAATATAATCATCTCTGTTAATGGCTTTTTTTCTGATATTGTATGAGGATCAGTCAGAAAGTAACACTTCCTAATTTTTATCTCCTAAGTCATGGACGTAGATGTTCTTCTTGTTGATCTCTTCCCTAAGGGAGCCATGATAAACTCAGAAGCCTAAAATGAACCATTGAAGAAACTGAAACCTTGCAACCAAGAGCCCATCCTGACAGAGCCATATCTGAAGAGTTGTTTCTGCATAATGACACTTACCTGAACACCAGCTTACACACCACAGAAGCAATTTTAACCTTTGGACAGACTTTACTTTCCCATCCTCTGTACAGCCCAGAGGATGTAAGACAGACTATGAGTGCAGCATTTTCAGGATGTGAGTGATATGACTGAGGTTGTGACAGTGTTCACACAGCAAGAACAAGGATTCTTACATGTTGGCATGCTTGCCTTTGCTCACTATTGGAAAGTCCACTGCCGGAGAAGGAAAATATGTTGAAAAATAGCTGTGTTCGTTGATGATGTGCAAATTGTCTTTGCAAATGTACTATATTTTTTTCAAAATATTCAGCTGGTTAAAAAATAGGAGGCATTATGTTCTGACTGACTCCATCTGCAGTAGCCAACTTGCTTGTTAACCTAGGATAAAACAGCTGAGGTTCTCAGTATCATTAGATATGTTACAGAAGTTTCATTTTTTCCCTGAATACATGTGGAGTCATACTGCTTTCATTACAGAGAGACTGCTCAAGAAACCTAACATTTTGAAAAGAATGATTTTCTAGTTTATAATTATTAGTAGTTGATACTCGATGGAAACTATATCAAAATGCTTAACACACAGTGGCATGAAATCCATAGGATTGCGTGACATTTGGGTGGGTGGTAGCAAAGAAACTAGGATTCCTTGAAAAGTCTGCAGAATTCAGTTCACCAGGAACAGATCATTAGTTTCCCAGGTGTGGACCCGGTACTGATGGTTGGCATGACATGAATGCTGTTTTATTGCCAACAATGCTGATCCATTGTACGATGATCTCTTAAATCCACCTGCTGTACGTCTGCCATCATGACACCCACTGTGGTCAAAATTGCTGCACTAGAATCGCACAGTGGAGACCCTTTGGTGTGAGGACTAGAAGTCAACATCCCCCCAAACAAGTTCCTTATCACAGATCCTACAGTGTGTAGACCTGGCTTCCACCTGGAATGCCATCAGTGGGCCTTCATGAATATGTTCCAGACAGGGCACTGTCTGCTTCCTTAATTATATGCTTTCTTAATTTACTGAAAGACCATTTTGAAAAATTTGGCCATTTCATTTACTTAAAAAATCCAAGGCATTTAAAAAATATCTAACTCAGTTGTACGTTTGCACAGTTAAAAAAGCTAAGGAATAAAGTTGTTTTCTATTATCATGACAACTTAGCGAAACTGCAGAAAAACAGTTTTTTCTTCTCTTCTCTGATATACTACATAATGCTAAAACATACATGTTGATACTGCTTTAAGACCTTAACTCTTTTATTTCCTGCTCCTTGAAATTAATTGTAATTGATTAATTGTATGCAATGGTAGAACTTTAGCATTTAGATAAATAAAAAGCAAACACAAATAAACAAAACAAGTATTATATTTGTTAAATACATTCTGGATCCAGTGGGGGGGAAAACAGATTAAGAAATGTGACAGACATTGCCTTGGCTGGCAAATATTTCAAATTATATTGTTACCAATAGTCCAGTTTGGCTAGCAGGTTGTGTCACACAACCATTAATAAGCCTGGATTAATTTACCCTGACATATATTATATAGCTTGGGCTGATATGTATGTTGGACCACTTTGATAAGAGTAGGCTGAAAATGGTAGTTTTATCACTAAGCTCCAATTCTGTAACCTGAGCAGGATTTATTCCCCTATGACAAGACTACCTCTGTATAGGAACAGAGATCTTTTCAAATGGATTTATTTGTAGAATTGGGAACATGATAAGAATTCTATAACAGCAGCACAGAATTGGCCAAACTAGTTCTAGAAATTTTCTTAGGTTTATAATATTATTACGATCCACTTAGAATAATTTGTATTGTAGAAGAGAAGCAAATATGAGTAAATGATAATAATGCTAGCGTTGGAGTGACATTACATTGCGTGTCTCTACACATGCAGGGAGCTCCCAGTGCCAGCTCTGTGACCTAATCTCCCAGCGCCAACTCCACGGTCGCAGGGCTGGCACTAGAAGGTAAGGATCTCCCAGCCCCCTGGTCCCCAGTCACAATATCAGAGTAGGGGGCTTGGAGCTCTCTGCTGCCAGGGTAGGGGGACATAGTCCCTGCTGAGCTCTAGTGACAGAGTCCGCCCCAGCAGCAGGCAACTCCTAGGGACAGGGAGCAATTTCTCACTCTCAGTGGCTGGCTGACCAGAAGCTAATCTGCTCCTGGTCAGGCGCCTACAAGAGCGCTACTGGACAGTTAGTAATCTCCAGTAA
>NW_017729025.1:69893662-69897368 GCF_001723915.1 Gavialis gangeticus
CTGGCTGACCAGAAGCTAATCTGCTCCTGGTCAGGCGCCTACAAGAGCGCTACTGGACAGTTAGTAATCTCCAGTAAATTTGCTACTTGCATTTGCAGGTAGCAAATTTAGTCACTATTAGCAAGGTTTTCTGTGAAGTAAGCATGTGTACATGTAGATGCACATGCTTACTGCGCAGTAAACTATGCTACTTCTCAGTAAAGCATCTCATGTAGATGCACCCAGTCCTGATGGTCCAGAAATTATGTGAGGGGCAAGGATTTTTGTGGATAGTTTTATTGGACCAACTGCATGGTTGAGCTAAAGTTAGGTCCCTGGTGAAGAATGCCTTACATTCAAAAGCTTGTCTAACTTTATCCTAAGCTCACAGTTGGTCCAGTAAAAGATATTACCCACAAAAATTATGCCTCTTGCATAAATGTTGATAATGAAATTGTATCTATAATAGTTTGTGTGTTGGCACTACTGCACTTTTTTCAGGTAAGTATATTCAAGCTGACCTTTCTGTGTCAGTTAAATATCAACATTTATTATTAGTTAATAACAACAACAACAGCAAGAAAAAAATATTATAGAAACTGCACTAATGTTCACATAGATCCTACAAGAAATCTTACCACATATGTAGCTCCGCAATATTGAGTCCTAATTTATTAACTCAGTGGACTTCCCATTTAATATTTATTAAAAATGAATACATTTCAGTAAATATATATAAAGGCTAGTTCTTGAAATTACACAGCCATACTGCCTTTGAAGCTTATGTAAACCCGATGTAATAATACTTTAAGTTTTCTTAGGCTGCATCTATACAGTAATTCATTTTATACACTTGTAACTGCCAAATTGCAATAAAGAATTATATCTGAGATAGATACACTGAATTATTGTAACTCACAGATTAAGAACATAGACATAGGACTGGAAGAGACTTTCTGCCCATCAAATTTTGTCTTCTAAATTAGCAATAATTAATCCAAAGAATCCTAAAAATCATTCACTTCTTTGCACATAACACAGCATATCATGAAAACAAAGCCAAGAACACCAAAAATGCCCTACAATATGCTACAGATAAAAAAAAAAAGAGATAATAGTAGTGACATAAAACTTCTAAAAATAACTTAACTGTAATTACCAGGAAGGAATGCCACTATTATATAGTATGTCTTATTGAATATATGGAAAAAAAAGGTCTAGCTAGTGTCTTGCATTAGATATGAATTTGGATTGCTGATTTGGTCACTGTATATTTTCCCTGGCTAAGTAAAAAAGAAGTTCAGGCCCTTTTGATTTTTATTCAAATGTATATGTTTAATAGTGTCTATTATTAATTTAGGTCCCAATGTTACCTCTTTTATTTATGTTGAATAGGACCCTTCTACAGTAGTCACTAAGATTACTTATCAATTTAAGTCCCTACTCTATGCAAATAGACATGGAGGAATCAGGTCATCAGTTTTTAATCTATTGGCAGCAGTAATCTTTAAAATAGTATGACATACTAGAGTTTCAACGATTTTTTTCTGAGTTATACAATTCCTTTTACATCTCAGATCAAAATAATTTCCAACTGAATGGCAATCATGTCTTTTTATAAAATATCTTTATCTTATCATCCCACTAAAATATATTTGAACATATTTTACAAATTAGTGAATGCTTTACAAATAGGAAAGCTCCTAATTTAAATGTACTATGAATGCCCCAATTTAACATGATTGATGCTATTCTGTGTATTTTCTCATCCATGAGTGTGTGCCTTAATACCTTTGCCATGGCACACTGCCAAAGCAAATAATACCAGGCCATAAACCAAACTTCACTGTCTAGATTCTCAAATGGCAAAGAGATACATTAAGATCTAAGCTATTATAAACTTTATAACAAAATTATGTTAAATATTGGTGTTAAGGGATTAAAACCCTTTGTTATAAACACATAGAAAGATTAGAGTTCATTTCCATTTTAAATACTTACAAACAGGCCTACCAAGTGGGGCAAACATGTTGGACAAGATCCCAGGGCTCAGGATTACAGGGATCTAACAGCAGTCAATTGAAAGCGATGACTGTGTGCCACAAAGGTAGGGGGGCCACTTTTATGTGAGCCATGATAGATCTATAAGCATTGTTGCTAATATGCACAAAGGTCTTCTTTCTGGTTTCCAATGTTAATTTATTTTTCAAAACATACACCTTGATGTATACACATTATTTTTAAAGGGTAACTATTTGCTTTTGCAGCAATTTATTAATTTCAGAAAATTAAATTTTCCAGTACAGAGAAGCCAGCTCAAACTTCTGAATGAAAATAATAATGGCAAGACTTAACAAACATTTAAAAATGAATTAAACAAGAGTATTTAACCAAGTCTTCTTGCTTGGTGAAAATATTAGAAACAAAATCTCGCATAGGTTCAAGGACAAATAAGGAAGTTTTTGTTTTACATTTCACAACACTGACTTTGCTTATTGTCACAGCAAAAATTCAATTTACAACTTGTTTTGTGATTTTATTTTTTTAATGCTTAAAATAGTCTTCTATTTTTCAGTTTCCTATTTATTGATTTGCGGGGGGGGGTTGTTTTTTAGTGTTATATCATCCACTATTTTTTCTTGGGTTAATGTATTAGAAATAATAATCTCTGAGTATTCCTATTCAGAATCTAATCAAATTTCCCATCAGTTTGACATAATGATGCAAAGAAAATAGTTGTATTAAGATGTGCATATTTTATAATAAGATGCTAGCAGTAGCATGCTTTACAAATAGTTTTACATCTCTTCTGCAGGCCCTGGGTCAGGGCCATAAGTCTCAGTGGCCTAAACCTACATTATTGAATCAGTGGGCTTTTTAATATTACTTCCCATTGGTATAGAATAAAGTCACAATGCAGGTAGTTACTTAATCATCTGACTAATTTTAAGTGGATGACTAATTAAATAAGTTGATATCAATTTCTGTTTACACTTCAAAGGTAAAATTTAGGCCTCATTGATATCCAGGGTAAAATTCTCATTAACATGCATGGTTTCATGATTTTACTCCAAGATCTCAGCTCTACAGATTTTATACTCAGAACTGCCATTGAGTTACCAAGTATATATAATGTACATACAATGGCTTTCAAATTATATGTATATTATAGATCTGCATCCAGTGCTGAGAGTTCTTCTTTGGGGTTTAATTTATCTAACTGCATTTTCTTTTCATGTGGTTTCCCTGAAAGGCAGGAAGTGTGTTGATTATAGAGTTTTCTCTCTACTAAAAAGATTCGTAACATTCAGCAGCGTGGTAGGTTCTCTAAGCAAATTTGATTATGTTATAACTATATTTGGATGTAAACTCTACATGGAGGCATGGAGCTTTGTCTTTGCCACTGTAAGGCCCAAATTCAGCAAACATGTGGAGGTGTTTAAACATTAAGGATATAGAGTACAGCACACATCAGTAGGATTTTTCATAGGCTTAAAATTAAGAACATTTTGTGTTTCCGGGACTGGGACTTCAGAAAATAGAATAAGTTCTAAAATATAAGGTACAATTCATTCAGTGGCCTACATCAAATAATCAAAAGTACTGTAGTGTGCAAATATATGGATAAGAAATAACTTTATCATCTCTGCCATACACATTGAAAAATACTTCCCTTCCCTTCCTCCCAGTATATTAAAGAGGGTAATACCAATCTGTTGTAAAAAAA
>NW_017729025.1:69902368-69904419 GCF_001723915.1 Gavialis gangeticus
CATTAACTTTTATATATCTCAGCAATAGTTTATAACCACCATTTAAAAAAAAAAGGGATTTAAGAAAATTAAATGCAAGTGAAAAGCAATACATTTTACAAGGGCACCAAAACAGGAAAGGTGACCTAATATCCTTCAGCGATTAAAATATAGAATATAGTCTGATTTTTTGGGCAACTTTTTTTTTGGATCCTTTTCCCATTGAAATGAATATCAAATTTTCATTGATTTCAGTCCATTATATGCTCTTCTATATGTCCATTATATGGTCTGTGATAGATTGGGCTAGACTGACTAGTGCTATTGAAAAAATGAATGCAATATCTCTTGGCATTAGCAAGATGTCCTATGTCCCAAAAGGAGATTTAATATCAAGGGATGGCAGGCAGGTTTATTGCCAATCCCCTCCCTTCTTTTGCTGGAACACGAGAATATTCATTTATAGCTAAGGTTTTGTTGATGCTCTCCGATGTAAAAAATGATTTTGCTTTCTAGCTATGCTGGACAATTTGCTTCCTGCCAGCCAGTGTGGTACTGTACAAAAGGGTAAGGAAACCTTGGAGATATTCCCACTTCTGGAGTACTTCAAAGTCATTTTACTTACACACAAGCAGGTATAAACCTTATGTCAGTTTGACCTCAGAAAGGCAAAGCAGGTAGGCTGATTTAATTTCTTTATGACTCAAATACAATTAATACATTTAATTTAATACATTTAATTTTAAACCTGATCAAATGATGTCTTCAATAGGAGTTGGACTAGGCTGTTTAGGTGATAGCTGAAGGATGCTAAAATTTTCCTAAAAAATAACTTATATTTAGGATGCATGAAAAGGTAAAAATTGACCTTGCTATAGTATTTACCTGTTAACATGCCACTTTACATTCCACAAATGTCAAATGGTCTAAATGTAATGTATAACTTTACCCTAACACAGTCCATTACACCACACTTAAAATCAGAAGATACTATGGCAGTTTGGAAAGACAGTTGAAAATTAACTGAACTTTATGTTATAAGGGAGACAGGTTTTATATTCTAGTAGATGTTTCACAGAAGCTCTTTTGTTGGATATCACTGGGAGGAAGCACAGAATCAGCAGCAGTTGCTGGAAAGTAATGTGTCCTATTTCTTCTCCCAAGTTATCTTGACGCCATTGAAACTCCATTGGTGCCAAAGGAATTACTCCTGGTTTTACTCTGGTTTTAGTCACAGGAAGATGAGACCCAGTGTTTGGAAAGAACCAGAAATATATATATGTTGCCTGGAGACACAGAAGGGCTGATTATCTCTATTTCTGTTACACCAAGACTGTGAACTGCTATGCAACAATGGGCTCTGGCAGTTGCCTCTTAATTTGGGGGGTTACACCAGTAGATAGCTAACAGTATGACTCTCTTGGCCTCTATAGAAAGACACATGTCAAGCAGGAATGGGTCTGTTTTCACTGGGGAAATCTACATGAGACATTTACTGCACAGTTGACTAATTAGCTGCACAGTAAAATGTCTCAGTGTCTATACATATGCCCCTATCAGGCTGAAGTAGATCAATTTACTCTGCAGTAGGGTAGTACTTGTAAATACAAGTGCTATCCTGCTGCCAATTAAAAACTTCTGCAGCAGCACATGAGTGAATACTAGAAGGGCTGGCGAAGGCATGAGGGTGCTTCAGTGCAGGGGTTGGCTTGTCCCACACTGGATCTCCCTTGTGCCCCAACACCATAAGCCAAGGGGAGCAGCCCTGGGCTGGCAGGCTGACCTCTGGGGTCCCCTGCCAGCTGAGGCTGCTCTGACCCAGCTTCATGTGCTACGTATGAATAAACTGTGGAGTATATTGATCTGAAGAAAACTGCTCCCAGATGCAAATTCAAATGGCATGCCTGGGAGCAATAAACTCTGGAGCAACAACCTCTGTAGTTTATTCATGTGTAGTAATAGCACATGTAGACACTTTCACTGACATGGAGAAGCAGCATCTCAGCTACTTTGTGGAACAATGTGCACATCTACACGTTCATTAATGCACCATAATTAGCACTACTGTGCCT
>NW_017729025.1:69909419-69916701 GCF_001723915.1 Gavialis gangeticus
TCTGTAGTTTATTCATGTGTAGTAATAGCACATGTAGACACTTTCACTGACATGGAGAAGCAGCATCTCAGCTACTTTGTGGAACAATGTGCACATCTACACGTTCATTAATGCACCATAATTAGCACTACTTTGCCTTAGGGTGGGCACCTATTTTTTTGTGATACTAATGCACAGTAGAAGAATTCTACTGCATGTTAACAAGGTTTTGCTTGCCACACTAATGTGCAGTAGAATTAGTCTACTGTGCTTGTAGCATCTCATGTAGACATGCTCAAGGATAGATTAAAATACCGCTCCATATTTGTACAATCAATAAAGGGATGAGGGCAGATGCTGAAGTCCTGGTCTCTTCAGCAAAGCCCAAATAAATTAGATTTTTAAATGAGATTGCTGTGAAGACTGCAAGGAGAAAAGGATCTTCCTACTTCTTAGGTGGTTAGAATAGTTTTTTCTTTTTCATTCCTCCTTACGTAGAGAGTTTCAGCTACTGCTTATTTGGCCAAATCATCACAAACTAATGGCTACATGTCCACTTTCTGACTTGCTTCTCTCAAATTCTTCCTCTTTTTATTGCTAGAAAAAGCCACTATGGAGTAAACGGTATGTGACATTTAAAGTTTTGGAAATTGTCCAGTCTTCTTCACACAAGTACTGAAATCATAATGGTATTGCTGCTGTTTGGGCAATGAATACCTGAGGAAGGGGAGAACGTAAGATTTACCACTGAGTAATTTCTAAAATATTTAGGTTAAAGACTTTTTAAAAAAGGTTACTAGAGGAAGAAATTACATTAATGAGGAAGTGGAAGTAAAAGAGAGGTCATGAGACTTTAAAGGTAGCTTATTTGTAAGGTTCACAACCTTAAGTCTTTCAGATAAACATTTTCTGGAGTCCCAGCTATCCTTTGGCACTAAACATCTGCCTGTGACTTCCTCATCACTTTGGATAAGGATCAAAACTATTTGCTTTTATGTTGCCTGGGTTTTTGTTTAAGAGGTACTAGTTTTATATAAGGATTATTGGAAGCTGTCATATTCTATATAACAGGAAAAGAATATCTTTTTATTAGAAGGAAGGGAAATACCCCGCACTAATGAAAGAAACATAAAGCCCAATCTTGTTCTCAGTGGAGCCTCCAACTTCACTGCCAGCCAAGTCCCAAACAATCAAAACTTGAATACTTTTGGTTCTAAAATGAAGAACACTTGAAGCTGGACCCAGAAGTTATTTTAGCTGACTTTACATATAACTTGTATTTGTTAGTTTATTTGATGTGATTGAAGAAACGTTTAATATTTAAGATGTGAGTTGCTCCTAGTTTCTCTTGTTTCTAAACATGTTTGAAAGGCATAATTAGTTTTTAGAAACATGACTATCCTTTTCCTTTGTCAAACCAATATGCTTTTCAGTAGCTGGTAAAGCTGAAAATTTGAATTTGTATTAGGTACCATCCCCAAACCTTGCCCCTGTTCAAACAAAAGGATGCAACCAGTAGAGGGCACTTTGTTACTCCAACATCTAGGCAGTATGCTGAAAGAACAGGAAAAGGAAATAACATCCTGAAGTCATGCGGAGAACCAATAGTTGCCTGTGAGAAGGAGCAACAAATGGATACAGCAGTCTCAGAACTGGATGTGGAAGGAAGGCTAGGCAGAGTAGAGACTGGAAAACCAAGGGCTAGATAGGATAGCTTCAAGTGGAGGGTAAAGGGCAAGTGGTTTGCAAGCAGTAGATATGACAAAACTGCACTTTGACAGCAAGAAAACAGTGCAACAGAGCATTGAGAAAGTAGCTGGACTCATTTAAAATACTCTGCAGATCAGTCTTTTATTGGCTTTGGGACTAGCAAACTAGAGGGAATTTCTCTGGAGGACTGAAGAAATCCATGAAGTATACTGAAGTCTATCCCTAGAAACTATGTTAAGAGCTATGTAAAGAGGTTGTAACCATTATTTTTGCTTAGAATATATGTCTTTTAAATTTTCCAGAAGCTATAACAATATAATGATCTATCAATATAGTAGGTTATGAGATCCCATTCAAGCCTGAAAAACTAATGTTTGGAACACCCAGAAAGTACTTGTTGCCTCTGAATTTACAGTATGCAGAGCCTACTACTGGATAGTTAGTGTAGCACTATATACAGAGACACCCTGCAGAGCTTTGGGTTATAAAGCATAAACAACTTTAGTTCTGAACCTGTTTTCTCTGAAGGCAATGAGAGTTTTGCCTTCCGGGGGACTCAGAGCTTGAATGCAGTGAGAGAACTTGTACAGTTCAAGGTAACAACATGCGTAAGTCTTCAGAATGGGAGACTAGTTCTCTACTTTCATATCTCTACTTTTCTACTACATCTCTATTTTTTATTTCATGCTGTCTTGAAAAATGATGCTTGTGAGCCTTTTATATTTTTAATTTTCTTTCCTCTTTGTATATGTTTTTAAGGAGGTACAGTGTGCTATACAAGGCCATAAATAGCTTAGGAGCTGGGGGAGAATTCAGTTGATGCAAACATTAGTATTCTTCTGCTGACCCCTTCTTGGTAAGCCCTGGCAAAGAGAGAATGCAGGAGTTAGAGCAGGGAACAAAGCATATGCCACTACAGTTGCTATGACTTGCCCCTCAAGCCAATGAGAGTATTGGAGGCTGATATAATTTAAACTAGCTTCAACTGAGCTAACTTGGGCACTCTGAAGCAGGCACAGAGCTCTGTGTTGACTGATTCCCTCTGAGAAGCAGTGTAAATTAGCCAGTGTCAAACTTGATGGTACTGTATGTAGTTAGCCTGGTTCCAGTTAGCTCACTTTAGGCCAGGTCATACATCTTTACACTAGAACAGAGTGTACAATGTAGGGATGCCCTGGGATTAGGAACCCCAGCTGTTTGCGTTACATTGAGAGTCATTTAAGCCCTTAGGGTACATGGAATCAAGGGGACTTTTGGGAACTCTCTCTACCACTACGGCTATGCCTCCTGGACTGAGAATTGTGACCTCCCCTATAGTATTAGTGTATGTAAAACACACTTTGTAAAGTGTGTGGAATGTGTATAAAGTGTGTATCTGTAATAATTATGAATAATGTAAAACTATATTGGTTTGTTGGAACATTTGCTGGGACACATATTTTCTTTTTATTAAAAGAAGTGCTATTAGGAAAATAGCAGAAAGCCAAAACAGATAAGTAACCTCCAGTGGGGGTCATTAAGAGATCAGGCCTGGACTAATAAACTGTAAAGATGCTGCTCCAGACACTAGCAAAGTTACAAAGCCTATTTTGCTAAGTCTGGGAACTTACAGATCAGAAGGGTATTAAACAAAGTTGCTCTCTACAGAGTGGGGGGAAGAAGTTGTGGAGGATTTTGCAGGGAAACAGACTAACATAGTGTTACTACTTGGGTCTGAAGGAGCAAGGTTTAAAGTTTCAGAGGATGATGGTAATAAGCTTGATGTAAGATGGTTTTAAATACACACTGTTCATTTTGTTAATAATGTTTTCCCTTTTCTGTTTTTGCTATTATTAAAACTGTTGTTTAATCTGGAGATTGCTGCAGATCCTGTAACAACCATTACTCACGGCTCTCAAAACAACTTTCAGGTCCTGAGCCCAGTCAGGCCTGCTGAGTTTAAGCATGATTGTTACAGGGTAGAACTGTGGGTAAAACCCAGGTCCGGTGAAGCAGAAAGCTTAACACCCCTGGGATGGCTGCTCCCCCATCTCCACATGCCTCAGTGCGTGGGGCTCTACAGCAGAGCCCCCATGCTGAGGCACGTGGACCCCCTGCCTCGAGGCATTCTGCAGATATTTGCCAAGCCACAAACCACACATGCCTGCATGTCTGCATCCAGCCTGGGAGTTCATTTAATGAGACAAGGAGGGGACTCAGGTGAAGATTCTCTTGTAACTATGACACAATTACATTATGCGGAAAGTAGGGCAGGGTAGCACATTAACTAACTTTCTGAGCTTACTGCTTCAGAAAGGCATGAGCTTTCCAAAGCAAAAGCCTACTTCATTAGATGCTGTCAGATATAGAGGTACTATTTAGTCTCTGACTTGCCTCCCGGCTTTAGTTTCTGACTGATTTCAGCCTAATGCAGCTAGCTACCTCTCCATAGTTACATGATGAAATCTATCTTAAAGTAAGTCTGCTTTCTGGTTTTCAACAACTTTGACATGGTATTTCAGCTCACAAAAGCTAAAAATGTTTTGTTTGTAGGACTGTTAGCCCTACAAGCTGAATCTGGGATTTACAAGTCACTCTATGCTTTTTCTGACATAAGTACTATCTAATAAAAAATCATCAACTATACCTTAGTAGAGAATTCCATTGGCCACAAAAAAGCTAGAATATTTATTTAGTTTATTATATTTATTTATGTATTATTTATTTACAGCCCTTCCCAAGAAGGTTTCAGACAGCTTACAATAAAAAGCATACTTATAAAACAGAAGAATGACAAAACAACTTAAACAGGAACTAGAGTCATAGAATCAACGTAAGCTAGAGATCCTAAATAATATCCAATGCAGCATTGTTCGCTGAAAGCCTTCCTAAATTGGAAGGTCTTATGGTGCTTCCAAAAGATGTTCAGACTTGGGCTCTGGTAGGCCTCAAGGGGGAGTTGCAGAACTGAGGAGCAACTGCTGAAAATGACTTTGTATGTGTTTTCATCAAGTGGCCTTGACATACTAATGGTACCCACAGGAGATTGCTCTTGCCTGACCTTAGGGATCGTAACTGGGTATAAGGAAGAAGGCAGCTCCTTAGGTGTGTAAGATTCAGATTGTTTTAGACTGCAGCTCACCCTACCATAAGGGCAACAGGAACCAAATTTATGTTCGTTCATAAACTTAAGCAGATATGATTCAGAATATACAAAGAGACTGTCTTGAGAAAGATGCCATTTTTATATGTTATTTTTCTGACTTTAAGTGGACTAGAATTCTTTCATCTATTGTATTTGTGTGGGACCTGATTCTGCATTCTTGGCACATACGATTCCTATCTGGGAAGTTCTAGGTGTACAAACCAGGCTGGACTGAGTGCTTAATCAGTGAATGCTTTCAGGAAAGAATCTTGTTTATTTGGGTGCTAAGGTATATGTATGTTTTAACATTCTCTGATGTATTATTTATATGGTTTATTATTTATAAGTAGGGGCGCAGTGCTGATTTTTAACATTTACATATATTCATACTTTAAGTCCTAGAATGTGTTTTAAGCAAAATTGCTGGCTAATGATTATTGCTTTTAGGTGAGAGTATCTCATAATTAAAGCAATGGGTCTGTATGGGAATTGGGGATCAACCTACAAAGAGCTCAGTGCAGACTCAAGACCCGAGGGACAAAGTCAACAGCCAATCAGTACCCAGATGAATCAATAGGACCTAACAGAAAAAGTCATTAAATATAATAAAAAAGCATGTATTATTAAATTATGTATAATTAAAGCTGTAGCACCAGCAATTAAGGTTTAACTAAGTACTTTCATTTTAAACCGAAACTTTTAAAGCTTGATCCTTGGGTAAAGGTGAAGTTTTAAAAAATTTTTTAGCATTTTTTAGCATATGGATGGCAAAAAAAAATTGTCTTATTTTTTCTTTAAAGACCTCCCTTATCATCTTCATGATGCGTCTGGGCCAGATGAGGGTTGAAAGTTGAAACTGATCTGTATAAGTAGTCCTCATTAAGGAGAAATATCTAACTTTATAGTGAAAATGCATTTTGGTTTGCTGATTTGAGTCTTTGGAAGTTACACTATGCACATGAACAATACACATAACTAGGATATAACCCCCTCCCCCGTGGTGTTTTTGAGTGACTGTAGGCTGTGCATTACTGTTCATGTATAATTAGTTTAGGTGTGTGCTAAACAAATTATGTTGTATGAGTATAGTGTACAGCATATAGAAATAGATCTGGTTCCTTCAGTGTGATAATCCAATATGTTCACTGGATGAAGAACTCTGCGATTGCTTCCTTTATTTGGATCTTCTTTTCTTTGTAACTTGTTCTGTTATTCTTATGGATGGATGACTGCATAGCATCCCATTGAAGTCAGCGGCATTCTACTCAGGTGCTTTTGATCCCTGTGTTGTCCAACCAATCAGGCTGGTTGTGGAATTTTTCTTTTTATAAAATGTTGTCCAAAAAGCCTAGGAAATTCCATCAAAATTGTGTTTGATCACTTCAATCGATCCCCAAAGTCTAAAGTCAGGGAACTTAATGCCAAAGTAAATGCTAAACAGGCACCTGCAACTCTGATCCTCTGCGTGTGTGCATTATGATAATCTCAGATTAAATGATCACTTATGGTTTTGAAATACTGGCATTAGTACTATTTAATTCTATCTACAGAGGGTTCAAGGGGCACCTGTCTTCCCTACAGAACCTCTGACATGTCAGGGACTTTCATGCAAGAGGCAAGGATTTCTTAGGGTATTTTTTTTTCCTGGACCAACTGAGTACTTGGGATAAAGTAGTTGGGATTAAGTTAAACGAGCTTTTGAATGCAAGATACTCTTCCTCAGATCTCCGAGGAAGGTCATCCTCAGGTCTCTAAGGAAGAATGCCTTCTGTTGGCAAGGCAATCAGGACTCGTAGTAGATCTTTTATTAGACCAATATTTTTGCAAAAACAAAAGTCTTTAATTGCAGGCTTTTGGGCACAAGCACCCTTCATCAGGCATTGGAGAAAAGATTGTACAAGTTCTGCTGGGTAGAAATGAAAGTTCATCTTTTATAGGATTTCACAGAGGAATCAATAGATGGAAAACTCTTCTGCTGGAAAGCTCCTCTTTCTCACTTGGTCCAAGAGAAGCTGCTGCCTTAAGAAATCCTTGCCTCTTGCACAATCTGTGGGCCATCACAGCTACGGGGGCTTTTATAGCATCTTGTCTTCTAGCACTCCCGGAATCGTGCTGTGCCAGTGGGTCCAAGGAGGGAATGGGGAGAATGGCACAGTGCAAAAAATGGTCCAGGCAAAGAAGGGCATCCCTGGGTGCCCAGAAACCGTGGAGAAACGAGGTGGCAGAGAAATTGCTGGCGAGGTCGCGGCGTTGTGCCCCCACCCCGCGAGCAGCCCGGTGTCGCGCCCCACTCCTCGCAGCCCCCGGCTCTTTTTTTTTTATTTTATTTTTTTTTGTCTTCTACCGCGCTCTCATTGGCCAGGCACTCCAATCTGAACCTCACGCTCCTCGCAGCGGATTGGCTGCGCTTTCCGCCCGTCTCCCCGGGAAGCCCCGCCTCCCTCTTTTATTCTAGCCTCCCTGCGCGGC
>NW_017729025.1:69916918-69917195 GCF_001723915.1 Gavialis gangeticus
CCCTCTCCTCTCCGCTCCCGCGCTCCCTCCTCTCCGCTTTCTCTCCCTCACTCTCCTCCTCCTCCTCTGCCTCACTCTCTCGCTCCCCCGCGCGCCCCCTCCGCTCCCCCGTCTCCCTGCTCCGCCGCCGCCGCCTGACACTGCACTGCAGCTGCTCCTCCAGCCGCCGGTCCTGCCTCGCTTCCCTCCCTCCTTCCTTCCTTCCTTCCTTCCCCTTCCCTCCCCCCGGGGCCGGATAAACAAGCCGCGGAGCATCCTCGCCAGCCCGGCTCGGCGG
>NW_017729025.1:69927780-69939796 GCF_001723915.1 Gavialis gangeticus
CGGGGGAGGGGGGCAGGTTGTCTCTCTGGTGCGGTGACTTGTTAGTTAACATCCTGCTCTTCCTGGATGAGATGAGTTATAACGGGACCAGCATCTCCTCTGTTCATTTGCACTGGAGTCATCCTAACAATGCACCGAGGCAGAGGTGAATTTATTGATCCCATGATAGCAAACGCTGCCTAACTATATGTGTGTGTGTGTGTGTGTGTGTGTGTGTGTGTGTGTGTGTGTACACGTATGTGTGCGCATGTGTATGTTCATATATACATGCATATCTATATGCACATATATGCATATAGATATGTATATACATGCGCACATATATATGTGTGTGTGTATGTGTGTACAACGTCTTAGACGTGCATGAAATATGGAGGGGGGCTATTATGGCACATCTGCCACTGCTTCGGATGCTTACACTCCTGTCCAAGGGAAGTGAGATGGACTTGGACCCGCTCCTGATTTAGAAAAAAAAAAAGAAAACAAACAAACCCCCAAACCCCCAAAAGGATAACTTGATAAAGCAGTAGCTTAAAGATGAAAACGTTGAGGTAAAATTGAAGTTCAGTGACTTGGAGAGAACAGAAGTAGGAGAGCCAAAGCTGCCCTTGTACATCTTTCACTTTTTCAGAGCCAGCTGAGTGGAGATCCTCAGCTCTGTGCTGCTGGGAGGGAGCACAGACAATTGTTCAGTTGCTCAGGGGACTGAAAAACATTTGTCTTTCAGTGTGTGTGTGTATGTGTGTGTGTGTGTATGTGTGTGTATATATATATATATATATATATGTATGTATATATATATGTATGTATATATGTATGTATGTATATATATATAATGTTCCAGTTCTTGTCCTGTGTTTTTTACTTCAGAGGTTGGGGGTAAGACTGGCTAGGTCTGTTTCCTCACCTTTTAAGTGTATTTAAAATAATACCTGACCTAAGCTTTTGATCAATTGGGTAAAATTCTTCTTAATGTCCTTTAATTAATGAGCTTAAAAGAGATCATTGTCACCTAAGAAGTGCTAAAGAAACACATCAGGATTACTTAGGCAAGTGATTCCATCCTCACCATGTCGAGTTGTTTTCTTGGCAGCAGCTGAAATGCTTGGAATAAAACCCCACATTTTGGGTGGGTTATTTGGTAGGAGACTAGTTGTTTTGCTCACTTAAGAAGAATGCAGGCAATAGTTAATTGCTATTCTTTTGTGTTTGCTAATGGCAAACAAATAGCCCATCCATATTTACTGTTAATTCCTTTTGAGCTTTGGCATTTTTTGCAGTATTTTAAGGGAATGTTGTCATTTGTCACCATGCACTTTTTGTGCAGGTTTTTGAAGGGATCAGTTCATTTCAGTGTACCGTAGTCACTATTGGCAGAACTGTAGCGATTCCGTGTTCAGAAATACTACTTGAATTGTGGCGTCTTTGTTATGTTAACACAAAATTAAGGAAAATGTCTGCATGTTTTAATTTCCACAGAGTGAATGTTTAAATCTTTTAAAATGGCAAATGCACACCCCGTACATGTCTCGTAGAATGACGCAACTGGTTCGGATTGTGTTAGTGCATGTATTAATGAACAATTTCAAGAATCTACTTGTTTTTTTGTGGGTATGGGGATGAGCAAAAGTTTTGTAAACCAAATTAATGTTGCATATCTCAATTTTTCAGAGGACGGCCAATATTTTCTAAAGGTCCTCATACCTAGTTATGCTGCTGGATCTATAATTGGGAAGGGAGGACAGACAATTGTTCAGTTGCAGAAAGAGACTGGGGCCACCATCAAGCTGTCTAAATCCAAAGATTTTTACCCAGGTAGGTGAAATAATAAGCAGATTATTTGTAAATCTTGAGGGGAATATAAGCATGATGTAAGCGTGTTTCATGTATTAAGGAGTAAACATGCCAGTGCAACCGGAGGAATTATTGAATAGAAGAGTACTCTTTTCTAATTATAGCAATGACCATATCAACACTCTAATCTTTATTTGTTTATGAGATTGATAGTGTGCTGTCTAATAAATTAGTGGTCATGGAATATGGCTAAAATCATTTACAATATGACTGCAAGAAAATGTTTGTGAACATATTTTCTGGCTACATATGCTCTATTTATTACAAAGGATGTAGTTTTGAGGAACCAACTGTGACAGCTGGCATTAAAAATGCCAGTTCTCAGATGTAGTAATGAAATGTGTAAAAATGAGAGGGTGCTTCTGAAAGAATAGGCAGTTTACTTCAAATCTATTATATACCTTCTTTCTGCTTCATTGCATTGTTCACTGGCCCTGGAGTGAGGCAAAAAGGACAAGTGCTGCTCTTCAGATGGTTCTTTACACTGTTTATTGTGAATGTAAAAGGAAAGTGGTATGAAAGTATAATATTTAGGAGGCATAAGGAAATAAGTTTGTTTTATGCCTACTGTGTTTACACATAAGCAGTAAATCATTGGATGTTTGCATGTAAAGATAAGTGTGTCTGTATTGGGTTTAGCCTTCTTGCATTCTAATCAAAATTTTATAAAGAGTAGGTGTTATATAATAATCTGCAGCATTTGTGCTTCTACAAAATATTTTTATGGTTCTGCATAGGGAGTTTGACATTCTTTCAACAAATAAATATCTAATAATTAGACTCTTAGTTGAGAGAAATTAATCCAGTTTTTATTAAGTGCTGTAAATTTACCAGAGAACTAATATTTTTGTCTTGTATTCTGGTTTTCTCAACTTTGAGCTGTGGCTGGTAATTCTGTGCCGAGGTGACCTGATATTGTTTTTTTTCTGTAGAGAATGTAAAGCTGCTTTATATTTGGTGCTCTAATTCAGTAAGATGACTGAAATTCATAAAGCAGCAGAGACAGCTGGTATGGTGTAAGCGGAACATGAGCCTTTGGAGTATTTCATTTTACTGCCCACTCTGTTTGAATATCAGGCAAAAGTAGATTATTCTGCACAGAAAGTGTGTAATTATTTTGAAATTGTCATATGGAAATGGAATATGCATCTGTTAAAATTGCATCTATAAGTAAGAAACATCATTCTAATACAATAATACAGTAAAAGTGACAAGCTTAGATTTCCTGTGTAATGAGGTAGTCGGTTGTTCATTGCCTTTCTGAAACTTTTCTTTCCTTTACTCTTTTGTCTTAACAGAATTTAATAATATGATTCTTATATGTTGAAAGGTATGTTAGGTGAAAAAAAAAATCAATGTAAAATTGTGAAAACTCTTAGAGGAAATCATAGCATTCAAAAGAGTCTGATTGCAGAATTAATAACATAATCTGGAAAAAGAGCCGCAATAGTAAATTAAATTCACTGTCAGTAGATGAAAATGAAATAGATTTTTTGCATTATACATGAGGTGGTATCAGATGTGCAAGGATGTTACAGAAAATTGGTGTTTATGAAGGATATTCCAAATACTAAATTACATGCCTTTTCATTTGACTATAGTTTATTTACACTGAGTTGGAAAGGATGCTCCAGAGATTAGATCTTTTGTTCAGTATTCTAACGTAGTTATTCTGTTTTCTGATTAAATCAGGATTACGTATTTTTGGGCTGTACATTGTGCAGATGTAGCAGTATCAGCCAGAGTATCCTTTGACAATTAAAAATTAGCAAGTTAGAATCGCATAAATAAAATTTGAAGTCTTTGTGATATAAACAGATTTTCTCTAAAGAAAATAGTAGGGTAAGATGCAAGTTGTACAGTTTGAGTTACACCTGTTATAATCTCCAGTTAGACATTACACAATCTGTTTTATATCTGTAGATACATAGGTCATTTAGCAAAATAATGATTTAGAAATAATTTAAACTAGACTGATACCTGTTAGGTAAGGACAGATGTGACAGATTCTGTTGTAGCTATCTCTTTTTAGGATTTCTGTTTGCATTTGACCATGAGCCTGTGGAATTTTCTGAGGTCCTGGCATTCTCAAAGCTGACGTCTTTTGGGTTTCTTCCAGCACCTCTTACTCGTATTGTGTAAAGGATACAAACCTGAAGAAATCTGACTAGTATACAGTATACAACTCTAGTTAATTTGTTGAGATATATAGAATTTTTTAGAAGAATTCAGTTACCTAAAGTGTATTGTTTCTACTCGCGTTTTATTGTTACCTATAGTTACGTGAAATATAAATTCTCATAAATTTCTCAAGATTGATGTTAAATTTTAAATTCTTGTGAAGAGGTGAGAGAATCTGAATAGGGACAGTTCAATGCTTTTAAACCTGTAGGTGGGTGGAAGGGAGGAAGCTTGGTGTATTAGTGTCATGAGTACGTCACTACGCTGTTTTATGGTTTCCTATGGTACAAATATTGAATATACAGATTAGGCCTTTTTGAATTTTTTTATTTTTGTGCTTAGTATTAAGAGGAAGAAATTGAAAGTGTGTATTTTTGAAGTATTGCTTTTTTGTTAAAGTTTCTAGTCTAACAAGTAAAAGGCAATGCACACGCATTTTATTAAAAATTATGCATTGTAACATTACAAGCTCTTATTCACATTTCAATTTTTCTTATCTTTTCCAAATACTTTGTTTTTAGATTATCAGCTAGTCTTTTACAATGTTATTGACCCCTGCAATTTAACTTCCTAAAATCATCTTGAGAGAGAGAATAAATTAGTCACTGCTAGTAAATTTCTTTGGTCTCTCTTTTTTTTTTTTTTTTTTGCTTGAAATCACATTACATCACAATTTCCCTTGCAACAGGATCTTCCCTAGCTCAAGAAACTTTGTGCTTGAGTGAATTTGAGTTGTCATTTTTCAAGGATGTTATAATATGAAGTAATACATTAACTTGAAATGTGATAGTTTAGTAGTAAGAATATAGATACATATGGTTGACTTAGGGATGCAATTGCATTTTACAACCAAATATTTAGTAAAATAAAGGAGTTAAAATTATGATGAGGTAGTGCTCGAAGTTGGCTAGGTATTTAAGGTGGGAAGATTTTTCTTCACACATTTACCCAAACACTTTATTCCTTTTAGTATGTAGTTATGCTGTTTTTTGTTTGGGTTTTTGTTTTTTTAACTAAGTGACATATGTCTATTGAATTTATCTTGCATGTCAAATTAAGACTAAAAATTCATGTTTTTGATGACCTCTTCATGGTTACTTTTTGGGCAAGGGTATTTTGGAAACACCTTTGAAAGACATGGAAAGTGAATTGGGTGAAGAACGCACAACTTTACTGAGCTTTTTGGAAATAATCTAGACTTCTAACTCTATTTATATTAAACTGAGTTAGGAAGGGTGCAGGTGTGATATCAAATTTGATTCACCATTGTTTTTTTCCTTCATAAAATAAAGGTGGTGTCACATTTTATTTTTTCTAACTCTTAGAAATTGCTGGAAGTATTTTTTATATCAAATCCTCACTTTTTAAAAATGAAACATCCGCCCCTAGTTTTTGTTGTTTTTTTTAGTATTAATGTTTTCATTTCATTTGCAATTTTACTGGGACAGTAATAGGTTAGAAAAAATAGTTCAGTGTGTTGTTAGTGTTTTTGGAAGATGGCTTGTAATAGTATAGGAATGGATGTAAATCAGAGGAATCCAAGTGTTATTTCCGAGCACTTTCAGATTGCTAAACTAAGGACCTCATAAGAATAAATAAACCTACGGTTTACAAACTCTGTGGCAGACACTCATGAGAGTGATCCCAGTGTTAACAACAGAATTGCATAAGTAAGGATGACTTGTGTGAGTAAGGATTTCTAGGATAGAGCCTTTAGACCTGTGTGTAGATTTGTAGACTAGCCATAGCTTCTGAGCTTTCTTCTAGTAAAAAGCCAAGCGTTGATTGCCAGCTGTTCGGAGAGATAATTCTCAATAGGACAGCTGTCAGTTGCCTGGTTACTAGAACCGCATTAAAAAAATAGCTTCCCAACTGAAAGGTCCTTAATACTTTACATTCAAAGGAAACTGCTATTAATTTATACACTCAGTATGTTCTGGGGATGGTTGTACATCTAAGTTTTCTTGCATATGTAGTTCTCACAAACACATTTGGAAGAACATAGCAGTAGTTTTAATGATTTCATAGTCAGTAGATGTGCATCTAATTTTTTCGTAAGAAATATATTCTTTTTATTTTTAATGCAAGCTGAAAAAGTTAGCACGCTTGTTGAAAAAGCAAATGGCCTCGCAAGAGAGTAACCTATTTTTTCATATAATTGCTTTTACTTTTATTTTTTAAATTGTTTTGGTGTTGATTTGAAATAGCTACTTGAATGACAGTTTTTATCCTTGACGCATGCAAACCTGTTACACAAATTAAAGAGATCAGAATAATGATTGAGTGTATAACATCACAAGGAAGTGATAAGCAAACGCTCTCTTCAGTTTCAATATTTACTATATGACACAACTTCCTTGTGTAATTAGAAAATATTTTCTTTAGTTTTGAATGCTTATGAGTAAAGGTTATCTAATGCTGCATCTGTTTTGTTTGATGGAGTCAAGCTTTCTACAAAATGAATAGGTGGAGAAGAAATCAGTTCTGCGCCCTTATCACTGGGTATTGCATGTTTGTGGAAAAAATACTGCAAAATTTGTATCAAGTTAACAACTGGAAACATTTTCCCATGTAATAGTTCAACAGTGCTTTTCAGAGAAAAAGTTAATACACTTATCCAGTGGTTTTACATAGTGGCCATCTTGGAGATAAAATATTAAGGCACCTGGATTGCAGTCTAGAAAGTCTGAATCTTTTAAACGTGTTTTCTTTTTTTTCTAACACCTCACAAAAATCAAGTTGTGTGTTCCTTAAGTCAGTTATCCTTAAGTAAATGAAAAATAAGAATTGCTTAAAGATCCTAATGCTCTTGATTTTCAGCAATTAATACCATGGGCTTCAGTGTTCTCTGCTATGCTTGACCATAGAATTTAGTTTCAGCTGGCCCAGCGGATTTTTGCCAGGAAAGAAAAGCTTACCTTTTATGAATTTGTTAGACTAGATTTTGGGAACAGAACTTCAGGGATTTGGGAATGGGGGGTGGGGAGGGACAGGAGGAGGGCTTGTGCATGATTGCCATCTCATTTCCATCTTTGGATACAGCTCTAGCATAAAGTTAAGCAACATCTGTAGAGATCTGACTGACAAACATCTCTCTGGGACTCATCATTGCAGTTTGCAGCAGGTGCACTCAGCTTTGCAGCCCTTCTCAAAAAGAGGTTAGTTTGTTTTTAACATTTATCAGTAGACCAGTGGGAGTTAATGACTTGGTAAAGAGCATGGTGGTTGTCAGTTGTCCAGTGCTGGAATGCTGCAGGTAATTGGGCTGGACTGGTGGGAACTATGGCAGTGTGCTTCTCACGTTGCACTGCAGCTGCTGTTGATCTTAATTAATCTGACCCTCAGAGGCTGCAGTGTCATGGTATAAAACGCAACAGATACCAGAAATGGAAAGGCTGCTTTTTCTAACTTATTTTATTGATTATCAGGTTTGTAGGTAGGCCTTTTGGCTACATAGTGGATTCATTACATATTAGTATAAAATTTGAACAGACTTTCACTTAATGCTATAAGTAATATATTTTGTAAACAGCCGAATCTTATGTATGAAATAATAAAGCTTCTAAATAGGGTTTCTGAATATATCGCTCCTATAATGAACTCGACAAAAGGCATTTATGTTGCAAAATTAAAAATAATACAGTTACGTATAAATGAAAAATAGCCAGATTGCTCAAGCAAATTGACTTGAAGAAGTGGAAATAAATGTAAAATTAAATATTTAATGGAAAATTAACTTTAGATTTTTACTCTCTGAACAATCTATTTACTTTAGTACTTTAAATTCTTTCCTGGTCTATGATAAAATACTTAGCATAGGGTATGTTAAATGCATCCTTGACATGTTTCATTCTTTAATATATAGCAGTTCTTTTCCATATTTATAATGTAGCATGTTAAAGCAGAATTTGAAATTTGGTTGTCTGAATAAGTCTAAATATGCACATTTTGTTTTCTTTGTTAATTTTGTTTTCATTTGAGGCTAATAATAGCTTTGCTCTGTCTCTGTGGCACCCAGGGTTGGGGGTGAGGGAAGCAATGGGGTAGATGAGGGAACTGCACAAAATTCCTTATACTTTCCGGTATTTGATCAAAACAGAAATAACTTGTACCTAGATTAAGAGATCTTTTAAATATTATAGTGCTAGTTAATACGCCTCCATTTTTTCCTATTTTTTTTACTTTTGGATTTCTATACATTGTTAATGATAATCTTGTAAACCTGCTGTATTCCAGTTTCAAATCATGATTATCCATAAGTATACCTTGTGGTTTGTTTTATCAGGGAAAATACTTGGAGTATTCTCTATTTTCAGATTATGCTATTTATATATCCATTTTCTGATATTAAACAGAAATCACCTGTTAACATCTGATATTAAACAGAAAACAGTAAACTGCCCTTCTCAACACTTTGAATTCAGTATTCATTACTGATTTAATTTGCTGTATTTTCTAACGTGGTTACATTTTAACACTGAGTTGTATTTCATATTTAACATTCGATTCTTGCTAAGGAGCATGGGAATGCTCAATTCCTTTTGCAATTACACAGCTATTTTATTTTAATGATCATTTGAAGCAATATTTTTGAACTTCTATTTAGAAGCCTGACAATTTTCAGAATGATGATCATTGGTGTGACCTTTTATCTTTTCAATGTTCATTTACTCATTATGTCAGTGTTTTGTCTGTAGATTCCTGACTGGAAGGCTATGTTTTTTTTCAAAAACAGCTCACGTCTGTTAGGGACCAGGTTAACAGTTGCATGTTGATACTCTGTGCAAATGAATACCCTAAGTCACCATCAATTTGCAGGTCTGGTGAGTGTTGTCTTTGAATTGTTCTCAGTGAAAATGGGCAGTAGTTTGCAGTTTTGTGTATTCGCTTTCGTATCTAGGAGTAACTTTCTCTAGTTACAAGGCAGCCTGATTCTCAGACAGAATTTCCCATTTTCCCAGTCTTACAGATCTTGATTGTGGAAAGACTAAACATCTGTTTTCTATCATTGATCTCTGACTGCATCCTGCAGGGCTTGTCATCTCAGCATTGACAGCATCAGATGAAAAATGCAATCAATAACTTGATTTTTTTTTCTTTTAGATTCACTCAGGTAAGATTACTTGTTATACAGAAATAAAATGACATTTATGGCCAGTGCTAATGTTTCTTTAGTTGGTGACCTGAATTATTATTGGTAATTAATTAAATCACTATTTTGAGATCCTTTGTCTCCATTTTTCCATTTAAAAACATATTGTATATACCTCTCTGTGACACTTGATTTAACTGATTTGCCCTATAAATAGCTTCTCATTTTTTTCCCCTGCTTCTGCCTTTTAAAATGGTATTCTTTCGCAAGTTTTGATCTTCGTTGGGAAGAGAAAAGTAGTTGAATACACCAAATTGGAGTTGTGTACCTTTATATATCATTTAGTCCTTTTACTTTTATATATGTGCACGGGGAGCACTTATTACCATGTAGACTGTGAAGTTGGGCACTGGAAGGCTACGAAATACCAGATTTCAGGTTGTCCTTTCAACTTCCATTGTGCATGTAACATGCACTGAATTAAAAGGCTGTTCCATGTGCATAAGGGGTTGAAACGAAACTTATGCAGACCAGCAAATCTGGTACTTCCACCTTTAAGTCTATGACACTGCAATAGGTTTTTTCTTGTAACACTAAACATTTTTGTTTAGGAAATATAAGGAATAAAAGTAAAATTCTTCATCGTGTATTTTCAGTCGGGTTTGAAATTTGATCCTTCAACACTGCAGCCTATTCCTGTAATTCAGGAAGCAGCAGAAAAGCATAAGTTGGTTAGCAGCAGGAGAAAGTGGCTGTTTCAGGAGGAAAAGATAGGAATTGATACCACACTGAGTAAAATGTAGCCGGGGAGACCGGTTTGCGATGTTCTGCTTTGTCCCAAGTTACTGGAAGAGTTTGTCATGTGGTGCCTCCTGAAAGGAGGTGAAAAGATCAGATGCTGGATTAGTGTGCTATGTCTGCATCTGGTTTAATTGAACTGCATCTGTTATCCCAGTAGTTTTTCAACCTTTTTAGACTCAAGGCAGTCCTCAGTCGGTGAGAGGCACCCCAGAAAATGCCAGCCCTTAGTTTTCACTTTTTTTGGCCACGGGAAAATAGTAGGGAAGTTTTTCTGTTGCAAAGAACTCAGAAAGACCGCAACAGGTGAGAATGTTTTTAACACTATGGATTCCCATGTAAAAACTCTGGGTTTGTGCAAATTATGTTTGCACACCTACTAGTGTTAACATTACGTTGTATCCTGGAAAGGATCTCAAGGGACTTCAGGGTGCCACATCACTCTGGATGAGAATCTCAGCTTTACCCCTTCTGGTATTGGTAGTATGGTAGTTTCTGATTTTTTCCTTTGTATTGAGTGTTTCTGGTACTGGTGCTTTAGTGACAGTATTGAATTCGATTTTTACAAAGTTTATGCCTAGCTATTTTTCTGATTTATTGCCAAAATTTCCTGAGGATCACAAGTAAAGGTAAATAACAGCTGCAGAGTATTTTTAACTTGGTTAAACCTGAAGGAAATTTTGTGAAGAAAAGGCTTTTTAGCTTTCTGTGCGGAACTTGAAAGGCCTGCTGAAAGTTTGCAAATAATTATGCTAGTGATTTTTTTTTTTATTTATTTTTTTAACAGTTGATTCTTGTGAACTTTCATGTAATATTTAGGTTGCACAATGAAGTATTTAATAGTTAAGAAACACAATACTTCAATTTTGTTAAGAATATTGTGTTTTACATTTAGATTTGTAATGATGTCAAATGCCAGTCTAGTTCTGTGGTACTTTAACAATAATTATATAAGATCCAATATCGACTGCCATAGACTGCCTTCTAACTCTAAGATGATCAAAAATGTAGAGGAAGGATATTCCCTCTCCTCCACTCATTTTATGCCCAGATAATTGTATTTATCTCACTCCAAAAGGTGAGGATAAGAAATAGGACTTTTGTTTCCCAAGTTGCTGTGTTGTAGACTGAGATAAATATTATATTCTGTCTGTTGTCTTGCTAAGCAAATTACTAAATTTCATCTCATACAGAATTCTCACAATATTTTATTTTGCACAGATTGATCATCATGGGTTCACTGTAGTGGCTGACTGAAAACCATTGATTTTAGGATTTGATCTTTGACCTTAAAGACCATTTTTCACCTAGAAGCTGAGTATATTCCAGTTTAGGTTTTTAATAGAGAATGCAATAGACCATTGGGATAATTTACAAAGGGATATATCATATTCCTCAGTACTTGTCCTTTAAATCAGTTAAATGTCTTTACAATAATACGCTGTAACTTACCCAGAATTTATGAGTGTGATACAAGAATTACTGTGTGAAATTGTTCTTTATGCTACATAGGAGACTAGATTAGGTAATCATAATGGTTCCCTCTCAACTTATCTCTGAAGTTCTCTTCTGAAATATCATCATAGGTCCTTATTTGTAGAACGTCAAGTAGCTTTTTTTTAAATTCCAAAACGTAAGGTATGCCTAGTCTGTAAAACCAGGAAACTTTAGTTAATGTTAACTAGTGAAGTTATGGATTTCTTTCAGGTTTTGGTTGCATAGTATCCCTTATTTTGATAATTTCATGTACTAAGAAATATTGCAGTCTTTGTTGTTTTGGCAGACACAATTGCTTTAGGATAAACTGGTGATTTTCAGAGTGTACACATGCACGTTGTTTTTTTAATATTCTTAATTAATACAGAATGTTCTAGTAGATGGTATGAATTTTTGTAATCTACGGATGTGAGGCCATAAAGAAAAAATGTTAGAGAGTCACTAATGATTAAGCAGGGATACCTGATGCATATCATGAACACAGTATACCTTTTGCATAATACAGAAGACAACAACCTGTATTTTCATTTGTACAAGGAAAGTACAGTGTGTGTGTGTGTGTGTGTGTGTGTGTGTGTGTGTGTGTGTGTGTGT
>NW_017729025.1:69944796-69953271 GCF_001723915.1 Gavialis gangeticus
TGTGTGTGTGTGTGTGTGTGTGTGTGTGTGTGTGTGTGTGTGTGTGTGTGTAAAATATGGAGTTTCAGTTTAACCATACACTGGAATCTACTTACAGTAAATCTCTGCTTAAAGATCCAGATACTTCAGTGCTTTTCAGTGGAGTTTCTCTCGTTATTGAAGCTTCACTCATTTTTAGAGTAAAGTTTCACTCTGCTATAAGCAGGTTCCAGTGTGCTAATCCCTTTAGAGCATAGCAATTTTCACTTAGCAATTCTCTTTTACCAGATAGCTGTTAAATGCTGCATTCTAAGGGGATTATCGTCCACCCATTTTCCTCTTCTGCTGTGGTTCAGAAAATAAAGATGGCTTTATGTTCTGGGATGGGGTGAAGGAGTAATTCTGGTTTTGCTGTAGATGATCCCTCTGGATATGAATGGCCTACTATTTTGTCCACCAGCTGTAAGGCATTTAAAAGCAAACAGCAGCAACAAAACCAAAAACAGTAGAAAGTTGTGTAGCCCATTTCTTAAACAATTTAGCCTGTTTCCTTATCTTGTTCAGTTGTTTCTTATAGTTAATCTTCACAAAAAAATTTCATCTCTAAGATCCCTCCAGTCACTCTGAATATGTTTAACTTATATGATATTATAAATCAATTTTCCCATTTGTGACTGAGATTAAAACTCCTTACAGCTACAGAAGTGCTGGAATAGTCTCTTCCTGTGTTGTTTGAAGTCAGGTGGTGAATCTGGTCTGCTTTGGACCATTTTAGGAGAGACCTATACCATTTACGTTTTCTTGTTCTCATAGAGCAGGAGTGTTGAATACCATATTTGAAAGCTTATTCTTTTTTGAGGAAAGGATTGCAAATTCCTTTTCCCATGTCTTTCTAGGGTGGGAGACGCTGACAATTTGTTTCCCATTCTCATCTGCCTTTTAGGGAGATAAGCACATATACTTCCTCTTTTGTACTAAAAGGGAGAAAAATCTCAGCAGTTTATGCACACAAGGATTAAAGGTAAGTGCTGTTGCCATGTTCCCTGGACTACACATCCAATCTGAAGGGATCTGTGGCTGGGAATAAGGTTGGATGGGTGGCTAGTTAATGAGCTGCATCAGCTTTTTCATATCTGCAGCTATTGGCGGTTTAGGAAACTGATAAAAAGAAGTTTGGGGATAGACCTCCACTTTTGAAACATGGTTACATTTGATGTTTGATAACAGTGCATCTCTTCTTTCTGTTCTCCTTGTCCAGAATGGGTGCATACGTTGTGTTCTAACCATTTTGTAGGCCTTAAAAATGCACAATAAGTTTGACCCTGTAAAATTACACGAGATATATTATTATGGATACTTTTCTCCCCATGTTGAGTTGTATCCTATCTTTTGATGCAATATTTGTACAAGAATAGATCTAAACTTTTGTTTATAAATGAGATTTTTTTGTGACATATTATCCGTTGGAACCAGAGATTAACTATGAATAAGAATGTTCCCTATGTTGTTGTTATACTCTTGCCAGATATGTAGGATTATATCTTTTGGAAAAGGATCATGTAAAGGATTCCTGAATGAAATTGTTTTTAAAAAAAATGTATTAATGTGGAAAATTCTAATCTTTCTCCACATGCTAACAGCTAACTCAAAATTGTTTGAGTATGTAACATATAACCAATATCGTATTGATTGTTGTCAGCACTGCTTGGGTCTTAGTAGCTTTTTAAGCCTGAGTAAAGAATTATTTTCACTCTCCACATTTGAAATATTAATTTTTTGTGTATATTTCTCTCGTCTCTATTTCTCTCGTGTCCTAATACATATTTATCTTGGACATCTCCAGCCAAAAGATCTCTCTTTAAGAGACACCCCAAAGTCAAACTTCAGGTTTAATGCAGCCTGGTATTATTATTTTAAAGTAAAATAAAATGAGTTTCATATATTTTATTTAAACTACAATGAAATCAATTTTTAAAAATATTTTCTTCCCATGTTTCCTAACTAATTGTCTTGTTACGAAGGGCAGCCAGAACCCAAATAAAAACAGTGTAAACTCATATAAAACTGAATCAAGTGAATTTATTTTGTGAAATGAAATAAAGAGCATTGATGGTAAAACAGATTAGCTTATTTGCTGATTTAAATGTACATATTAGAGTAAAAATTCTAACTTGTCAAGATGTATTCCTTAATTTAGTTGTTTTAAGTTTTATCTTCAGTAAAGAGGCTTGTACTTGTAGATCCTGACATGTAGTCAACTTTAGATGTGTACTTAACTGACTTTAATGCAGCCACTCAAGTGGATGCATTTTTCAGAAACAATGATTTGAAAAACAGGCCATGCTTCTTCAACTTTTACATTTATCTATGACAGCTTCAGAGTATATGATTTTAGAACGTGTGACAGAAGGCAGCTCTTTTACAGGGTTCCTGATCCTTCTAGTGTAATCAGTGATAAAGCTCTGCCTTTCTGTAGAGTTGAGTTTAGATTTATAATTCCATAGCGGGATGGTCTGCTTGAAAGTATAGTCCGTCAGTTGAATATCAAATTGAATATAGCAATCTTTTATTTTCTGTTAATCAATGAGAATGAATATAACTGTTCAGAATTCTTAATAAATTAATAACAAATTCTTTACTAAAATGTCACTGCAAAATTAAGATGGTTATGGAAAGCTAATTTATATTATGTAATAATACCCAGTACTGTTTACAGGTCGCAAAAAGGAGCTTAAAACTATCTGGTGTTTCATACTAATTATATGTGAGCTCTTTGGCTACTTATTTAAAGAATTATTAAAAAAAGAAAAAGGAAAAAAAAAAACATCTGAAGTGACATGAGTTCCAGCTGGGGAATCTGAAATCATATATTCAGTGCATGATTTGTATTGAACTACAGTTGGAATATCTAATTCTGCAGTAGCAATTGTGTAAAGTCAGGTCAAATTGGACATGAAGAATGAACACACATGATTTTTGTCTTTGCAACTGATGTCTGCACACATACTAGCATATTAGCCATGTACGGGCATTCAGTTTCTATTGGGAGAATCATTGTTCTCCCATCGGAAAACAAAAGTGTATAGACATTGAAGCTTTTTCTACCAGGATAAAAATGGCCACTTTAGGAGAAAAATAACCTGGGAACAACCAAGGTTAAATTTGCTTCCAGGTGACTGAATGTCTGCACACTTTCTCTCAGCTTAACTCTACCTAAGCTTAACGCTCCTGATTCCTGCCAGAAACAGGGGACTCCAGTCTGGAGAAGGCACAGGGGTTAGCTGCTTCCTTCATCCCACAGATAGGGAAGGGAGGAGCAGCCATCAGCTGCTCCCCATCAGGTTCTTGCAGCAAAGCTTCCTGTGTCAGAAGCAAGCAGTGGCTTTGCTGCACTGGTCCCTCTACTTGGCTCTCAGATGCTGGAGCCAAGCACAGGGAGCACTGACCTGTAGGAGTGCAAGGAGCAGGGGCTGTTCTTCTGTTGGGGAAAACTGGGAGGGTTCCTACTATGAGAGAATGCCCCATCCTTTGCCAGTCAGCTGACTGGTGGGATGGTGGGCATTCTCCCAGGTGGATCCCTCCCAGGACTGTCTGTGGCACCTGCTGCTTTTCATCAGCTGCCAACTACTACTTGACAGGCTGTCTCCTTTCCAGGCAGGGGAGAGGACAGGCTGTCAAGCAATGAGCTTTCTTAAGGGTGGGGGTTCACACCAAGAGCAACCCTCTAGTACCCTTTGGCTTGGAGACCATTCCAATGAAGCTCTCCAACCAGAGGAACATCTGTATAGTCCAGGTCCTGAGCTATTTTTCTACTAGGAGAAATTTCTTCTGGTAGAAATGAACTACTGTACACAGGCTCTCTGTGTGTGTATTTGTGCATGTGTGCATGAGTGCCTAAACCAAAGGTAATACAAAGCAATTGGTATGAGTCAAGTTTAAAAAAAAAGACAAAAAAGCTTGACTTATCAGCTAAGATGATGAAAGTTTCACTTGAAAAACTTTAATTCTTTCAGTTGAAAATGTAGTTAGAATGTTTAAACTGGATTGCTTTTAGTACTGGAACTAAGAACTGCACTTAGGAACTCTGCTATTTAAAGGTCAAAAACATTCCTTAAAGATTTCATTGATTCACAATTAGAGATGAATATTTTGAGACTTGTTCTAATATTTAATTTCTTTTTCTCAGAACCTCTTAGTTGGTTGTATGGTAAAAAAGCAGCATTGACCTAATGATATTGTCAAGGATGACATTTTCTGTCTGAAGTGTGTTTCTCAGTCTTATTATGTTTTCAGATAAAATGGTGCATCTTGACATGTTGTTTAAAAACTAGAACAGTTCTGCATATGAAAACACAAACTGATAATTAGATAGATATGCCATATGTGGTGGTTTAAGTTGGCATATATCTCAAATGGCATACTTAATGTACTGTATTACTTGGATTAGTAATTTTACAGCTGAAGGCTGCTACGGTTGTTATGTTGACTCCCTCTGGTGCATCTACAGTTAATGATGACAGAACCTTTCCTCTGCAAAACACTACTTTCAGCAGTTTAAAATGCAGTTGTGGTCTGAAGTATATTACACAAAGTAACACCTTTTACAAATTTGCACACCATTTTATGTATTTTTAATTGTACAGTTTTGAAGAATTAATTACTTTATAAAGGTGTGTGGGTGGTGTGTGTGTGTGTATGTGTGTATGTATATGTATGTATGTATGTATGTATGTATGTATATGTAGGTTCTCTATATTTGCTCTTAAGGTGTTTGGAAGGGATTGAGATATAGATATAGATCTAGAGTCTGTTTTTCCCCTGATGAATATGTAACTTAAAAATGTGTATGTTGCTAACCCAAGTGTTGGATATCTGTAGCTTGGCCCCTCCAGGCTACAGAAACAGCCAAATAAAACATGCTCTTCTGTCCCTTCTAGGGGATATAAAAGACAGGGAAACAAGGGCCCCATGTGCAAATGTGAGGGTATATCCTTTGCAGACTGTTCTAGCTGAGATTTACCTTTAAAATCACTGCTTATTTAAAAAAAAATAAATCGGAAAGCAGTAGTAAAAATGTCATATTAACATATTCAGTTTACATTATATGTATCTAATTACATAGAAAGTTGTATTCAGATAAATAACTTCTTTCTTTGTTAAATAATTTATGGACCACTTCCAGGGTCAAAAGTAAATCTACCAAGATTTTAATGAGCTGAGGTCCAAGAGAGCAAAGGAAACTGTCATGTCTTTTCTTCAAGTATAGATTGGACTGGAAGAGATCGTGACCTATTGAGTTCAGTCCCCTGTTATTGCAGGCAACCATTTTTTACAATCCTGTAAACCAGTGGGGGCCAACTTTTTTGGCAGCCATGCCACAAATTAGCTTAACATCTTTCTTGAGTGCCATTCAGATATCCTTTCCTCAGCCTGATGGGCTGCTCTGCTTTCAGTTCCCTGCCCTGTTACCCTACGCAATCTGCTGCTTTGCTTTCTGCTCCCTGCCCTGTTCTCTTCTGATTTGCTTGTCTGTTTTCCACTCCCTGCTCTTTCTGCTGCTGCATTGCCCGTCTCCTCCCTGGTCTGCCATTTGCCACCCAGAGAGGCTGCCCATGCCACTTGTGACACATGTTTTGCATATTGGCCACCCTTGTCATAAGCAGTACTTCCCAAAAGGAGAAGCGGAAATAAAATGAAAACCCCGGAGGGATGGTGGAGGTGATAGTGTCCAGGGAAAAGGAGTGTGAACCAGAGAAACTTGAGGAAAGATGTTCAGAGGAAACTCTCTTTAAGAGAATTGAGAAGGTACCCTAAAAGGAATTGGATGAAGAAGCCAGAAAGTAGAAATGTGACAGAAGGATTTGTTTATCAGTGTATAGTGGTTACTGCTGTTCTGCCCAAGGTAGCTAAAATGTAATTGCTGATGGAAGGAATAGTTGTGATTATGGTGTAGACATATCCATCCCCAGGACAAAACACATGGGTGGGTGATGAAAAAGCTATTAAAAAAGCAACAGAAAATGCAAACAGCAGTTTTTAAAGCGTTTAAAACTCTGCTAAACCTGAGCAGAATTTAATGGGATAAAGAAGAGTTGCTTCTCTGGCTTGAGGGCTTTTTCCTGCTGAATTGCCAGGGCCTGCTGCAAACAGTGGACATAGTAGACTGTCTCAGAAATAAAGGTTGTCACAGTCTCCTATAATGTGAATTGTAAAATAGTCTGAATGACCTGTAAAATGATAGGTTCCTTAGTTTAAAATATACTGATTGTGTGCAGCATTATACTAGGTACCTTGCCTTCTGTGTCTTTGTGAGTTTTGTTATGGTTTTGTCCTCACTGTCATTTTTATTGCAGTTTTGTTTTTTATTTTCTGCATTTTTTCTGCCTTGCGGGTGTTCCAGTTCTGCTCCATTCTGAGGTGCAAAGGGGCTTTAAGCTGCATGAACGGGGCACTGGAAGATTCTAGCTGGAGGCAGGCTAAGTCTCTTATGCCAAGAAAGGTGAGTGACATGTTAAGGTTGTGCTCAGGTTAATATTTAAAAATGGTGTGCTTCTGCTTTTCCATGATCTCTAGCTGGCATAGGTACTGAGGGACAGCTACCATTTTATAAATTGGAGTAGTCATAATTTCTCTATATTCCACAGGGATTTAGAGAGTATAAAGATGGGCATGTTAGGATTTTTAGGTTTCATTTTAGGCTTCAAGTTTCTTGGCTGCTCAAGGTCTGTGCTAAATGTTTTTTTTTTCCTGTTTTCATATCTTAGATGTTCAAAATTAAAACAGCAATCTCTTTTTGTCATTACAGGGTGCATCTACACATGCCCCTGCCCCCCATGGCACGGTTGGTACTGCACTGTCATTTAGTAATTGCTTTAGGAAGTACTATATGACAGTGTAGTAACAGCCATTACTGCACCGTTCTGGTGGCGCAGTTATTTTTAGTACTTGTCTTGCCATAGTGACGCACCATAATGAGATATGCTATGTCACCATAGTGACGAGTTCTCATACAGATGAGTGCACAGTGTCCAGTTTTTAATATATTTTATCCTCCGGCCAAATAAGTGCCTGTAAATCAAGGTACAGACTAGTTTATGATCTTGGGAGTTTGATCGCAGTGAACTCTCAGTAGTTTTCAGTGATATAGAAATTACTGTATGAAGATGGAGAAAAGGAACTTTTAAAATGGTGTTTAATTTTATGTAATTCATTTCTCAGTTAAGTGTCGGAGACTGTGTCTACATGAGACGCTAACTGCACAGTCGTTACTGCGCAGTCATTTAGTACTTGCATACACAAGTACTAAATGCTGCTCAGCATCCAGAGTTATTTCTTAGTTGCATCCCTGAATGACTTTTTGGTGATGCTGACTGCGCAGTAGTTTGTTACTACAGCACAGTAGTGTCGTGTCAAGCTTTGTGCCATGCAACACTACTGTGCAGTAGTACTAACCAGCTGCTGCGCAGTTGGTGTCTCGTGTAGACGTAGCCAGAGTTCTGCAACAAAATTTGAGAGTACATTTAATGTTTCTGTTCCATTCTGAACTGTGAGACTTCTGTGTCTAGGCACTCCAGAGCACTGCAGAAAGTAGATACTCATAGATTCTTGAAAGTTATCAACAAATGATGCTAAGAAACTCAGAAGCCAAGCAGTTTCTCTGATTTTTAAATTTAGCTCTTAATATTGAAGGGTTTGGAATGATGAATTAAAATTATTGCGAGCCTTGAAGTTTAACTGCTTGTCAGAGCGTACAAATAATCTGGAGTTTTCCCTTATTGTGGGTCTTCAGTAAAATTTTAACTGAGTGTCACGTCGGTATATAAAAAGCAGTCAACATATCATTAGGAAATACTTGTAGTGGAGTAAGGAAAATACCTTTGACAGGTCATAATTTATCTTTGTTTTGCTATCTTATTATATCTTACAGTTTATTACTTATCTTGATTCTTTTATTTTTATGTACATGTATTTGAGCAAACATGTTTCAAATTTTAAGATAACCATTTCTTTTACTTTCGGTAAGCAAAATTATATTATGAACATGTTTTAGGTTTCTGGCAAATTACTGTCTGGCTTTATTTGTATTGCCATAGCACCTAAAAGTTTTAATTGTCAGGTGAAGATTCCTTTCTCCTAGTTGATAAACAAATACTAAAAGATTTTCCCTGTCCCAAAGGGTTTATATTCTAACTACAAGGCAAGAAACAACATGTGACAAGAAACAAGACAATGTTTTTTAAATTAAAATTCAGCAATTTGTTTTAAATATCTTGCTGTATGGGAGTGTATGGGCTTTGAAGCAAAGTCCTCAACAAATGCTCAGAAAATCTTCTACAAAACTGCATTTATGCAAGAAGTAAAAATAACTGCAGTTGTCAGACCATGTATGGTAGATGTGTTCTTTACACTTTATGGTAATTTTGTTATCGTATTTATTCAACAATTAAATAATTACTGTGGTGATGACTTCAGTTTGACTGGCACATGCTCCCACCT
>NW_017729025.1:69953298-69958621 GCF_001723915.1 Gavialis gangeticus
GACATTTTTGATACTTTACACTGGAATTTAACCCTGTTATCAACAGCCTGTTACCATATTCTCCTTACATAAAGGAGTTATAGCAGCAAGTGATATTCTTAAAGATAAAAAAAAAAAAAATTATAATTTATACAGCAGTCAGCTTGCACCCTTAAATATGATTTGCTTGCCTCTACTTATTATGTATATGCATCATATCTGTTTTTTATTAGCTCTCTGAGTATGTATTTTAAGGCATCTATACTTGTTTGTAGCCCTTTTTGTGAGTTTGGCTTAGGTGCAACTTAATTATGGACTAGGGGAGTAGGAAATATGGAAGAAAATCTTTTACTCTTGGATTACTGCTAAATTCCATGTATATTGAAATTATATGGATATGATATGTGTTCTTCAAATTTAGTATTTTTAAATTAAATTTTGGTCAGGCCCTCCCAAACACAAATGGGAGCTATTGTAATCTTCTGAACTATATGTGCAGGAAAAGAACATTTATTAAAATTTGATAAGGATAAATCTAGTAGGGAACAAATGAGTACTTTTAGATATTATGGTTAGCAAGTTGTTTTAATTAACTTGTCATAGTACACCTTTCCTATTGGAAAACAGCCCTGCACTTCTACTCTAGGAGGTCTTAAGAACTGCAGGAACTCTGTAGTTTTGTCACCTTTTATAATTGCTCTCATTAATTTGTATGTAACTTTTTTTTTCTTTTAAATTTGTTTGCAAGTACTACAGCAATAGGTAGGATACTGTAGATACTTCTGTACTGAGTGTGTACTTTTAAAAATACTGTTTTATTAGTCAACTACCATGTTCTATTAATAATTAAAAAAAAAGGTGTCTGTGTAACTATCATAGTAATTTAATAACAGTTTCTACAAAGGAAGTATAAGCTGTTTTGCAGATTCAGTTCCTGTTTTATTTCTGTATTCCACTCAAACATAAAATTTGAAAATATAGAAATTACTTTAAACTGTGACACTACAATACTTTTTGAAGTAACAGAAGTACAACAATTTAAAGACAGCTGAAACTGTTCTTCCTTCCCTAATCTGTGCCTTGTAGCGGTCTTAAGCAGTTGACAATCTAATATCTTATACGTCCAACTTTTAATTTTCATTTGACCTCCTCCATATTCTATGTTGCATAGATTGGTGCACTTTTATATTTTATTACACAGTGTATAATTTAAAAATATACAATGAATAAATAAAAATAAGAGACCCACTGTTCATAGCTGACTTTTTGCTTTGCTAATTTAATGCTGTTCTATAGCTTTTTTATTAAAGTTTAGGTATAGGTATCCCTGGCAAAAGGAAAATAATTTGTATTTATATGTTGTGCTCTTTTTATTTTCTACTTGTATTTAACATAATTTTCTTTGTTTTCCAATAAAGATGGTAGAATATCAAGAGACATAGGTATCCATTAATTTAGTTTCTTGTTAGTATAACTCTAAAGGCCTCCTTAATATAATATAATAATTTGACCTGGAGGTAAGCAGGCACAACTTTATTAACGTTGGTGAAGCAATACTTATGTAGTGCAGTTGAATTTGGACCAGTATGTACAAAGAGAATCCCTAAGGGCCAATGCAGTCAGTCTGCAAAGAGATGAATAAAAATAGGACATGAAAATACAGCTCTGGAATACTTCCAAGTCAAGCTCAATCTCAGTTAGATATTAACTACTAACATCAATATGAATAGCTTAGTACAAGAGACACTTAAATATACACATCAGCTATACCGTATCTTAAAAACAGAATCGTCTGTATCCTGGCAAACTTAATATTTGTTGCAACTGGTTTTCTCATCTGGGGAAATTTGTAAGAGAGCCACCTCTATTCCATTAATGGCAGTCCTACCAGTAAGCCAAATGCCACAGCATTACAAAAGAATGTGTTCTTAAATAATAATACGTGTAAAGGCCTCACAGCCAACTGTCCTTGCAGATGATGAGCATGCATAGATAGTTGCATCTATAGCTGAAAAAGATAAAGACTTATCTATGTGTACTTATCTATGTCTCAGATGGCACTGCGAAATGAAATCTAAAAAAAAAAGTTGAAGTATGCATTATTCCTGTGGAATAGGAAAAGAAAGCGCTGTAATGTACTTGTCTAAATTCAGGGATTGTTTTGACTAGTGATGGAAATTACATTTTGGAACATAGATGATGCATAAGTGCTGAAAGTGGAGGAGCCACAACTCTGTGCCACTACAGTGGAGTGGGGGAGTGGAGGGGTCACAATTCCGTGCTGCCGCTGCTGCCAGGTGTTGGGTCTGGCCAGGCTGCAGCCACATGTCTCACTGTTGGTGTAGAAATTGGCTGCTGCTGCTACCCCTACTGCTGCTGGGAACTGGCTTTGGCCAGGCTGCAGCCCCATGCCCTGCTCTCAGCACAGAAATCTGTAGGGGGGCATGTGCCCCATCACTCCTCTCTGACTCATCATCAATATTTTGGGGTAAATATAACTTTTACACTGAAAGTTTGACATTGGAAACTCTACCCAGGAAATTTTAATGTCAGCTAACAAAAATTGGGGAAAGTCTGTGTCTGTGTGTACTTTTCCTTCACTTTGTGTTCTTTGTTTTACCTGATAGCATTCAGTAGGGGTGTGCAAAACAGGCCGTATTTGATTCAGATTCAGCCCGAATCGGGGACAGTGATTTGATATGTTGATTTGGAGCACTGTCCCCAATTCAATTCAGCTGAATCTGAATATTCTATGCTAATTCAGAGAATCAGCGATTTGGCCATAGACACAGCTTTAAATGTTTTTTTTTTTTTCTACGTATCTCAAGGTACCAGGCATGGCTTGTGAACGCTGTGATGGCGGGGTGGATGGAGTGTCCCACAGGGGAGGGGGAGCCCGTGTGCTTGGTGCCAAACCTGGTAGTAGATCGGAAATACTTTGATTTGATGTCATATACTTGATGTCATATATCTTGACTTTTAAAAAAGCCTTCGATCTGGTATCCCATGACCACCTCTTGGCAAAACTGGCTAACTGCGGCCTTGACCTCACCATGATCCGCTGGCTGGGGAATTGGCTCCATGGTAGGACCCAGAGGGTGGTGGTTGACAGAAGTCAATCGTTGTGGTGTGCTGTGACCAGTGGGGTCCCTCAAGGCTCTGTCCTAGGGCCTATTTAATATCTTCATTAATGATGTAGACATTGGTGTCATAAGCGGACTGGCCAAATTTGCCGACAACACCAAACTCTGGGGTAAAGCATCCACACTTTACAGGCTCAGGAAATGGGTGGGTGAGAACCTGATGGTGTTGAACACTGAAAAATGCAAGGTCCTCCACCTTGGGAGGAAAAACCTGCAACATGCTTATAGACTCAGCAGTGCTATGCTAGTTAGGACTATGGACGAAAAGGACTTGGGGGTCATGATTGACCACAAGAGGAACATGAGCCTTCAGTGTGATGCTGCTGCTAGTAAAGCGAGCAAAACACTGGCTTGCATCCATAGATGCCTCTCAAGCAAATTCTGGGACATCATTCCCCATTGTACTCAGCCTTGGTGAGGCTGCAGCTGGAGTAGTGCATCCAGTTTTGAGCTCCACAATTCAAAAAGGATGTGGAGAAGCTTGAGAGAGTCCAGAGGAGAGCCACGCGCATGATCAGAGGTCAGGAAAACAGACCTTATGATGAGAGGCTGAGAGCCATGGCACTCTTCAGCCTGGAAAAGCACAGGCTCAGGGGTGATCTGGTGGCTACCTACAGGTTTATCAGGGGTGCTCACCAGGATCTGGGGGAATGTTCATCAGAGCGCCCCAAGGGATGACAAGGTCAGTCACAAACTTCTCCATGACCGTTTCAGACTGGACATAAGGAAGAACTTCTTTACTGTCCGAGCCCCCAAGGTTTGGAATAGACTGCCTCTGGAGGTGGTTCAAGCACCTACTTTGAATGCCTTTTAAGAGACATTTGGATGTTTATCTTGCTGGGATCCTATGATCCCTGCTGACTTCCTGCCCTTTGGGCAGGGGGCTAAACTCAATGATCTTCCGAGGTCCCTTCCTGTTCTAGTGTCTATGAATCTATGACTGCAGGGGGGCTCCAGGTGCTCCCCCAGACCCAGGAGGCACCAGTCACCAAGCTGGCAGGATGCGGGGGGGGGGGGAAGTGGCCCCCTGTGCTCTCCCCAGTGGAACCGGCAGTGAACTGGAAGTGCTTTTGGTCTACTTCTGGGTCTGCTCCATCCACCCCACCATTTCAGCATTTACAAGCCAGCTGCTGCCTTGAGGTACGTAGAAAAAACATTTAAAGCTGTGTGTGTCAGAATCTTTCCAGATCTCTCTGAATCAATTCGGAGGGTTCAGATTCAATTCAGAGGGATTAAAGGGTCTCCTGATTCGATTTGGATTTGGAGATTTGGCCACCAAATTGGGCTGAATGTCCGCTGAATCAAATTGGGGACTGAAGCTTTGCACAGCCCTAGCATTCAGTCGTTTTTCCTTCAGAAGAAAATTATTAAACATTTACTTATATTAACTTGAAATGATGTGCAGCTTCCCTTACTACCTACCATGTTATGGGAGTATTAAAGTGATAGTGTAGCCGTGATGGTCCAGGAGTTGAGAGGCAAGATTTAAAAGCTTGTCTATCTCTATCCCAACTATGCATTTGGTTCACTAAAAGGTAATACCCTAAGAAATCCTTGCCTGTTGCCAGTAGCCGCTATTTGTCACATCACAATTTGTCTCTGTTACTCTAAACCAAGTAAATATACATTGCCTTATCAGTCCTCTTTTTGTTTTGCCATACAGAAATTTAGATGATACTGATTTTTTCTAAAAAGTGGTGAAAACATTCTGTATTAAATGCCATTCCTTCAGTTTGTCAGTATCCCGATTGTAGCCATATTGGTCTAGAGGAAAAATGAATCAGGGCTCTTGATAGAGGTGTTATCTTTTATTAGACCAACAAGATTTTTGCCAAAAATTCTTTAATTGCAGTTAATTGCAGTCTCTAGGGCACGAACATCCTTCATCAGGCATTGGAGAAAAGATTGTAAAAGTAGTTGTCCTGGGTAGAATGAAAGTTCATATTTCATAGGATTTCACAGCTGTGTCAATAGATGGAAAACTCCTTTGGGTAGTAGGCCTGTGTGAAGCGGCTAGTATTTGCTTCAGATTTGGCCCATTTGGGGGACAGTGATTTGATTCGGTGATTTGAATCACTTTCCAAATCAATTTGGCTGAATCTGATTTGGAGACTCGGCCTCTGCCAAATCTCTGAATCGAACAGGCCCCATCTTCTGCCTGCTTTTCCAGTCCTGGCCTGGCCCCAGCATCCCAGCCCTTT
>NW_017729025.1:69959023-69960099 GCF_001723915.1 Gavialis gangeticus
GTTAGGACCCAGAGGGTGGTGGTTGACAGAAGTCAATCGTTGTGGTGTGCTGTGACCAGTGGGGTCCCTCAAGGCTCTGTCCTAGGGCCTATTTAATATCTTCATTAATGATGTAGACATTGGTGTCATAAGCGGACTGGCCAAATTTGCCGACAACACCAAACTCTGGGGTAAAGCATCCACACTTTACAGGCTCAGGAAATGGGTGGGTGAGAACCTGATGGTGTTGAACACTGAAAAATGCAAGGTCCTCCACCTTGGGAGGAAAAACCTGCAACATGCTTATAGACTCAGCAGTGCTATGCTAGTTAGGACTATGGACGAAAAGGACTTGGGGGTCATGATTGACCACAAGAGGAACATGAGCCTTCAGTGTGATGCTGCTGCTAGTAAAGCGAGCAAAACACTGGCTTGCATCCATAGATGCCTCTCAAGCAAATTCTGGGACATCATTCCCCATTGTACTCAGCCTTGGTGAGGCTGCAGCTGGAGTAGTGCATCCAGTTTTGAGCTCCACAATTCAAAAAGGATGTGGAGAAGCTTGAGAGAGTCCAGAGGAGAGCCACGCGCATGATCAGAGGTCAGGAAAACAGACCTTATGATGAGAGGCTGAGAGCCATGGCACTCTTCAGCCTGGAAAAGCACAGGCTCAGGGGTGATCTGGTGGCTACCTACAGGTTTATCAGGGGTGCTCACCAGGATCTGGGGGAATGTTCATCAGAGCGCCCCAAGGGATGACAAGGTCAGTCACAAACTTCTCCATGACCGTTTCAGACTGGACATAAGGAAGAACTTCTTTACTGTCCGAGCCCCCAAGGTTTGGAATAGACTGCCTCTGGAGGTGGTTCAAGCACCTACTTTGAATGCCTTTTAAGAGACATTTGGATGTTTATCTTGCTGGGATCCTATGATCCCTGCTGACTTCCTGCCCTTTGGGCAGGGGGCTAAACTCAATGATCTTCCGAGGTCCCTTCCTGTTCTAGTGTCTATGAATCTATGACTGCAGGGGGGCTCCAGGTGCTCCCCCAGACCCAGGAGGCACCAGTCACCAAGCTGGCAGGATGCGGGGGGGGGGG
>NW_017729025.1:69960203-69961820 GCF_001723915.1 Gavialis gangeticus
TTGACTGCGGGGGGGCTCCAGGTGCCCCCCCAGACCCAGGGGGCCCCAGTCCCCAAGCTGGCAGGATGCGGGGGGGGGGGGAAGTGGCCCCCTGTGCTCTCCCCAGTGGAACCGGCAGTGAACTGGAAGTGCTTTTGGTCTACTTCTGGGTCTGCTCCATCCACCCCACCATTTCAGCATTTACAAGCCAGCTGCTGCCTTGAGGTACGTAGAAAAAACATTTAAAGCTGTGTGTGTCAGAATCTTTCCAGATCTCTCTGAATCAATTCGGAGGGTTCAGATTCAATTCAGAGGGATTAAAGGGTCTCCTGATTCGATTTGGATTTGGAGATTTGGCCACCAAATTGGGCTGAATGTCCGCTGAATCAAATTGGGGACTGAAGCTTTGCACAGCCCTAGCATTCAGTCGTTTTTCCTTCAGAAGAAAATTATTAAACATTTACTTATATTAACTTGAAATGATGTGCAGCTTCCCTTACTACCTACCATGTTATGGGAGTATTAAAGTGATAGTGTAGCCGTGATGGTCCAGGAGTTGAGAGGCAAGATTTAAAAGCTTGTCTATCTCTATCCCAACTATGCATTTGGTTCACTAAAAGGTAATACCCTAAGAAATCCTTGCCTGTTGCCAGTAGCCGCTATTTGTCACATCACAATTTGTCTCTGTTACTCTAAACCAAGTAAATATACATTGCCTTATCAGTCCTCTTTTTGTTTTGCCATACAGAAATTTAGATGATACTGATTTTTTCTAAAAAGTGGTGAAAACATTCTGTATTAAATGCCATTCCTTCAGTTTGTCAGTATCCCGATTGTAGCCATATTGGTCTAGAGGAAAAATGAATCAGGGCTCTTGATAGAGGTGTTATCTTTTATTAGACCAACAAGATTTTTGCCAAAAATTCTTTAATTGCAGTTAATTGCAGTCTCTAGGGCACGAACATCCTTCATCAGGCATTGGAGAAAAGATTGTAAAAGTAGTTGTCCTGGGTAGAATGAAAGTTCATATTTCATAGGATTTCACAGCTGTGTCAATAGATGGAAAACTCCTTTGGGTAGTAGGCCTGTGTGAAGCAGCTAGTATTTGCTTCAGATTTGGCCCATTTGGGGGACAGTGATTTGATTCGGTGATTTGAATCACTTTCCAAATCAATTTGGCTGAATCTGATTTGGAGACTCGGCCTCTGCCAAATCTCTGAATCGAACAGGCCCCATCTTCTGCCTGCTTTTCCAGTCCTGGCCTGGCCCCAGCATCCCAGCCCTTTAAAAAAAAAAAAAAAAAAAAAAAAAGCCCTGCACTCACCGGCTCCAGCCAGGCTGGCGGGCGGTGATCCCCACTGCCCGTCACTGCACTATATGAGGGGGCTCTGCCACAAGCACTTAGAGGCGCTGATGACTGTTGCAGTATCAGGTGAGTGGGAGCCTTTTTTTTTTTTTAGTGCTGGGATACTGGGGCCTGGTATGGCAGCCATTGACAGGGCTGAGAGAGCAGGCGGGGGTCATGGGGTGCTCAGGGGGGCTGGGGCCTAGTGGGGTTCTCCCCATGGTTCCCTCCTGCCTTCTTCATCCCCCCCCCTCCCCGCCCACTTTTTACCAGCACAGAGTCCGGGTTCAGCT
>NW_017729025.1:69966820-69968350 GCF_001723915.1 Gavialis gangeticus
CAGGGGAGCCTTTTTTTTTTTAGTGCTGGGATACTGGGGCCTGGTATGGCAGCCATTGACAGGGCTGAGAGAGCAGGCGGGGGTCATGGGGTGCTCAGGGGGGCTGGGGCCTAGTGGGGTTCTCCCCATGGTTCCCTCCTGCCTTCTTCATCCCCCCCCCCTCCCCGCCCACTTTTTACCAGCACAGAGTCCGGGTTCAGCTCTCTGTGGCGATGAGTGGGGACTGCCTAAATCTTCCCTGAAGCTTCTCCAAATCAATTTCAAGGCTTCAAATAGATTTGGACCTTTTTATTGGTCTCCCGATTCAATTCAGATTTGGAGATTCAGGCACCGAATCGGACCAAATCTCCCCCGAATCAAATCAGCAACTGAAGCTTTGCACAGACCTACTGGGCAGGCAGTTCTTAGCTGGTAAGGAGTCTCTCAGCTCTCTTGTGAGGCTCTGTGATGATGCAAATTTTCTTAAACAAAAGCAGGAGCAGTATCTCAGGTTTCAGGTGGTCAAGGGTGCTTCCTGCTTGGGAAATTTATGAAGATTTCATTTAAAAAATCAGCTATTTTAAGTCTTCATAATTTCCCAAGCAGAAAGCACCCTTGACCACCTGAAACCTGAGATACTGCTCCTGTTTTTGTTTAAAGTAATCTGCATAATCACAGACCCTCACAGGAGACTCCTTACCAGCTAAAAACTGCCTGCCCAGTGGAGTTTTCCATCTATTGACTCCTGTGAAATCCTATGAAATATGAACTTTCATTTCTACTCAACACAACTACATTTACAATCTTTTCTCTAATGCCTGATGAAAGCTTGCAATCTAAGAATTTTTTTTGCAAAAAATGTGTTGGTGTAATAAAAGATATCACCTTTATCATGAGCCCTGATTGTTTATTCCTAAAATTTAGCATTTCATATTTTATACATATTCCCTGTAAAGTAACCATAACCCTGATATGCAAGTTCTTGTCTTCCCAGGTGCAAAATTACTTAACAGTATATGGACCGATAGATACGGTGCCTGTTTCAGTGATGCCATCTCTTGTAGGCATTTTTACTGGAAAACAAGACAGTGTCACTATCCTAATTAGCTTAATGGCCTGTCCAGTTAAGTACTTGTGGGTTGTATATGGCCCATAACGAGTAAATTTGTGGTCCTCAGGTTCCTACCCAGCCGCTGCTCTGCTTCCCACATTGCTCTGGCTGCAGTAGCAGCTAGTGTTATTGGCTCCTACTCTCTTCCCATCTGCTTCCTGCCTGTGTTCTAGGGGGTAGGACAGCAATGTGCAGCACAGCCAATGGAGCAAGGGGAGCTCAGGGTCTGGGGCACCCACACAGCATAGTGTAGGAGGGGAGACCATGCTAAGGACCTGAGGGTGGGGTTGGGGCATTGCCTGCATGACCTGGTGCAGGGCAGGTGTTGTGGCCCATGCTAGTGCAGTGCACATGGTTTGCAGCCTCTGGTAGCTTAGAAATTTGACAGCTCTGGGCTAAGTGTAAAACTTAAAAGCACAGACAGATGCCCCTGCCCCCCA
>NW_017729025.1:69973350-69977839 GCF_001723915.1 Gavialis gangeticus
GCACAGACAGATGCCCCTGCCCCCCCCCCCCGCCCTGCACCCAAAAAAACCAAACCAAACCAAACAAAAACAAAACAGCACTTTACCAGAAGAGGAAGCACATTAGTTTGACCTGGTTCCCCAGCGTCTATATAGATCAGGCATTTCAGCGGGGCTTTTTTGCATTTTTCTAAAGCTGATTCAATCAGTTATTAGATAAAAGCCTGCCTGAAGTGCCTCATCTATACATACAGGTGTTGGGTGAGCTGGGTCAAACTAACAGGATGCTTCTTCTGGGCATGCGCTGCATTCGGTGTGGGGACGTGCTAAGCTGAAAGTGAAGTGCGCTGTTCTGGGGGTGGGGGGTTACTTCTATAAGCAGCCTAAAGCACTATGATTTTCTAGGCTCTTTATTCTGTGTTTAAAAAATGAACAAGGCATTTAGTTGGATGTAAAATAGTGAAAAGGTAGCAGCAATAAGATAGGAAGTTTCTTTGGGTTTAGTAATGTATGGAATTTTTATTTTTAAGACAGTGTTAATTTGAGGGAAATGCATACATTTAAACAACTAGGATCGGAATCAAAAGGGTTACATTTTATTTGGATTTTGTGTGATTTTAGGTAAAGTGTGATGCAATAAGGTTTGGATTTAAATTTATTATGACATCTTAGATGTTTCTGTGCTGTTTATCACTTAGGTGACACTATAGCTAGGCACAGGCATGGCTAGCTACCACTCATGATTTACCTGCCCCCTTTTAGTTGGAAACCTGGGAAATCTCATCTAAAGTTTAAATCAATTTAAGATGCATTAATGAAATACTTGAGCACACAAGCACCCTATTTGCCCATTTTCCTTATTCCTGTTCTATCTGTCAACTGCTACTGTCAGTAAAACTGCCAGCCATGAGTTTCCCGGTTCCTGGCAGCTGATAAAACTTTCTCAGTCTCACTGCTATGAAACACACAACTTTTTACCATTACACACAGCTGATATTGAGGTATTAGTTAAATGAGTCTGTTTATAAGTAGTGGAGACTGTAATTGCAGTGTGTGAGTAGTGTATTGGGTTGATACTAGAGGGGCATCATGTTGTATGTCTGAAGAGCTCTCTTTGTTTCCAGAATTTTTATGTGGAGGTGTTTGTTGCTAACAATGGTCTAATTCTCAAGAATTCACTGAATGCAGGAGGAAGAGAAGAGGGAAGTATTTTTCTGTTCAGGAAGAGACTTCTGTTGACTACGATATTGCTGGTATAAACATCAATGCCTTCTGAGTTCAGATGTCTTATTACTGTACTCACTGATCTGTCAGAGTTTGCCTGTAGCATAGCTTTCTAGATCAAATAATAATATGTGAAGAAGAAGGATTTATTTTTTTGACTTGCGAAATATACTTTTTGGAAAAACTGGGAATATATGAAATTAAAAACAATAAAAAATCATTATTAAAGCCAAACTTGAATGGATTCTTTGTGATCCTTAAACGGTGTCACAAACCTGTCTGCGGAGTAGCCCTTAGAGTCCTGAATATTTTCCTGCTGCCCTTCTGTTTGTCCCAAGAAACAAACCAAAGTTTTCACTGGGATAACTTCTTATGCCTGCAAGCCTCAGTTCCCCCAGACCTCACAGCTGCAGCAGCTGGTTTTCCCTTGGGTTGTGAAATAATTTTTAGGTCCCCCTTTTCTGTAGAATGGGTTAGCTTAGAATATCACTTCCCCAGAGATCACTCTACTACAGGCAGTCACTAAGAAGAGAAAACAACAGAAGGATTTAGATAAAAGTGAAAAAGACTAATACAAGCAAAACTGACCGTAAGTTTGAAGACAGGATAAAAATACAAGTGACCTTTCCCATCTTCTCATCTGGCTACAACATTGCCCCTCTAAGATTCCTGTCAGTTTCCAGTGAACAGCCATCTGCTGATCCTGTCTGCCCTGATTGTTGGGGACCTGGATTCACCTGAAAGTCTAGGATCATTCAAAGTCCCCCTCTCCCGGTCACCAGAGTAATCCCTTTTACTTGTGCTTGGGAGTGAGTGGCAATTGTCCTCACCTTAGTAACACAAATAGCCAAAGTTATTTAACAGGTACACCAGGGCCAGGCAATTATTTTGAGAACAGGGCCTCTTACTGAGTTTTGTCAAGCCAGCGAGGGCCTTACAACAGGCAGCTAGGGGCAGATTAATATTAATTTTCTAAATTTTTTAGGGGTCCCGCAGGCTGGATAAAGTGTCCTGGCAGGCCGCATCCAGCCTGTGGGCCACATTTTGCCCATCCCTGAGTTGCACCTATTTCTTATGTAAGCATCCATCAGATTTTTTTTTTTAATTAAACCATGGCTAGAATCATAAAGTTGTATGCAGACCATATAACATAATCTATACAATGGTAAAAGCAACATAAACAGATACAGCATAACATTGGCCTTGAAGTGTGGGTCCACATGTTGTATCAATTGAGCACAAGAAAACATTCATTATCTCACTAACCCCCCAAATTTGATGGTGTTCATGACAAATGGATTTTAGAATTCCCAGGGAAACATGATTCAAATAAATAAAAGTTAATACTGACCTTTTGTACCCCTGTACTGAATGCCTTTGTTTTAGTCTTGTAAATAGTAGCCAAATTGGTTCAGGTCTTGTGCTACAGAAGAAATACAGTTTTTTCCATGGAGCCAGACCCAACATAAAAGTTACCGCATTGAATTGCACTCAGAAGTTATTTACATTTCTTCTGGCTGACACTGGTATATAAATTGGTTATTCTTTTGTTCCCCACCTAATGCCTCAGAGTCCTCTTTTAGGGAGTATTGCATGAATTTGGACCTGCCAGTCCAATAGGTCATGAAATCATGCATGATACACTCTTGTACACTGAAAAATGGTCACAGTGGACTAACAAAATACATGTGGAGAATACGCTTTCTACCAGTGTTACTTTAGAGATCACAAACAACTGGGAGTTTTGGGCAGAATCCCTGCCCCCCCCACACACTTTTTTCTTTTCTTTTCCAGGAAGAATGGCAGTTTCTGCCAATACTACCCTCTCCATCTTTTTATTTTGCCTATTAATGCATGTTAGGAATGTTTGGTTTGCTTGGACAAGTGCCATCCAAATTGCTCAAATGCACATCTTAGTCTTTCTAAGGTACTGAGAAATCATAGATCACATCAAACTGATATGACTTTGAGAGAATAACATATAATTTGCACACAACAGGTAAAAATTTCATTTTTCCCTATGAACCCTTAGATATGGCAAACAAGATAATGGTATGCAGGTGCCTACCTCAGGCAGATGAATGACAGAATACTGCTACCTCTGGCAAGGAAAGGGAATCATGACCTACAGAATGATCTCATCTACCTCATTCACAGTTTGTATTGGTCAGTAGCCCAGTAGTTTGTGGATGTTGACTGTTTTCATCCACAGACATTAAATATGGTTCCTATGTTACTAGCCTTACTTGAATACCCACTTGAATAGTATGAACATGACTTTTTGCAACATTCTCAGGTACGTCATCCAAAAAAAAGTCAAGAGATGTACAAAACAGGCAAAGTTATCAGCATCTGGTGATGATTTTTTTGAACAAAGATTCTCTTCCATTGTTCTGTAATAAAAGGGGCCCTACTAGGTACCTTCCTCAATGTGTTCTACTGTTTTTGTAGATCCAGAAAACTTTATGGATCTAATTCTAATAGGTCAATTTTTTTTTTTTTTTTTTTTGCTACATGCAGCTTTTCAGTGCTCAAGTTTGAAAGTCAGTAGATGTTCACAACAGGTTTCTGTTGGTGATTTTGTGGGAAGTATGGTAGAGGTAAAGGAAGGTCTCTTTTAGTGTTAATAAAGCCATAGAAATTATACTGTTCTACAAAACAATACTTGAAAAATTTTTGAACACCAAGATATTGGAGCTGGAACATGATCAGTCATTGGTATGTTGAGTCACTGTGCACCATACATTTAATTTGTTACAGATTAAATCTCTAAATTAATTGGGTCTAAGGGTAATTAATAGAAGGGGACTGTTTGGGAGCCGTCATATTCTGAGGATGAAGGATGGATCATAATGTTATAATAAACCAATGGACAGCCAATTGTAGAAGATTTCACTAATAAGTCTTTGAAATTACACAGTAATCATGTGGGACCATCAGTCTTTAGAGGATTTTCTAGTGAAATTTTGTCCTGAGCAGGACCAAACTGAAAACCGTGACTCCACAGAAGACATGTTTCCATAATATAAATTGTTTGAACAAAAATGTGCTTGTGTGTAAATGAGTTAAAATGTGTGTGTGTAAACCACTATTACCATATTATACTGCTGTATACTGAAGTGGTTTCATAAGTGAAAATTAAACAATGAAAATCACAATCCTGAATACAGTGGAATTGCATCTTACACGGCGGTTAGGTTCTAAAGTCGGCGCGTAAGGTGAAAATCGTGTATAGTCAAAATTACCTTTGGGCTTGCCCAGTGGTACAGTCCACCCCCTCCCCCAT
>NW_017729025.1:69982839-69984411 GCF_001723915.1 Gavialis gangeticus
AATTACCTTTGGGCTTGCCCAGTGGTACAGTCCACTCCCTCCCCCATCCAGTGGTACAGTCCCTCCTTGCCCCCAGAGCAGCCTGCACCAAACTCCCGCCTGGCCAGCATGTACAGCTTCCCAGCAAGGCTGCTCCCAATGTAGCTGCTTGGCCCCATACACAGCACTGTGGGGGGCAGCTGTGAATCCAAACAATTGGCATTCCGGGGCATATGTGTATGATGAATTTGCGTAAGTTAAATGTGCGTATGATGCGACTCCACTGTATGTGAAAGACTTCCCTTTTATGACATATTAACTAGATATTAGTGTCTTTTTTTTTTAATTGCTCTCTTTCTTACCTGTGGTAATATCAGAAAAATGAAGCACATTGCTCAATTTGAGACCCAGTAAGATTTTATCTGGTGAAGGGGTTGCGAAACACTTTAAATGTTCTCTGCCTGAACTCAAAATTTTATCTCTAAATATTATACTGGAATCATACAAACAAATGGAAGTGTAGCATATAATTTCATAAGTTGACTGATGTAAAACATCTGCATTTTTATAAGAATATTAGTTGGAATATCATGATCAAATTCTAATTTGGTTAGAATTGCAGGGAACAATTAAGTAGGTGATTTTAATTAGATGTGATATTCTTTCTTTTCTGTTTTACAATACTGTGTAGTGGTTTGGGGTAAGGATTATCATCAGCTGTGTCTCATCCTATTCATAGTTGATGTACTTATTCTTGTTTAAAATAGGTCAAATCAGGGCATGCTTAAGGGCCCATCTTTTAAAAACCATCTTTTTACAGCTGGAAGAGGGAGGGAAAAACACTCTGAGGATTGCTACATGCATCAAAGGATAATTTTTTATTTTGACTTTTTTCCACCTGCAGAGAACTAGAGCTATGGGGTTTATTGTAGTCTGTTTAAAGGTTATTTTTTTACTTCTGTCAGATATACCTAGAGTCTTGGATAAATAAAATACACATTTTAAACCTATTTGTGATTAATGGCTTGATATAATAAGTATTGCCTTGCAAATCAAGTGTCTGAAGATACTAAATTTCAGTGCTCTTATTTTATATAATTATAAGATGCCACTTCTGGGTTACTTTTACATTACAAAATATATCTGGTTTATGAAGTATAGTATTGTTGCATTTATTTTGCAAGTGTATAACTTTTACCTTGTGAAGATTCTCAGAACAGAGAAATCCAAATAGTTGCGACTTGTATGGGATTGAAAATTGTTCCATGAAGTTGCTCTGTCAGATTTTGTTTTCCCCATCCCACTTCTAGTTTCCTTTCCAGATACGTGAAATTGCTTTGTTTAACATTTATTATGCCATCCATTTAATTCTTCAAATTGGGTGATCCAGGATAATAGAGAGTAATTGAACTATGATAAATAATGACATTTGTTAAAACAGCACATGATAGAGAGAGAAGTTATAAATTCTTTCCCAGGGAATTGATAATCCATTATGCCTCACCCTTTCAAGCCTTTTTGTTCTGTCATTTCCTTTCTATAAAATGCCATTTCAAAACTTGCTGGACATGTAAAAAAAAAAAAAATAAAAAA
>NW_017729025.1:69989411-70002651 GCF_001723915.1 Gavialis gangeticus
AAATAATGACATTTGTTAAAACAGCACATGATAGAGAGAGAAGTTATAAATTCTTTCCCAGGGAATTGATAATCCATTATGCCTCACCCTTTCAAGCCTTTTTGTTCTGTCATTTCCTTTCTATAAAATGCCATTTCAAAACTTGCTGGACATGTAAAAAAAAAAAAATAAAAAAAAAATCCCCACTAATGTTGTTAACTTTGAAATTAAATGAAATGTTTTAGACTAATATATTAATAGTAATGGATTACATGTCATATTATTATATTTTATATACATTTTAAACTTGATTATGGAATCCTGCTTGCCTAATACTGAGTGTTGTTTGGCAGACTGACATCTTGGCTATAGCAAAGCTGGGCTATAGTTTTTCATGTAGTCTCATGTATGACTTCATAACTATTTATGCTTAACTATCTTAGACAACATGATACTGTCCGTGCTGGCCAATTAGTTCATAACTGACACGTGTTTAGTTATAGGTGGGGCTGGTAGGTATTATCTAGTATTAAGATTTTCTGAGACTGTGTGTTATAAGAATCTCATTGTAAGACTTCAGCTGTTTGCACCAGAATTACCCATGGCCATGTACAGGTGTTACTTCTGTGTTTTCTCCTGGCACAAACAGTGTACTGTTATTGAAGGACTTCATTGCAATTTCCTCAAACTAGGTTGATCTCTTCCCTCCATCCCTCTTAGGTGTTGAGGATACCCAGTATTCCACAGTCCTCTGCTCTCCAGCCCCCTCTTCCCCCTCACTAATTCTCCTGAGGCAGGAGCCTCCTGGAGTCCTGGGAAGGTTCCAGCCATGGGAGAAGGCCTGCCACCTATCCTGCCAATTAAGGGGCCACACTCTTGATCTGGAAAAAGAGCCCCTACCCATTGTACTCCTATAGTTTCACTGGGATGCATGTGGGGCTCAAGGGACAGCTGTGTTTGGGCAGCCTTGCAGCCATAGGAGAACTGTCCCCTGCCCCTTACATACATGTTCCAGCAGGAGGCATGTGACAAGCTGGAGATAGTCGTGTTGCAGTTGCAGGGCTCCCCATATTCACCTGTACTACTCAGGGTCAACCTTAAGGAGTGCAAGGAGTCGGGGATGTTTCCTAGTGAGGGGAAACAGGAGGTTTCTGTAAGAGAATGGCCCCGCAACCTGCTAGTCAGCTGATTGGCAAGATGGTTTAGTGGGGGGGGGGGGAATCTTCTGAACTGGATACCTGCCAGGGCTGTCTGGCCTATATGACAGCCTACCCCTTTCCCAGGTCAGGGAGAGGGCAGTTAATAGGCTTCCCTAAGGGTGGGGATATCCCAGGAAGCAGCCTTCTGGTGTCTGTTTGCTGGAGAGGTCATGTGTGTACTTTTCCTAGGCAAGGTGGTTAGAACATGGGTACACTCCAGCTCCTGGGTTATTTTTCTACTGGTTATAAGTTTTCTAAAATCCTGTCAGTAGAAATGAATGCCTGTCAGTAACCCATATGCATACCCCTTAACTGGTGGTGATGCATATGTGTATAGTTGTGTTTCTGTTTGTGTGTGATAGAAATTTTTGTCTGAATTGATTTATGCCATCTCTGCAAATAAAGCTAGGGAAAATACATTGTTTGTGCTCACAGTAAAAAAAAAAAAAAAATTCTGGTAGCCTTTTCTTGAAGTTCTAGTAACTACAGGTTCTAGAGTAGGAATATTAACTTGGATAGTTTTGTCTTTGTACAAAGACTGATGTGAGAGTCGAGGATTTTTGTATTTGATGTCTTTTATTGAACCAACCGCATGGTTGGGATAAAATTAGACAAAGCTGTTGAATGCAAGGCATTTTTCAAGTCCCAGGGAAGAAGCAGGCCCAGCAAGGGGCCACAGGTGGTGCGGCCAGATGGGAGGGTGGGAAGACAGATAGTGTCATCAGCAAATCTGTTAAGCATTGATTCCATCATCCAAAACATTAATGAAGATATTAAGCAATACCAGATTGAGGACAGACTCTGGGGAATCTGGATACCTCTTCCCAACTAGACACTGAGCCATTGACAACGATTTGTTGATCACAAGGATCCAACCAATCCACTGGACAATACTGTAGTTTTTAATGAGAATGTGTTGAGAGAGAGCATCAAAGGCCTTGCTGAAGTCAAGGTATATCGCATCCACTAGTCTTTCTGCATCCACTAAGTTGGTCACCTATCATAGGGTTGGTCAAGTGTGAGTTGCTCTTGGTAAATCTGTGCTGGCATCACCTTATTTTTCTCTAGGTGCTTCACAATAAGTTATATGAGGGCATGCTCCATGATCTTCCCAGGTATCAAGGTCAGGCTGTAGTTCCCTGGATTCTCCTCTTGCCCTTTTATAAAGATTCCTATTTGCCCTTTTCCAGTCATGTAGAACCTCATCTGACCTCTGTGAGTTTTCAAGAGCCAGTGGCTCTGAAATTACATCAACCAATTCCTTCAGTATGTCCTATCTTAACTGATTTACAAAGCAAGTCTGGCCTATGTAAGGACTTGCATAGGAATTAAGTGGGGGGGGGGGGTCTTGTGGCAAAGCTCCCCACGTGGCGAATCACTGAATTGGACAAATCCAAATCTAAGGCAAATACTAGCTGCTTCACACAGGCCTATTGTATATGGCTATTTTTAGGTATCTATGTACTGTTCCTTTTGGCGTGGAAAAAAAAATCTAGAACACGCTTTACTGGAAGTAGCAGTGTTACTTCAACCAGGCTCTACAGAATCTTTATAGATCAGGTGCTTCAGCAGGGCTTTTCTGGCATTTTTATCTAATAGTTGATTGAATCAGCTATCAGATAAGTGTCAGAAAAGCCCCACTAAAGTGCTGGATCTATATAGATGGAAAGCCAGGTCCAGCTAATGCAGTGCTGCTTCTGGGCATGTGCTGGGCTTAATCCGGAAGTGTGCCAAGTTTAAAGTAAAGTGCTGGGGGGGGGGTTTCACATCAGCAAGCAGCCGTTATGTTTGTAGAACAATACGGAATAAATGGTCATCTTATGAAAAGTTACTTTTAAGTGACTTCCATATTTCCTACGTGATGCTAGGAGAAACAACCAGTTCTCTAAGTTGGTATTCAACTCTGAATCATGAGACTATCCTTCTTCTTTCTGCAGTCATTCACTGGATACAGTCTAGATTTTGCAAGAGATGGGGAGGGGATTCCTTACAGATGACGGTCTTTCACTGTACAAGTCTGATTAATTATATGGTCACCCTCCAACCTTTGCAGTGAGATTGGACACTTGTAACAAAGTGTGTGCTTATGAAGTTAAGAAGGGTATCGTAATTCAGATGCAGAAGGTAACCAACTTAAGGTTTCACAGGTGAGGTTGATGCTAATTATTTCCTAAACTTTGAACTGGTTGCCTGCTTGTAACCATTAACACTTTTTACATTCCTTTTTGTCTGTAATTTATTAAGTGTTTTAAAAAGTACACCAAAAACGCCTGAAATCTTATCCTGTGGAACCATGCTGACCTTTACTTGAGTCAATACTAAGTTTAAAAGTTGGACTCAAGGAACAAACTACTGCTAGTAAGAGGTTGCAATTGTAGGATATTTCTGTGAATCAGCCACTAGTTGGAGACCCTACATTTTGCAAGTAGATTGTACAGTTACCTGTCAATAGCAGAGAAAGGTCAGGAGTTAGAAATTTTGGGTTCAGTTCCAGAGACTGTGAAAGACAGGAGGATTTAGTGTCCTTTTTGATCCATTCTTCAGGCCGTTGTTCTCATTTTCTAGCATATTCCATTTCAACTTGTTTGTATCTTCCTTTTCTCTCCTCTTCATCAGCTCCTCTTCTTCCCTTTCTTTAGTGATTCCACACTAGCCTGTAGCAGTCTATTCTAGCCTGCCCTTCTCTCCTCCCGCCATCCTTCTGCATTTGATTAATCCTATGGCCAAATTTATGTTTAGCCACCTTACAAAGGCTGGGGGACTTGCTGATCAGAAGTGTACAGCAGCTGTTAAGCTGTAACTGTTACAATCTTGTAGTGCTGCAAATGAGCAGAATCGTCCCAACTTTGACCCTGGGTCAAAAATCAAGTCAGCCTAAAGCCGCTGGGAATGTTGGGGCACTTTAGATGCTGTAACAACCCTCTGCTGCTCCAAGGTTAATTGAGTTGCTTTGCATCATTTGTGATTCTTTGGGCAAAGTGACCCATCTCCTTCCCGGGTATGGATAGCCATTGGCTCACAGGAACTCATCCACACTTTGACAGGTCTTGTTTTTAGTCCTGCTGGATGCCTGCAGACCTTCCTCATCCAGGTTATCTCAGGTGACCCTGGATAGACAGGATTAACATTGGACTAGTTTTGCAATGTTGTATTGCTATAGAATCATGTAACAGTTGCATCATAAGAACTTGTTTCACTTTGGCCACATACAGATGTTATGTTTCTACTGGAAGAATTGCTGCTCCCTCGAAAGAAACGGAGTGTACAAGTGTTCACTCAGTTTCTTGCAAGAGAAACGTACCTTTTTGGGAGAAAGGTCTTTCAGGTGCCAACCTAGAACAGCTCTCTTGTGAAAGAAACTCTCTCACAAGACCAAATGCTTGTATGCTTCCTTTATGGTCTGATCTGGGAGTGAAGCTATGGGGGCAATGCTTCCTGAATGTGGGGACTGCCCAGGATCAGCAAGGCAATGCCCCCTGTGCAGGGAGTGGGTGGGGGAGATTGCCACACTGCTCCCTTTGCTTGGCTCCCAGCCACCAGGAGCCAAGCAGAAGAGTAGCTGTTTTTTGTTCTCTGTCCACTCCTCCGCCTGGAGTCCTGGTCTGAGGCTTGGGGAGTTGGAGGGGGTGCCTTGCTGGTCTATTCACATTCCATATCTGTGTATGGAGGGGAGTTGAGCCCCCGACTTGGGTTTTTCCGACCTGGGGAATTGCAGGAGTCTTTTTCTACCGCTTTGCTCGCCCTGGGAATGGGAGGAGTGGAGCAGCTACTGTTCCCAACACCTTCTCTGGACCAGGTGATCCTGGTCTGGCCAAAGTGTGAGGAGCAGGGAAGATGGGGTGGTTACAGACTAAACACCTGTACTGACTGCTCTCTCCCAGAAATATTTTTGTGGTGAAAATGTCTTAAAAATTCTTTAAAATTTTCACTGCAAGAAATGAATGCCTACTTGTGGCCTTTGAAAGATTTGAGGGTGATAAAATTATGTCTGTAATTTCAACCTTAAATTGGATTGCTTCCTCAACTCTTTATGTGTAGTTCCAGCTGCAAGGTCTTGAGTTAACTAGGGACACAATATTCTTGCTTTAGTGCTGACTAATGCCTCATTGGTTGTTTCCCACATACCAGGAATAAAATAATGTTAGTCTCTGCAGCATTATGATGAAGGTTCCTCAGACCCACCGGTTTGGTTTTCTTATAGATGTGTGGGGCTGGAGAATTTTGGAATCCTCGGAGACTTCTGTAGCATGGATTTCTATTCATTTTCATGGAGACGGCAAAAGACTGACATTGCATGAAGTTGTTAGAAGGTTTTCACTTGGGCAATGTAACATAGTTTCACTAATTTCTTTGGGAATACTTGAAACATCTTTCTTAAAAAAAACAAATGAAAAAACCTCAAGCAGAAACATAGCATTGAGAGCAGGAGCAGAGATGAGCAGAGATGTAGCTTTGTTTTTCTTTTAAGTAATCATTTATGTAATATACTACAATTTTAAAGTGTGTTAGGAATCTTTACAGTACTAAAATTCAAGATATAAGGTACAATTCTTACATCATCATATTTTTTCCAGAAACTAAAAAAGCTTCTAGTGTAGATTTTCTGGCTTGTTGGACAGGCAGATTCAGGAGAAAATATATTTCACGTTTGCTTACATAGAAGAGATTGAGAATGAAAATGTTTTTTTCTATTAAACAGCTTTATTATTTCGTTTTTATTTTCATCCCTAAGGAGAATGTTGTCTCATGCTGAAAGTGTCTGCCTCAGTACGATAAAGTAATTCAGATTGGTTTGTAAAACATAAAGATACTTCCTCTACTACAGACTTTAATAACAGATGTGAAAGAATTGTGGCTGTTGTGGCTTCCCAAGATTATAAGGATATAGCTGTGTGCACACATTTGGTTTTCTTTTAAGTTCAACTGAACCACTAGCCATAATGCACTATTTCAGGGGAAATTACTGTTAATATGTGGCTTAAGATACGTTTTTTGTAAATAATTGTGGCTGTAAGTTACAATCCCCTTTTGGCTAAATTTAATGTTGAATTATTAAATACATAGCCTTTAAAAGCCTGCAAATACGAAGCTTTTATTTGCAAATTCTGTAATTGTTCATTATGTTGTTTTTCCCAGTTTTTACAGGATGTAGTTATTTGTCATAGATTTGTTTTTAAACTATTAAAATGGTTATGATAATGATTGTTAGGAACTAATTGATTTTAAGTAATACAAAGCTAATTTTGTTAAAGGTATATATTATTGTAATTACATTGATCTACATGTGCAACCAGAGAAACAGCAACTTTTTTGTGTAAGGTGAAATTCGATTGTTTTAAAAGCCAGAATGAAGATTAAAAATTCATGAAGATGATTTGGCCAGTACATAATTTACCTCCCTTAATTTAAGGTAATTTACAGTGTAATGAACGTTGGGGTTTTCACCTCTTTATACAAAAGAGAACAGGAAAGTTATGTTAGTGCTGTCTAAAAATATTGGAATATATTGAAAGGATGCTTTCACTTTGTTTACATAATTCCATGGGGTGGGGAGGAGGAGTCTGAATGATTTTGGGAGAATTGTATAACTATTTAGTTCCATTCCTGTTGTTGTTGTTGTTTTGGTTTAGAAAATCTCATTCCCTGTCATCACCTTCACTGTTTTTGCTGGTCAGTGTGCTTCAAGAAGTTAGAACATATAGCATGCTGCTTTGCTTAACTGTTTTTGCTTAACAGTCTAAAACCCTTTTTACTTTGTTCCTTGGAGTTTTAGAAGTTCATGGTTTTCAAGAGATGTGCTTAGAAATGTAATAACCTTTTATCAGCATAATAAAACATAACTATTTTGGATGCAGAAGGAGTTGGAAAATGTTAGAGTACACATCTGCATTTTCTAAAAGGGACTTCTTATAGATATGTATTAACTGTACTGCTTATAGTTCCTCATTGAATAGGAATACAGAGAGAAGACATACACATACATATTTTTTTAACTGGAAAAAAATCATCTTTGCTTTTGTGAAACAGTTGTTGGCAAGTATTTTTAAACTATTTGACAGAGGTTTGTAAGAGATGTTAAGTGCATCTTACTAGAGAAATATTTAGACAATAGCTTCTAAATAAAATGCAAACATCACTTTTCATATTAGAGGTCCTAGCATTCCTTTTTTAATTGATTATACTTTGAGGGCCTCTTTGTGAAGACAGACGTTGTCTTTGAAGCTTTTAAGATATGCTGTTCACAAACACACAGATCCCAATAGGTAACTACGTATTGTTATTTTTGTGCAAAATTACTTCACAATATTAATAGAGTATGACCCAGTTTTATGACCAACAAAAAATAGGCAGTGATTTTATCAGACCCTTACAGTACCTACAGTGTGGTTTTATATTTTAGTCATTCATTTAATACTGCTCTGTGGGGTCATCAGTATATTTTGGGTAGGAGAGTTTTCTGTGAAAGTGAACCAGAAAAGGGGGCGGGAGGGGAAAGTCGTATGTCTTGACATATTAAAGCAACCAGTTACTTTAAGTGCTCCCCAAAAATGTGCGTGCATGTGAAAGGTTTTTAAGAAACCTTTTTAGAACTATCAGAAATGTTGTCTGGTGTTGAAAGGCTAGGAAAAAACGTGTATGGGGAGCTTTCTCAGCTCTTAAATGAAAGGTTTGATGTATAGAATCGTTAATAAAGAGTGGTTTTTCCCCAAGTGAGCAGAGGGTAGTTTAAAGATATTTAGAATAATTGGATGTAAGGAAAAAAAAGAAAATAGTTTTAAGTGTTCTGAATAAGCAAAACTTCTTGTATCATCAGTTTTTACTTGGTCAATACCTTTGATGTCATAATCTTATTAGTGCTGAAGCAGTCCTCCATAGTCTTTCAAGGAAAACAGTGTAGACAAGACCTGGAATTCTAATTAGAAGAACTCTGACAGACTCTTCCCCCCACCAGCTATTCTTTTTCTAATATTGATAAAACCTTTCAGGCTTTTGTTTATGAAGATGCATAAAATCGTTTTAATTACCCTTCAAGTCCCCTGTAAGGGCTGCATTTTCAGACATAGGTTCCTAAAAGAACTTGAACATTTTATAAATATTTTTACAGTAAAGTGCTATAGCCTCTAGTGTTGACATTTTGGCCCATAATAAATCATGTGAAAAATTAAGTTGTTTGGGTACTTTCATTATCTATGTACAATATGCACCAAATATTAAATGTACATCTGTTTCATGTAAACTTTTAAAATTGTTAAATCAAAATTAAATGTAGTGATCATGTATGATAGTTTTTACGGTCTTAATCTAGCAAAGATGTATGCACAGGTTCACAGCATGTGGTGTACTTGATAGCAAGCAGCCAACATATTTTAAGAATTCACTGTATGTAGTTAACATCTCTTTAAAAGTTTTGCACCCAGTATTTAATGTTTTTATGTTGCAAATGACATAATGTTAAATACTTGAATTCTAGTTTCTCACTTTTTGATTTTCCTCAGGCTTGAAGATTTAAATCAATTCTTTGAAAAACTATGACAAATAAAGTGCATCATAGTAGTTTACTGTTGGTAGTTCTGACCTTCAGTTGTATAGGAATTAAAATATATTTTTATTTTGAATTCCTTATATTTATTTCAAAGTAATTTATTACAGAGGACATTTTTTACTGCTTGTAATGAACTGTTTTTACTTTTCTAATTTGCATTGAATATAAACTGTCCTCTTCCTTAGGCCCCATTTTCTATATAGGATGAATTTTCTATTACTATTTCATTCTCAACTTACCCATGCATTTGCTCTTTACATTCATAGTTCATAAATAGATAGTGTTAATACATGGCTTTACTTGTTTGAGACTTACATTAAGTGTTGTTATTGTTTTGTTTTAAATGCTTTAAAGTAGAGATTGATTTTTCTTTTCAACCAAATATATGGATATAATCAGTAGGATATTTGCTAACAGAAGATTGAAGTTTAAAGATAGATTTTCACAGCAGACCAAATGTGAAAGAAGTGTGTACAAAAAGCAGTTTACTTGGCTAGTAATTTTGTGTGTAGCTTTGCTACTACTCCAGATATTTAGGTTTGAATATCTTTTTCTGCCACCATCCAACTTCTTTCTGTGGAATCATGCAGTGAAGTCATAATCCTGTGTTTCACATCCATCTGTTACCATAGAAATGATTGTAATAACCTAAATTTAGCGTTAGTCTTTTCTGTAGGATCAAGCAGGAGGACTGAAACAGGTGTTTATGAAAAAATCCTTGTTTTAAATGGAGATACCTATTTAACTAGTAAAACTAGGTACTGAAGTAAAAACGCATGCGAAGATGCTGTCTAAATCTGAAATAAAATATATTTGAAAATGTTTCTGCTGTGGAAGTCTCTTATGAAGATATAAATATTCAGAATGCAAAATACTTAGAAACTATCTTAGTAATTTGGAGAAGCCAATTCTGTCCTTGATTCAGGATTTTATACTGTATATTTGTTAAATTAATTTTGGTTCCGGTTTTTATATTTTGAATTAAGATAGGTTGCTAAATATTTAGTTGCTATTACAGGTCTTTGTAGAAAAAAGAACAAAACATTAAAGACATTTGTCTTTATAAATACCAGTGTGTTTAACATGATGTGGAGATCCAAAAAAAAAAAAGCAGATTTGGGGACCACTTTATCACTATAATACAGGTGAAGTCTACCTAAAGTTAAAATATTAAAAAATATATATATATTAATTTTGTTGGAGTAGCAACTGTTCAGTAATGCTTTTCTTTCAAAGGGTATGATTTTTTTTGTAGTGCTCAAAAAGAGAAATAGAGTAGGGTTTGTTAACAGTTAAATGATTGTACTTTTGATACCATATGGTTGTTGATAATATTTTGCTATCTTACACCTTGTTTCTGCATTTGATACCCTGTGGGCAGAGCCCTTTCTGTGCATGGAAGACTTTCACTTGTGCATATGTGTATCTTTGTATTACACACAAAGAGTACCTAGATTTAATGAACGCTTGTAAGGTTGCAGAGGTGAAGCTTTAGTATTAGGTATTTGCAGAATTAAAGTTGTCTGTACAAACTTAATTCTGCTCCTTTGTGTGTGTGTGTGTGTGTGTGTGTGTGTGTGTGTGTGTGTGTATACACACACTATAATACTGATTGTAGTAGGTAAACATGGGCTATATTTAATAAAGGAATTTAGCCTCATAATGAGTACAGTCCCACTTGTTGATATTATGTAGCTAATAATATTTTGTTTTCTCTCAATTGTCCAGTATGTGGTCATACACACTATTTACTTCATACTACTCAATAGTAATTAGAATTACTAATTTCTCTTTTGCTGCTGACTCTCATTACAGTAGCTTAGTTCTTTGAACATACTGATTTATTTTCCCAACGATCCTGTCTGCTGCGTTAGTGGTACTGTTGCCATTTCACAGACAAGGAACAGAGATACTGAGATTACTGTAAAAAATGCCTACTAATTTTGGATGCTCAATTTAAGACGCTTGCTACCTACATGTTTACGGTATTTGACATTGTAGAGCAGTGTTTCCCAACCTTTTCCAGCCCAATGCACACTTACATTATTAAAATTTTTCTGCAGTGTATCTGTTAAGGCATTCCCCATCCCCATGCTTATGAGGTCATTGTAGTTCATTGCCGTGGCTCATCGTCTCTGTTCTTGTGGATTTTCCCTTGGATTTGGCAGCTTGGCATCCACTTCCTAGACGCTCTTTGTTTTGGACTCTCTTCCCTCCCCCCACCCCCACCCCGACTTCCTTCTGAATCTGGTAACTCAATCTCAGCCTCCTGAAACTTGACCTGGCTTGTGCTTTGGACTGTGCCCCAGGGATTCCCTCTTGGATCTGGTAATTGGCTCCCAAACCCTGATTTAGTTCATGTTTTAGACAACTCCTCTGGCTTCTGCTTTCCCTAAGTAGCCTAACCCATAAGCCAGACCACCTATGACCGGTCTCGTACAAAGCATTCCCTTACTCTAGTCTTTTCTTTTTATAAGCCCCAAGGGAAACCATTTTAATAGGATGAAATACCTGAAATTGCTGCTGTATGTTGTCAGGAGGGGAATCTTGTGCCTGTTTTGTTTTTTGTTAGACCCCAGCCATATTGCCATGGGGTAAGATTTAAAAAGCCAATACAATTCTTAATTTTAAAGGAAACAAGGTTCTTTGGTTAAATCCGATCTTTTATTAGACCAACTGAAATAGTTGGAAAAAAATCTTTTTTGCAAGCTTTCGGGTATAAATATTCTTTCTCAGGCTGAGTTAGTGTCTGCAGTTGGTCTGTGCTCTTCCGGGATGGAATAGAATAGAAGCCAGAGGCAAGAATGCCAGTCAGTGAAAATGCAAATCGAGGCAGTACATTTTAAATTAAATTTTAAATTTTAATTTTAAAGGACAAATTTACCTGGGTTTGTAATGGGTAATACATGAATATCCAGTCATTATTTTTGTTCAATTACTTTTTTTCCTGTGAAGTAATCAGGACAAATCATCAGAATGACTGGCCGGCATGGAGAAAAGGCAAAGATTGCTGTTCTTTTACTCCACGTCTCTACAATTTCTTTGCCTAAATGAGAAGTGTTGAGCGCTATACAAGCTATAGCGACTGTGAGCTGTTCATGCTGTGCTATGCTCCTTGCTTTAATTAATTCAACCCTGAACTGCTAAGGTTTAGAACGATAGGTTTCCCTCTATGCAGTGACCCTTTTTATACTCCAAATTTGTTATACGCAAAGTAAATTCACTCTTATGTGATTGGCATAGGTGTGTGCTCCCTCCTCTCCCAAGCAGGTAAGCCTGAGTCTGTGAGGGGAGGGAGGGGTGAGGGTGAGGCTGGGGCAAGCGGCAGCACTGTGCTCTTCCCAACACTTGGGGCAGGCAGCAGCTTGCAGTGGGATGAGAGCAGGTTAGGGCCTGCAGCTGTTGCAGGCTGGGGCTAGCACTGCGCTGTTCCCATCACTTGGGGCAGACCACGGCAATGGGAAGGGCACTGCTGCCACCCCAAATTTTGCTGTAGCCCCCCCCAACCTGCCCTCCAAATGCCACTGCCGAGTGGTGGGAAGAGTCCAGTGCCATTGCTGGCCCCAGCCTGTTGCAGAACAAGAGCAGGCTGCTGCCCACCCCAAGCATTGGGAAGAGCTTGGTGTGCCACCCCTGCTGCAGCCTCAGAAGCGGCCGATGCTGCCTGCTTGCAACTGCTGGGCTGCACCACATTTCTCTCCCTGCCCCTTCCCTAGCCCCAGCCTCCCTCCCTCAGTGCTGTGGGAACATATCCCTTATTTGTTACATTATAATCTAGGTTCCCTTTATGCAAATTAGATTGCACAGTTTTTCAGGAATGCATCTACTGCATAAATCAAGGGAAACCGGTATCCCTTTCCTTCTTGTATCAATGATGAAAGTTGGTCAGGCCTTTTAGCTCCCTTGAAGTTCCATTTGCAGGACAACACCCAGTTTTTTTGTGTTTTTAAAAAACAATAGCTGTGTTTTTTGTTTGGTATTTTTGGTTTTGGTTTTGATTTTTTTTCTAATATATTTCAAATCATTTCCTTCATGGATAAGCAAATTATTGTTTCTTCCTTACACTGTAATTAGAAAGCATTCAAGATATGTTTCTTATAGTGTTTTTGTCAGATTAATTGTAGAAAATGTTATCTATTTTATAGATTTGATCCTGTGCAATACAGATGTAAAATACCATTTGTAGAAAAGAGAAGAACAGGAAGTAAACCTTCTTGACTTGGTTTGACAGTGTATAGATAAAGACTTTGAGGAAACAGGATTGAAGTTTTTCTCAAATATCAGTGAGATTTTAGATGGGGCTGGAATGTATTATATAACTGTAAATAACAAACCTGTGTATATTAGAACATTCTCCAAGAATAGTCTGTTTTGGATTGCTTTTTCTCGTACAGTGTAGTTTGGGAAATATACTTATTAAACAATGTATAAATTCTAAGCACATTAATTAAAAACTAAGTAGCATAAACCTTCAAATAACTAGACTTTTATTTAATAAATTAATCAAATGCTAAATTTT
>NW_017729025.1:70007651-70011858 GCF_001723915.1 Gavialis gangeticus
AAAGAAGTAGAAACTGATTTTCGCTGATCATTATATAAAATAGAAGTAAAACAATTATAAATTAACTAAATGTTTACTTCTAATTTGGTCATTCATCTACTGTGCTGAAGAGGTATCTACTGCCTTAAAACCCAAAAAAATAAAATTAGGTAACATTTTTAATCTTTGCTATTAAAATATAATACTTCCAACATAATTTTTTTCCTATAGTTTCCACTTGGTCACTTGTTGAATTAATACAAGATCAAAACAATTTAATGATGAACTGAAGCTAAGCATGTTCAACTTGAATGCTGCAGCCAAATAAAACTTTATGTAGTTTTGTAATAAAACTAATCAGGGAATTTTTGAGTTGTGTTTTTCATTTTCATTTAAATTTAACTTATTTTTGTGGATTAATATGAAGACATTTCCAGAGCCCAATGTTCAAGTATCAGTAGTTAGGACACTTGTTTGGATCAAATTTAGAGATATCTATTTGATTTTGGATATTTAAAAATTATGTTGGAAGTATTATATTTTAATAGCAAAGATTAAAAATGTTACCTAATTTTATTTTTTTGGGTTTTAAGGCAGTAGATACCTCTTCAGCACAGTAGATGAATGACCAAATTAGAAGTAAACATTTAGTTAATTTATAATTGTTTTACTTCTATTTTATATAATGATCAGCGAAAATCAGTTTCTACTTCTTTGTTACTTGTAGGTACAACACAAGTTTATTTTTTCTTACTGGTTTTTATATTTTATATAAGTTTTAATATAATAAAACTGCTCATTTTGTTTTCTTGTTCTAACTTAGTTAATTCAAATTATATCTCCTTAGTACAACACACACCACACATGCACACAAAAATTATTCAACTATTGGAAGGCTAAGTCAAAGATGTGCGGATTACACATTGTAACAAAGGTACTGAAGTTATTTCTGTATTCTTCAACCATTCATCAGGAAAACTGTATTTTCATTTGGAGCTGATGGTTCATTTGTTCCCATGGAATATAGCTGTCATGGGAGGCCATAGTCACATGGCACAAGAGAGTTCCTGATATAATTTGGACCAGTGTTATGGAAAGCATTGAGGTTGAGGACTGATAATTTGAATTTGACTTATTTATTTTACTGGGGATACAGGGAGTTAGGAATGGAATAGTAAGGATTACATGGCTATGTTTATGGCAGTTGTGTTGTGAGCTAATTTGTAGCTTTTTAATACTCATGGTTCCATGTGCACATACAGAGAATGACTATATTCACATCTGGAGGACATGAAGTATAGGTGCAAATTATATGGCGAGTTTGACTGCAACTTTTGGTTTCTTAAGTGTCAACCAGATTATGTGGAATAGTGAGTAGTAGATTTCCTCCAAAATAAATATTGATAATTTCAGTTGATACAGGGTTCTTCACTGCGTTGCCAGTGGCGAGTTAATTTTCTGTAGTATTTCAATGATTTTTTCCTGTTAAGGAACTGAATTCCTTGAGGGAACATACCATGTTAAGCCTGTGACTGATAGGGTTCTTGGTGCTCTGAAAAGCTAGGGATGGACATTCAAACAGCCTGGACCTGAATTGATTCAGTCTTTGCAGGTTAGTCTAACCTGGCTAGGCTAAATCAGTTTGTAACCGCACAGACATCCCAGACATGCAGGCACATGCCTGCAGTGGCTCAGGCTAGAAGCCAGGGGATGATAGAGCAGAGCAGCCCTCCCTCCTTTACAGAGTGCTAAGCTGAGGGGATGGGGTGGGGGCATGGCTAGGCCCTGGCAGGATGCTCTGATTAGGGAGGGGTTTAAACCCCTATCCTGCCTGCCATGGTCCCAGGCTTTTTCCTGCTTGCAGCTCAAGGTGCGGGAATGAGGCAAAGGGGTGGGGGGCATGCAGTGCATGCATCTGTTGATGATACTGAGCTTTTCAATCTCCTGCTCCCTGCTTCATACTGTCTGCAACCTGACAGGCAAGGCAGCCAGCAGGGAGCTGATAACAGTGTTTATCAGCACCATCAACAAAACAAAAGCCTCTCTCATTAGTTTAAGCTCTTCTTAAATAGCTTTTTCCAAGGAAGGAATGGTGGAGGGACATTACCACCTGTTGATTAGCTCTAAAAAGTTGTAAGCGGACACTGTTCTGTTTGCTGTCCCAGTGAAACTGGGCATGCATGTGTGTGCACCCCCCTCCCCAGCATTAGCTAGCATATCCCTAGGGTCTGTGGGGCTGGGGTCTGTGCTGTGGGAGATGGGAGGGAGGGGGAGGGAGGTGTAATCACTGCTTGAGCAGTGAGGGGGAACAGGAGGAAGCCAGGCAGACCCTGCTGTGCCTGCAGTCTCCATTGGCTAGGGAGCAGAGGGGCCTAGCCTAGTGCTGCAAAGTATTTCAGATGCTGGGGGGCTCTGGTTTAACTTAAACCAGGAAGGGGTCTGGGACAGACATTGCATAAACCAGTTTGACCCAAATCCATTATGTATGATACTATATTCAATCAGGTTTATCTTAGACCAGTTTCAGCCATTTTGAAACTGGTTTTATGTGCACTGAACCTATGTTTTGTTATAGGTTTAAACCAGTTTCTGATCAGTTAAACTAGCTTGTGTGTGATGTCTGTCCCTAGGCAAAGTCTCCATGAACACAGCTTCAGATATAGTGCACACATTCAGAGAATCAAAGGCGGTTGTGTAGGATATAGTTAGTACTTTGAATACATGTTTCAGCTTTGTTTCTTCCCTCCTGTCTAATTATGGAGGCATAGGGAAGGAAGGCTGGGCAAGTTGTGCCTCATCTATCTAGGTAATCTTTTCATATTTGTTGGGGTTTCCTAAGGAGAAGGAAAGGATTAAGTGGTAGATCTTATTCTAATACTCAAAGCCAGCTTCTCTGAATGCATGTTCAGCACCTAGGGAGAGTTCAGGAACAAAGAAGTCAGAGGATTTATATATTTTGAGAGCAGTCTCTGTATATCTTAATTTTGTAGAGTGTCTAAGTACAACAGTAAAGAGTGCCTTGAAGTATTAGGAGGTGCAGAGATGGAGGATGGGGATGGGGAAGGTCTGGGGAGATCATACTAGATACGTGTATTGATCTTTCACATTGTTGGCAGAAATCTCAAGATCAATTTCCAATTTCATTCTGATGACAGCTCTACCTCTGGGTGATGTCTTTCATTACGAGACAAGGGCATATGCCTGCAATAAGGAAGTAAGGGGAACAGTTATTTTATTGTCAACATAATAGCTGTTTCATAAGGAATTTCTTCAGTTTCGTATTGGTTTTGTTTCTTTTACAACATATTAGAAATTTAAAGGCAAATACTGAATTTTAAAAAGTTAACTGTTTATAGCCTTATTTTTTGGAAGTAATAATCTGTAAGAAGACTAAAGATTTTACCCTACTTGAATGTTATGACAAACACAGTACTATCTCTGTGAGGATGTTTATGTGTAACTTAATATGCTGCATAATATCCTAGCAACTGGAAATGCCTCTTGTATGTGTTGAAAGCAAGTTTGGATAGTTGCATGGTTAGATTTATTTCTTACTGTAAGTACATAGCATGTGTGCTAGGTTCTTACTGCTGTCATGCTGGCATGCAGTATGTATTTGATTTACAGGTTCACAATTTCAGTGGTAGTAAACATTTTCTTAGAGGGCTGAGGTTATATTTCCTAGAATGAGGTAAAGAGGTAGGTGACAAGCTAGCAACACACAATTTTGAAAGATGTATTTTTTAATGCTGCTGTGGTTTTCTTCCAGCAGTAATCTTGTGGGGCTCCTGAAACATTGTATAGACATTTATTATAATTAAATAAATAAAAGTACCATAAATATGTTTCTTGTCAATGATGATTTTCTACAATTGTTTTTGTAGTATTACATTTTTAAGGGATAATTTTCCAACAAAATGCTAAAATCCATTTTGTTGTTTTTAACTATAAAAAAATATAGGCATCTACAAAGTTTTGCTTTTGCTTTGAAAAAATAATGTTATTTTACAGAAAAATCAAAACAAAATGGTTTTTCCCCAAAAATATTCGCCAGCTTTCTAATTTCTAACTTGTGCTGTGATTGAGTTATGACATTTTAACTGAGAGAGAAGTATACACTGGTCTTAAGCACTCTGCATGTGTTTCATGACTGAAATCCTGAGATTGCCTTAGATGCCTAGTCTCTCCTAACACCTGGCTACTCAAAAAAAAAAAAAAAAAAAAAAAA